>NW_012137492.1:4368-94169 GCF_000956105.1 Propithecus coquereli
CTGTCTCCATTCTGTCCCTACCCCGTGCTTGTTGACATTGGCATTGCTCATGGCCTTCGTGTCAGAGGTAGGGAGCTTCCCCTGGGAGTCAGGGTTGCCCTGGACTGGGGCAGGCCTGGTGGGACCCTCGCTGTGTCTCTCACCTGGGTGAGTCCCTTGAACTCTCGGAGCCTCTCTTCTGTCACCTGTAAAATGGGGTCACCCCTGTCCAAGGGCTCTTGCGAAGGACTGACAGTGGCTGGGCCCTGAGCACGGAGCCAGCACGCAGGAGGCAGCCTTGGTTACGGGCTGTGGGTTGAAAGGGCCCCACTGGGTGGCGGAGAAACCTGCCCCTTGTCATTCTAGAGGAACCGGAATGGCTTCTGCGGGGGCCGGGGTGGGGCGTCTGCCCCTCACAACATTTAATTGATTGTAACAGCACACCCTTAGCATGCTTCCTCTCCCATAACCTGCACCCCAAGAAGAACTTTCCAAATCCTTCCATGACTGTGTATAATGCGTTCCTGGGGCCCAGTACGCAACTTTCAAATTGGCTTACAATTTATCTGCAGCTCGGATAAAAACATTTTAATGGCTGTGTGCAGCACACACCCTCGGTGTCACCCACAGGGCTCCCAAATGTCTTTCCCCACCACACGGCGGGATGTTATAGGCGTGAAATTACAGCCGCTCTCGCATTCTCATCTCCGCCCGGAGGCCTCTGGAAACGCCGCGTTAGGATGTGCTGGATGCGGACGTGGTGGGGGCAGGCGGGGTGCAGCCGCTTCTGCGCTCTGATGCGGGGGACCCCGAGCCCAGTCCTCAGCTCCCCCTGCCCCCTCTCCCCGGGTCCTGACCCCAAATTGGGGAGGGGCTGGCTTGCCCCACTTTTAGCTGCCGAGGTCCTTACGGCACAAAGGAGACCCGGCGTTCGATGGTCTCTGCTCACCCGGAGGGAGGTCTTTGCGGGTGAGCACGATGTCACAGACATTGACCAGAAATGACAAAACGATGCCCGGATTTTGATTTTTGAAGCCTGCTTTGAAATATATTTGAAGGAGAGGGTCAGGGAGGTGGGAAGAAGAGCACAATTTCAAACCTTTCTACTGTGCCCAGTGTTTAACTGACTGGATTACTATTTGTCATCAGAGATACTACGTATTGATCACCCGGAATGTGCCAGGCGCTGGGCCCGGAACGGTCTGCTCCCTGGATTACCTCATTTAACCCTCCAACCTTGACCAAGGCACGTCCTTCTCCGAGCCAGGTCTGTGCAATAGGCTCAGCACGGTCCCAACTCCCAGGCCCCCACGGCTGACCAATGGCAGGAGGTGCCATATGAGACACCCCCCAGTGTCAGCCACGCTTCCCCGCAGCGTCTGCGCCCCTGGTGAGCTACGGAATCCACACCGCTCTGGGACAGAGATAGCCACCCCGTGTAGGGCACTTTCCCCTCCCTGAGCCTCAGTCTCCTCCTCCGTGAATTGGGGATGATAGCAATACCAACCCCGTGGGGCTGGGCAGCGAGGTGGGTGACGTGCTCAACGTGAAAGAACTTTGGAACTGGCACAAATCGGTGCTGCCGTCACTGCCACACTTGGGACATAGCCCAGCTCCTTCCCTGGGTACGTGGTGATGGGACACACAGACCTTCAGAGCAGACGCCCGGGAAGGACGCGTAGGCAGAAGCCGCTGTCACCGCCACTCCCAGAAACACTCAGGGAACCAGGGCGCGTGAGCCGTGTTCCCAGAACCTCCATTCCCCACACCGGCGTGCGGCTCCGTGGCGTCGTGAATGGTGCACTTCTCTGTGCTGGGGCTGGAACCGAGGGCCAGAGAGGGGCAGCCTCGGCCGTGCGCAGGAGCGGGCGCGCTGGAGACAGCCACGGCAGAAACCACGAGGCCCAACTCACCCAGCTCTTCCACGGTGCCGCTCGCCGGGCCGAGTGTGTTGCAAACCTCATCTACTGTAAACCTTACAACCACCACAGGCAGAAGGCATCCATATCCCCATTTTACAGATGGGGAAACTGAGGCCCACAGAGGCTAATGGACCTAGGGTCACATGGGTGAATGTGGGATTCGGACCCAAGCCAGTATGTCCTTAAATTGTGCGCTGGAGGGATGGGGGCAGCCTCCTGCGTCTGGGGCAAGGTGAAGTGAGAATTGGGAGGAGGGAGGAAAAGTACATTTGTGTATGGATAAGAATATAGACACAGATGTAAATACATAGACAGATACAGCTATCGATGTATAGATGTATGCACAGTTGGCATTTTTTGGAAATACCTAGAAATTTAGACCAATGGTTCTCAAAGTGTGGCCCCGGGGAACTTGTGAGAAGTGCAGATTCTCAGGCCTGCCCCAGACCTGCCGAATCAGAAGCTCTGGGGCCGGGACCCAGCTGTCTGCATTTAATGAGCCTCCAGGCCGTTCTGATGCAGGCTCGAGACTGAGAACTGCTGGTCTCGGTCACAGGTTCGGACTCGGCTGTTACAACCCAGCAAGTCACTTCCCAGCCCTGAGCCCAGCTCGCCTCCTACAGCAGGGATCACAATGTCTTCCGGTTCACGGGGCTGTCACAAGGACTCTAAAAGGTAACGCCTATGAAGCCAGACGCTCACGCACTGTCAGGCACTTGCCAGGGAAGACCAACGACAAACAGTGATCTCTGAGCAGTGGGACAGCCAGGGGATGCACTGTGTGCCAGGGACAATCCCACCATGGATGCCCTGAATTTCCCAGGGTCAGCCTTGGAAGGTGGGGGGGTTGCAGCCCTGGCCCTGCCCCTCCCCGGGCCCTCCTGGAAGCCTCAGCCTCCTGCAGAGGTCACAGAGCCCCATCCGATTCCCCGGTGTGGCCAGCCCAGGGGTGGGGACAGGGAGAGCTCCTCGTTCACGTATCAGGAGCTGACCGGAGTGAGCAGATGCGGGAGGGAGGCTGTTCCCGGCAACGCTGCACCCCGCGTCGTGGCTCCACCAAGAAGCCAGAACGCAGCAAGGGCTGCCGCTGCGGGATCGATGTCCCTCTGGAGGTCTGGCCTTTGGACGTTTTCAATTTCTCCATAAGCAGCAGCTTTCGACGGGGCCTTTATGTTTTCATTGATTGCCCAAGTACAGCAAGCTTTGTTTCCTGATAGATATTATTTGATAAGAAAATCAGAGAACACAGAGCCCAGAGTTGAGGCCAAGTCCCCAGCAGCCTCGAGGCAGAGCTGGAATCGAGGGCGTATTTGACAAGAACTGGCGGGGTTTGCTGAGACCGTTCAGAGCAACGCCCTTGTTGTACAAATGGGGAAACTGAGGCTGGGTGGGAGTTGACTTGCCCAAGAACCCAGCCCAACTAGAGGCAGACAATAATCTTATTATGCCCATTTTACAGATGCATAAATGGAGGCATGGAGACAGGGTCAGAATCCAGGAGCCCGGAGACCCAGCCCAGAGTGCTTTCTAATTCATCGCCTGGTCCCCCGCACCTGCAGAAGGTCCTTGGGAGGTACAGGGAGGGGAGCTCTACCGAGGGGAAGAATCCTTCTCTCTGCAGCACGTGTGCACTGGGGCTGAGATGCTATCTCATGCTCCCTGGGGAGCCTCCTGGACTGTCCCCCCATAGGGGCACGGCACTGCCCCCGGGGTGTTCCTACTGGCAGGGTTCTTGGGGAAGATGTGCCCACGGCTGGTGGCACGGTGCCCGGCACTTCTTTCCCTGTGGCCTCACCGGTCTCAGAGCCTGGAGCTGGGTGGCCCCTGAATGATCTACTAGGTCTGTATTCAGCAGTGGAAACTGAGGCTCGGACACCGCGATGGCCTGCTGCCCGCCCGGGGACCTGCCATTCCTCCTGCAGTCACTCATTCGTTCCAGTCGATGTGTCAGAGCCCCTCGAGACCCAGTTTTGCTCCTTGAGCTCAGTGCACGAGCGCTGGGAGGAGAAGGGGCTCCCCAGAGGACATCCCTGGGGGGCACGGCCTCAGGGGCTGCACCTCACGTGGCCCGGCCTTGTCACAGCCTTGTCCAGGCTTCATCGGCCCTCCAAGGCAAGGGCAGAAAGGGGAAGATACCAGCACAACAGAAATGTTGGTGGGTGGTCTCCAAGATGGTGACCCTCTGTGCACACACACATGTGCACTGCGCACACACACGCATAAACACATGTGCGCACACACACACATAAACACATGTGTGCACACACACGCACCCTCCTCACCAAGACACCGAGGGGCAGGAGCCCGCACTCACCCATGACGTTGAGGAAGATGTTGCCTGACGCCAGGACCACCTTCTCCCTCGTGGCGCGGTCGTAGATGCCCACGTGGCACTCGTAGGGACCGTTGTCCGAGATCCGGACCTCAGGCAGCCTGGGGGAGGCAGAGGACAGGATGAGGTCTGTCACTGTGGGGCCAAAGGAGGCGGCGCCTGAGGGACCCACCCAGTGCCCAGGGCCCAGCCTCTGCCCGACAAACACTGCGGAGCGACCGCATGCCTGCGTGCCGGGCTGGAAGGCGAGCATTTACAGAGCCCCGACTGCATGCAGGCCCTGTGCCCCGCGTCTCAGAGTGAGGGTGCGGGCTGTGTCCAGCTGGGGTCAAATCTGCACTCTGTGGCCCTGGGGCTGTTATCTAGCCTGCCGGCTTCCACGGTCTCGGGTGGTGCCCGCTCCCGTGCGCCACGAGGATGACGTGGGTGAAGAGGTGTTGGCGTTAGCCAACGTTAGCCAGCATTAGAAACACGATAAAATTTCTGTCCCCAAGGAGCTCCCACCCTGGTGGGCAAGGAGGCAGGAGGCTGTTCTGTGATCCACAGTCACTGGGAATAGCATGAGCTCATCTGAGCCCGGGTGCGGGAGCAGCCACTTCTGCCTCTGGGGTGGCCAGGAGGGCTGCTCAGAGGAGGTGACCCTCAGGGTGGGAGAGACCCCTCAAACCTGCCCCTAGACTTTTCCTCTAAACGGCCAGAGCGTAAATATCTCAGGCTTTGCTGCCCTTATTGGTCTCTGTTGCATCTACTCGATCCTGTCCTTACAGTACAAAAGCAGCAAATCAATGGGGCTGTGTTCCAATAAAGCTTTATTTGCAATCACTGAAATTTGAATTTCATGTAATTTCATAAGCCATGAAATATTCTTCTTGGTTTTCTTTTTCTCTCCAATCATTTTAAGACATAAAAAGCATTCTCAGTTCACAAGTTGTGAACAAACAAGTGGTGGGCTGGGTTTGGCCCACAGGCTGTGGCTTGACAACTCCTGTTCTAGATCTTTCTGCAGGGTCTACGGTGTCCAACCATGTTAAAGTGAGTTAGTATGCTGTTCTCTCTCCCTGTGGAAAACACGAACAGGGCAGCTCTTTCCTCTCCCCCATACAGAAAAGACCCCCGGCATAGTGTCAGAGAGGACCAAGTTCAAATTCTGCACCTGCTGTTTGCAAGCCATGGGACCTGGGGTAAGTCATGCCGTCCCTCTCTGAACCCCATTTTCTTCTCTAAAGATTGAAGGTGATACTTCATAGGACTGCAGAGAAGACTGGATGTGACGATGTCACTGCAGGGCCTCTGTAGGCAGGAAAGTCACACCCAGATGGACAGAGGGGCCGTGACGCGCCGTTCCTCCACCCCGCGATGCCCTGTGGGGGGGACAGAATTCCTGCCACGTGGGATCTGGACACTTTGACATGGAGAAACCTCAGCCTGGAGTTGCGGAGGCTACATCACTGTGGCATCGGGGACATTTGTGTGTCTTCCAGCAAGTCCCAGCCTAATCTGGTTACAACTTAGTATCCATTTAGCTCTCAGAAGTTCTCAAGTCACAGCAGAAAGCCAGGTAAGACGTCCATATCCACGGCCCTCGCCTGCCTCATGGCCGGACAGTCCCATCGGAGAGACCCGCTGGGGAGAGGAGAGGGCAGCGGCCGGGCTGTCGGGCACGTGTCCCAGCCCTGCCACCCCAGAGGAGAGAGGCGCCTTCAGTCCTTCATCCCCACGCCTGGTGGACACACGTCCTGCTCTCTGCCTCTCCCCATCTGTTTCTGCAGAGCGGTGCAGCCTCCCCTTTCAGCTGCCCCCATCCTTGTCTTCCAGCTCCTCTTCCCTATGGGTCACTGTCCCCCACCCCAGCCTGGCCTCCCACACACTTGGGCTGCCCTCGCTGTGGTCTCATCGCACTGAGCCGGCTCATGTGACGTCCCCCTCCGCTCCCACCACCCAGCACACATGAGCGTCGACACACACCTTCATTTACATAGAACACACAGAGGTTCACACCTGGCCTGCCACGGAAGGACTGGAAGAATGGGGAGCTTTCCAGCAGGGGACCTTGGTGGAGAAGACACCACCTCCCTCTGCACGCTGAGCTCGGAAGAAAGAGCACAGCGACAGTGGGAACGGCAGGGGACGGCTCTCCCCTCCGGGAACGATTTTCTTTGTTTGTAACTCAGACTGAAAAAATAATCCCTGCGCCAGGCGCCGTTTCTGAGTGACAGTGACCTAGAGTGACATTTTTTAGATAAGAAAATGGAGACTCAGAGAGGGACAGCATGACTTATCCAAGATCCCATGACTTACAAACGGTAGGAGCAGAATTTGAATTTGGTGACACTTGCAGGTGTGACTTTTGTAGGTGACAGGGGTGCCGGTGGCATGCTCAGGTGACAGCTCCATAAAGAAACAGACTCAGGGGACACATGTAGCTGGCAGCTCCCCAGGTGAGGTAGTAAGAAAATCACGACGTGGTTGACACCAGGTGGATATGCGTGCAGGTAACCACCACCCAGGCGATAGCCCCAGAAGATACGTTTATGGGATAGCAACGCAGGTGCCATGTTTAGGCAATTGCTACACTGATGACATGCTCAGGTGACAGCAACATAAGCAATATGTTTGGGCCATGCATGTAGGTGACACCTCACAGGTGGTATAGAAGACAGCTCAAGGGACTTCTGGATTGGTGCTTTATGAAAAAGGCAGCTTCTCACCGAGGACAGTTTCTGCCCCAGACGTCCCTTCTACTGGGGTTCCTAGCTCCAGGGGTGGCCCGGCCCTGCACCGTTAAGCCAGGCACACTCCTGGGCACGTCCTTGTTACCTCTGTTTCCACACTCCGCAAAGACAGTCAGTGGCCGGGTCCTGGGTGCTCTGCCTCCTAGATAGATCCCAGCCACCCCCTTCCCTCCTCTCCGCTGTCACACCTCTTCCCGCCTGGAACGTGCAGGCAGGGGATTCGCTGGGCTTTCTGCCCCGCTCGTGTCTCTCCGGACCCGCTCCCCAGGTAGATCCAGATTTTCGGATGCAAATGAGATGAACGGACCCCCTTACCCAAGTCCCTTCAAAGGCTTCTCTCTGCTCTTACGAAACAGACAAGAATCCTCATCTCAGCCCACGGGGCCCCGCAGAGCCGGCTCCTTCCGCACCTCCAGCTGTGTCTCTCCCCACCCTTGTCCTGCACCCTTCCCTGCTTCCTGCCACGATGGTGTTCCTTCCATTCTTCCCAAGTTCCCGACCTCCCATGTGCCGAGTCCCTTTTTTAAAAAATAAAATTTGTATTTTGGGTAAGTTTAAAATTACAGAAAAATCGCAAAGACAATAGAGACCCCTGCGTACCGTCATCCAGCTTCTCCTGTTGATACCACCCCATGTGACACCCCCCAGGCCATGGCAGAGTCTGGCTGTCATCTGCAGAGCCACAGCGGCCAAGTCACAACTTTCGTTCAGACCCACCCACCTCTTCTCCGCGCCTTGTCGCAGATTTTGCCTTCCCTGTTGTCTTTCTGAAGTGGATTAAGCGGCCCAGAGACTCACTTCCCCCAGAATTGAGTGGCATTGATCCGCCTGCTGGCTAGAAGGCCTGCCACAGATAGCAGGGACCCGAGGGGGGTGAGAGTGAGGGGCTTCCTCTCATCAGCAACGGGCTGCGATCAATAAACTATTAATAACTGCAAAGGTTTCTGGAGAGATCGGTGTAATGCAGTGTAGCGGCTGGAGTTTACCAACACTGACGGCATCTCTGAAGGGCAGGTAATTGTGTTTTTGAAAAGCCAGGCACAGGAAGAGCGAGGACCCTGTGGGCTGTCCCCTCAGCCTGTGTGTCTCTGCCCAGGTGAGGCCACGCCAGGGCCGGTCACTGAGCCTTCCGCCGGGCCTGAGGCCAGGATCGTGGGCCATCCACTTTCAGCACAAGTATTCAGGCCTGCTGTGTGCCAGGCCCCAGGCTCAGCCTTGGGGGCGGATGCAGATGCCAAGGATTTGGTTTCTGCCTCTACGCCTTTGTCTGCGCTGCTAACTCTGATTGGAAGGCTCTTCTAGATACAGTAGATAAATAGTGCTCCATAAGCCCTATGTTCAGGTGCTGCCACCCCCAGGCAGGCTGCCCTGACTGCCCAGCCCGCTGTAGGGAGACTTCATGTCCACCGCCCCAGGGCTGTGTCTGTCTGGGAGCACGTATCTGTCCATATCATGCTACACTGTAACTTATTTGTCTTCCTTCCCAGGCTAGGAGCTCCCTGAAGGCAAGCCTGGCCCCGCAGTAGAAGCTCACGGAGTATTCGCGTCGTGAATGAAGGCAGCCCTGGGTTCTAGTCCTGGGCTCGGCATGCAACCAGCACGTGATGTTAGACAAGGTCCTTTAGCATCTTGGAGCTTTGGTTTCTCCATGTGCTAAACGGGTGCTATCAGCCCTGCCTGTGAGATTACAGCCATGGGGAGGGGGGTGCTATATTTACAGAGATTTACATAGGAGGCATTATGCTGAGAGTGTTACCCTCTCTAACTGAATCCTTGCTGCTACGCTATTAGACTACAGCGTTATATGAAACATGCTATTATATATATTATACAACAACAGTAATAATATTATCCCCATAGGTGTGGAAACTAAGGCGCAGAGAGGAGGTGAGATGACCGAGTCATAGTGAGCGTTGCCAAGGTCTGCATTCAAGCCGTGTGGACACCAGAGCCCGCCAACGCTCTCTGCCCCCCGTCCCCTCCCCCCACTGCCCCTGGATCTTCCTTTACCGGCGAATTAACTGGAGCTCTCTGGCGTCTGAATTCGCCTCCATGGCTCCTGAGCGTATTTCTATTCCGAGCCTGCCGCCTCTCCAGGTAAGGAGAGCCATATGCTCCCTCCCTGCTGGGAGGGACAGGATGGCCTTTTATTTTCCTAAATTCTCTGCTTCAGCCTTCCGCTGGGTCCCTTAATTCTGATGACTGGGGTTTGCTGAGCAAGTCAAGTGCGCATTCTCCACGCCCGGCACGATTTTACAGCCTCTGCTTACCCTCCCCTTCCTGGCTCTGTCCTTCCACTGGGAAGAGTCCCAGATTCTCACGGAATCGAGATAGTGGACGTGGGAGCAGAGGGCAGGGGCTGGGGGGAGCCAGGCGATGAGCCTTGGCCTTACTTTTCCTACATCGCTGGGGAATCAGGTGGTCCGATATTTCGCTTTTGCTGAGCGCTGAAGCCTACAGTGATGAGCGTGTGCAGATGCACCTAGAGCAGGGCCTGGCGTGCGGGGGACACTTGCCGCAGTCCTCTCCTTATACCACTCGCAGATTAAATTCGTAAGCAAATTGTTACATCCCTACCACGTATCAAGCCCTGCTTGTGGTGCTGAGCATAGACCAGGGAACGAGGCAGACACAACAGTACAAAGGTTCGACTTAACGATCTTTCCACTTTCCGATGATGCGGAAGTGCTGTGCATTCGGTAGAAAGCGCGCTCCAAGTACTCGTCCGACCGCGCTGTTGTCCACTTTCAGGACAATGTTTGATAAACGACATGAGATATGCACCACTTTATTATAAAATAGGCTTTGAGTTAGATGGTTTTGCCCAACTGTAGGCTAATGTAGGTGATTTGAACACATTCAAGGTAGGCTCTGCTAAGCTGCGGTGTTCGGTAGGTCAGGTGTTTTAAATGCATTTTCGACTTAATATATTTTCAGCTTTCGATATGTTGTCCCACCATGAGTCAAGGAGCATCTGTAATTCTAAATGTCAACGCTCCAAAGCTGTCCTTTCTCTCGAGTCTGCATGAACGTCCCTCCTTCTTAGAGGCAGTGGGCTGGCCATTCATGAACCCGCCCCAGGATCAAAGTCATCTTAACAGACATCAATCTCATCCTGCCAGGTTTTAGGTTTTGCAACCCGTTAGGTTAGTTTACCCTTACGCTAAATGTCTCCTGGGACCCTTGCTTTTGTTTGTTTTCGATGTTGTGTCTGGCTTCCTTGAGGTATAATTGACAAACAGTACACTGTACATATTCAAAGTTGACGCATCTGATGAGTTTGGACATATTGAAACCATCGCCACAGTCAAAGTAATGAAGACAATATCCATCCCCCCCCGAAAGGTTCCTTGTGCCCTTTGTGCCCACCTGCCTCAGCCTTAGCCAACCAGTGGTCTGCTTTCTGTCGCCATAAATCATGTTTCTCAGGATTTTACACAAAGTGAATCACAGAGTGTGTACGTTTCCTTTGGTTTCTTCCAGGCATCAACATTGCCTCGAGATTCATTCATGTCACCGCCTTTGCCAATAGTTGGTTCCTTTTTCTCGGCAAGCAGCACCCCTCGCACGGATGCACCCCACTCCGCTCAGCCGCTCTCCTGTGGACGCACACGCCGCTCCCTCGTCCCTTCCTTCAAGCAGATCTCAAAGCACCGATTGCTACCTGGACCTTCTCCGTTCGCCCAGAATTAGGTTCTGTGCACACGAACGAAGACCTGGTGTGGCTGAGGCTGTTCAACTCTGTAAGACACTGCCCAGCTGTTTTCTTAAGTGACTGTGCCAGGGCCCCTTGGACTTTGGTAACTTTCTGTCTTTTTGCACACTGCTCAAGTTGCATTCCTCTAGAAGCATCTCACACCACGTTACCCCTTGCAGAATCCTCACCTCCCCCTCTCCCCATTCCTACTTCCTAAGATGCTGCTTCAAACCCAAATAGCACGTCCTGTTGGAATTTTGTGTGCACTGTGGATAAAAAGGTTTGGGGAGGTGGGTGGGGGCTATGGGAAAAGTGTGCATGACATTTGTGTGGGTGCCTCTGACCCTCTATTCTTCTAATCTTCCCCTAGGTTAGGGGATGTTGTGGGACAGGGGACTCCTGGACATTTCCTCCCCTCTCGCCCACTGCCTCTGCTCAGTCCAGAACGCTCCACTTTTGTGTTCATTCCTGTCACCATCTCCCTGCCCAAGACCCCACCCTGCTGCCAGAGTGACCTTACGACAGTGGGGATCTGGCCTGTCCTTTCCCAACTTAAAACCTTTCCATGGCTTCCATCCACTGGCGGACCAAGCCCAAACTCAGCCTGGCTGCAAACTCAGATTCGGCCTGGACCCAGAAAGGAGGAAGGGAGGGACCATGGAGGGAGGGAAATGGCATTCGGCCTTGCAGCTCTTGCCAAAATGCAGCAATACAATGAGAAGACTGTTTAGGACCAAACTTTTATAATCTACCCTATTTAAAAAGCTTTTTGTAATTCCAACATCTTCATTTATATACACAGTACCTCATTTCAAGCTAACAGAAAAGATTCAGGTAGCAATTGGTCCTTTGAGGCTGTGCTTTAATGAAGAGATGAGAGAGACTTTGCATTTGTATAACCATTGTTTGCATGGAAACCGAGCTTCTAAGGAGCTGAGGACAGAGGTGTTCTCTCAAGTAGGTTAAACACACCCCCTGCAATCCTGTGAGCCCAGTGCCTGCCTGGGCTCTTGCCCTCCCTCGTTCCTGCCGGAAAGGTCTCAAGTGTGAAGCAATGAGGTTTTACTGTTTGTGGTCCGCCGAGCTCCCCTGATTGGCTGCTCCTTCCCCGAGGCCCGGGCCTTGTTTCTCACTCCCTCCAACACCTGCTCACTCTCCAAGTGCAGGGTCACGCCCTGCGCTGCTGGGGCAACATTGGCAGAATGCCTGCTCCACCTGGGCAGGGCCGCAGGGCAGAGCATGAGGCAGAGCTAATAAAAATGGCCATAAAGTCTCCGGCAGCCCCGGGTGCTGGTGGGATGTTTGCTAATAAGACACCTGGAAAAGGTTTGTGGCTCCCTGGAACAAAGGGGTGGGGGGTGGGGGGGGTGAGGTCTCTGCCCCCCTTCTGCCCCCTCACACCTGTGCAATGGCGGACCTGGCTGGGAGCTGTGGGCGGCTCGGGTCTGTTACTTGGGCCCCGAGGCCCAGGTGCACACCTGCTCCGCCAGTCCCGGCTGTTCCCTGTCCCCAGCTGCCCTCGCAGTGTCTTGCTTTCCTGTCACAGGCCCTGGCTGATGACATGAACCCCCTGGGACTGGGGACTAGATTGGCTGCTGGCGGTAGCATCCGTGGCAACTGGTAGACCCGGGAAAGCCCATGGAGACAGGCCGGAAAGGGCCTGCCTGGACCTTGCCTGGGGATGGGATCCTCTGTGGGAGACCCCAGGAGGGTGCTGGGACGCCCAGCTCAGACTTGAGCGTGCACAGAATCGCCCGGGGATCTGGTTCAAGTGCTGATTCTGGTACGTCTGAGGCAGGGCCCGAGAATTTCTGACAAGCTCCTGGGTGACACCGCTGCTGGTCAGCGAGGCCCACTCTGTCTCAGGGCCTCAGTCCTCTGCCCTCCCTGCCAGGTCCCTCCCTCTGCTTGACCCATTCCTACCCCACCAGACACGCTGGGTGGCCTCCTTCCATTGGCCTCACTAAAGCCCAAATACCAGAACCCAGAGCTTGGAAGTTTGGGGTGCATGGTAGATGCCTAATGAATGTGGTTGAACGGGAATTATTTGAGGACAGGGGTCCTTTCAACCACCAGGGGCTGCCACAAAGCTGGCCACACATGCACGTGGCCTCCATTACTCTCCCTCTGCACTGACCACGTGCTGAGCCCCGGTTCTGCCCGCCCGGCCCCCACCCTGAACCTGCTCCCCATCTTCCAACTTCTGAAAGAGATGACGCGTTCTCTGTCTTTCCTGGCCTGCTGGAGGTGATTCCACGTTCCTGCACAGCCAAAGAAGTGGAACCCAGACTCCAGACCTAGACTAAGAGCCAGTTGGCTCATCTTTCTTGGTGTGAACTTGACCGAAATCACCTAAGCCGCCCTTGACAATGTCAATACATTGCTGGGGAACCTGCCCAGGGAGGGGGAAGTTTCAACTCCAAGGAGATGAGGACAGAACAATGTGAAATCCAGAAATGGTCCCCTCACCTCCTTTTGGCCAAGCCCAGGGTTGTCTCCTCCAGCAAGGCCTTCCCAGGAGCACACTGGGGAGACACTCCCCTAGGAGGTGCGGAGCCACGGGACAGCACCCAGCAGAGAAGCAGGTGGACACACGAGACTCTCCCTGGAGCTAAGGGCCGGTCCCATGGACACAGGATGCACAGAGATCTCTCCCTTAGCATCAGCTCTCCCAGTACAGCCTGGACATTTAACCAGGGTGACCAGCTAGTCCTGGTGTGTCCAGGACTTTCTTGGTTTTAGCACTGAAAGTCCCATGTCCTAGGAACCCCTCAGTCCCAGACAAATCAGGACGGTTGCTCATCCTACATTTAACAGGCAAGAAAACTAAAGAGAAGGAGTGACTTGCCCAAGGCCAGAGAGCAGTCAGCAGCAGACCTGGGAAGGAGAGGCCGGGCCACCTGGGCCAGAGGACCCAAGGGTCCGGGAAATGGGCTGGTGACCGCCACCCCCTGCAGATGGTTTGAGGACTGGTGATCTTGTGATCGTGTTACAAAGCCCCACACAGAGGAGGATCCATAGCAGGTGCTTGGCGAACTGCAGCCGTGGTTGCAGGCGGGGTCTCCGTGAGCCAGATGTGGCTGGTGCTCTGCTCGCCACACAGAGCTGGAGAGTTGGGGTCCAACCTCTTCCCCCAGCCAAGCAGGAAAAAGACACGTCGGAATGGCTCCATGGGGTGGGAACCCCCGCCTGGGCTCTCCTGCCACCTCCCAGCCATTGCGGGGGCCAGGGATCCAGGCCGGAGCCTGGCCAGTGTCGTGCAGTGGGCGTCCCTGGGGGCACCGAGAGCCCAGTGAGAGGCGCAGGGGCTACCTGAGCGGCAGTGGGGCGGGCGCAGCGCTCAGCCCAGAGCGAGGGCCTTATTACCTTCCGCCTCCTGTGCTTTCTCCTTCTTTCCGGAGGCTGCCTGAACTCTTTTTTCCAGGGCCTTTAAAAAGCCATTAGCGTGATTTCCACCCCCCTTTCAACCTGAAAACGGTTTCCATCATAAAACTGCTCAGTGGGTGCAAAACATCTGCGGCATCCAGTCAAGTACAGCGCTGGTGAGGAGGGATAACAGAGAAGGGAGGCTGCCGTGGGGGAGAAGTTCCAGAACACTCCAGCCAGCGCCCTTCCTGCCCGCCCGCCTGGGTCTCACCCTCCCCCGACCCAGAGAGCCTGGCCTTAGAGTCAGAGGCCCAACTGCTCAGCTCCTTTGCCCGCCCCTCCCCCTGCAGACAGAGGAGGGCAGGGACGGGGAGGCCTTTCCAGGGGAAGGGACTCACCCCCCCACCCCGACCCTCCCCGAGCCACACCCTCCTCGGTTCTAGCTCCACTCTCAGAGGGGACCCTTAGCGCTGGACAGGAAGGGACCGGGGGCTCGCCCACACTCGCTTGGCCTCCCAGGCCTGTGCGACCTCACGCAGGGCATCTGCTCGGCTGTGGAGAGCCCTTTGTCCTGGGGCCATTGGCCGTGGAGCTCCGATGAGGCCACCGAGGCCGCTGTGTAAGGCCCCTCGCTCCCGCCCCGAGGGCTGCTCCAGCCGTGCCAGCCATGACTCACCAGCGGGCGAACTGGCGGGAGCCGGTTTCCAATGTGGGAAAATGTTTCTTGGAAATCAGATTTTATTTTCCAGTGATGACTTCCCAAAGAAAAACCCTAGAGAGCCTAGTCTGGGATCCCCAGATCACTCAGGCCCAGGAAGTCAGTGACAGATTTGGGATTGCTGGCCCTACCCCTCCTTCTCACCCTGTCCAGCCGCCACCCTCCACCTCGTCTCTCTCCTGCGAACCCCTGGCCCACGGCTTCCCGGTTCCCTGTCTCTCCCATCCGGACCCATCCATGCTCCTCCCGCCCCTTCCTCTCTAGGCCTCTCTTTTCCAGCCTCCAGCTGCTGCCATGGAAACCGCTTCCTCCTCCAGGTCCTGGTTGATCCATTCAGTTCAGCCCCTCACCACCCGCCTGCTGCACTCTGGGTCTGGGTGGGGGGGGGGCTTTGGTGGGGGCATCCAGGGCCAGGGAGGGGGGCCAAGGGCTCAGGGGGTTGCTTCCACCTCACCTTCCCCCGACGCCACCCCAGGCCCAGCAGGCACAGGGCTAGGGCGGGTCTCCGTAGAAAAGCCCCTGGGTGGTGGGGAACTGGGAGCCAGGCAGTCGGCCAAAGGAAATCAGATCAAGGAAACTGAGCAGTGAGCACACTAGGAAGGCCGAGGGCACGTGGCTGTGCTCCCTGCCTCCTTCCTGTCCCGTGTGATCGCTGTATTTCTCAGCAGGAACCTCCGCCTCTCTGTCTGTGCCTCTCTGCTTGGCGGTGGGTGGAACCAAGACTGGAACCAAGCCTGCTCCAGCACGAGAGGGGCACCTGGGAAGCAGCTGCCTCTGGGTGCCCTGCACTTCCTCCAACCAGCTATTCAGTGAACACAGCTGCGGCCCTACTGTGTGCAAGGTCAGAGTGAGGTCCCTGCCCCTGAGATTCTAGGGGGCAATGCATGCCTCACTCATCTCCATACCAGTGAGGGGTTCATTGAGCACCTACTGTGTGCAAGATCCTTTGAAAACTTGTTCAACTCTCACTAAAAGCCCTCTGCAGTAGCAGCTGCAGCTTCCCTAGACCTCCCTGAGTGCCAGATCCCTCCAGCTTTAACAGGCTATAGTAGGGTGATCTGGGACAAGTTACCTAATGCCTCAGTTTCCCCATCTGTAAAACTCACTTGATCTTGACAATAATCCCATGAAGTAGGTGTTGTTATTGTCATCCCAACTTCACAGGTGAGGAAACTGAGGCACAGGGATGTTGTTTATAACTCGTTGACTCAGGTCACTCCACCAGAGAACGTCAGAGCTGGAGCCGGAACCCTGGCAGCCGGGCCCCAGAGCTGATACCTGCTGTGGTCTGAATGTTCGTGTCCCCCTCAAAGTCAGGTATTAAAACCCAATCGCCAATGCGACAGTATTACGAGGCGGGCCTTTGGGAGGGGATGAGGGTGGGAGGAGCGCCCCTATAACAGAGGCCCCAGAGGGCTGCCTGGTCTCTTCCACCTTGTGAGGACACAGCGCTCTCAGACTTCTCAGACTAAGAAAGCTCCACGAGCCAGACAGCAGACACAGAATCTGCCTTGGTCTTGGCCTTCCCGGTCTCCGGAACTGTGGGAAATACATGTCTGTTGTTCATAAGCCCCCTGGTCTATGGAATGCGGTTACAGCAGCCCATGTGGACTAAGACAGCGTCCTTCCTCCCATGCCTGCTGCTGTCCGAGGTAGGTGCAGCACACGGAGTGGCCCGGGCTTCTGCGAGGTCACACTGCTGACAGTGGGCAAGGAGAAACAAAATCCTTCACACTGGCAAGAGTCGGAGCGAGTGGGTGCTCTGCAGTCACTGAAGCAGCAGGCCGTGGCCCCAGAGCAACAGTTTTGGCTCTGGGCCTCCTGCCGGGCGTGGTGGCACGGGGGCCCGGTGCACGGCCTGGCTGTGCCTTCAGGCGACCAAGGGCAGCCCCTGCCATCTGCGGGGACCACGCTTTTCCTGGAGGCAAACTCCAGCAAGAAGCCGTCTCATTAGGTCTCTCCACTGTGGGACCAGAGCCCCCAGAGGCCAAACTTTTCAACCACAATTTGACAAGAGGATCAGAAAAGAGGTTCAAAGAGATGGTTCTCGACCCCTAGAAAAGCAGGCGGCAGGCAAAGCACTGCGATTCAGAGATGCCTCCTCTGCTGGGGGCTGAGCTGACCTGGCCCACCTGCATGGCTGTCAATCACTCAGCTTCCTGCAGGGCCAGGGGAAGCATCCTCAAAGCCCGAGATGGACACAGCAGTCAAGCAACATGCTAACATTTAGTACCTACAACTGCCAGAGAGATCAGAATGATGAACCCTCGTTTAACAGATTAGGAAACTGAGGCCCAGGTAGGCCAGGCAATTTGTCCGAGGTCACGCAGCTAATACCTGGAAGACCTGGAGCAGGAACTCAGGACCAGGAGTCCGTCAAGAAAACAAAACATCTGAGGGTACCTGGAGATCTCTCTCTCCTTCGGGCAGCTTCAGAGCAGGACCAATTACTCCGGTTGGGCAAAGCGAAACTGAACCCTCCTTGCAAAGATGCAGCCGGGCCCAGGGCCCCGTGGGAGGCCTCTCCCAACCAGGTCAGCTGATGCGTGACCCGGGCCGGACACAATTCCCGCTGCTTCATCAAAGCTGAGCTAAAAACAGCCTTGCTCTGGCAGTAGAAAATTGAAACTTCCAGCTCCCTCTTAAGGCTCTTAAACAGGTCAGCCCACCAAAAGCCCAATCCTTCAATCTGGGCTCTCTTAAAAAGTAGGGCAGGCCAATTATGTTTGCCTGTTGTGAGCTAGGTGGGGCTGAAGGTGGGGAAGGTCGGGCCAGGGTGCCCAGGGCCGCCGGCAGATGGGAGACAGAGAAGCCAGCCAGCTTCTCCCATCGGCCTCCTTGTCAAAACAAAATTAAAATGCCTGGACTCTTGCTGGCACCAAGATCCTATTCAAGGTAATAGGTATTTATCTTAGTGTGTTCGGCTCTGGGCTCCATGCCATGGGGAGGTGGAAGCTGGAAGGTACCTTACTTCCTGCTCTGTCTCCCACACTGAGCACAATGCTAGCACTTGGAAGACAATAAATATCTGTTTGTTCACTCATTCGTTCATTCATTCATTCAACCTAGTTTTCCTGAGCACTTACTATGTGCCAAAGCCTGTGCTACGTGCTAGGGATGCAGCTATGAACAGTACAGACAAAACCCACTGTCCTCGCGGAGCTCACATTTCAGTGGAGGGGGACAGACCGTAGGCAGAGCAAGCTCTGAAAAATACAGCATGTTGGTGGTTATCGGCGTGTCTAGAAAAACAAAGATAGGACAGATAGAGAGCGCTGGGAGTCGGGGCGGTGGGTTAAATTTGAAATTTGAGGCTTCACAGAGGAGGTGCCATTTGAGCAAAGTCCTTAAGGAGGGGCCATGTGACAGTAACAGAAGCTCAGAGGCAAAGTCAAAGACAAGGCCTCACCTTCATGAGGTGTATAAGGAAGTTAAACAATCCAGCAGCTGGTCTTCTGTTCATAGTAATAGTTACTATGAAAGTTAGCTGGACACGTGGGTGCCCAAAATGAAGACTATATTTCCCAGCCACCCTTGCAGCTGTCATGGCCATGTGACTAAGTTCTGGCCAATGAGATGTAAGTAGGGGAGGAGGTAAGGACTCCTTCTTTCCCTCTCCCTTCCTCCTGGCTGGAATGTATATGTAATGGCTGGAGCTAGGGCAGCCTTCTTAAAACTTTGAGGTGACCTTGAGCATGAGGCCAAGCACAGTGCAACATCAAGGGGAAAGGAGCTTGAGTCCCTGACACCGTGGAGCACCCTGTGTGCTTTGGACAGGCTACCTGGGACTCTTAAGAGAAAGAAGAATAAACTCTTATCTGGTTTAAGACACATTTACTTTGGGGTTTTGTCACATGTAGCCCAAACTAGTTCTCACCAATATTATTTCAGATGATAGAGAGTGATGTGGACAGTTGGGAGGTAAAAAGATCATTCCTTGGTTTAAATCCAGCCATTATTTATCGTGGTTGTTTACTATAATTTGGGAATAACCAGTATAACAGCCACATCTCTTCAACTGTTTAAACAGAAGCCAAAAATATAGATTTGTATGTGAAATCCCCCGATTTTCAATAGTTTGTCATTGATTCAATTAAAAATGTTATTTTAATTTAAAAAAACCATTCAGTATCGGTCAAACGGAACTTGTTAACTGGCTGGTTTTGGCACGCGAGTCACCGGTTCATGAGTGAGGCCCCGGGAGGGGGGACGCGCAGGGGAGACTGAAGGAGCAGGTGAGTGGCAGAGCTGGGGCCACTGGGAGCTCAAAGTCAATCCCGCCGTGGAAGAGATGGGGTGGCAGCCACCCGCGTGGGTGAGTCCCCACTGGGTTCGAACTCCTGGAGTGAGCCTCCTGGATTCTCGCAAAGGCCAAAGCAGAACTGTCCTGTTTAACCAGACAGACAGACAGACAGACACACACACACACACACACACACACACACACACACTACCCCACCAGTGGGGACAAGGCCTGCAGAAGTGAGCAGTGGCTTGGCAGGCTGGTGCGTTTCAACGGACATGTCACTACTATCTAAAGCCCCCGCTATCCGTCCCTCCTGTTAATTGTCACGTAAGGAGGTGTGTTCTCGGTGGTGGGGGAATGTGAGACTAAGGAGGGAGACACCGTCCACCCACCTGCGGGTTTGGGAGGGGGCCGGGGCCTCTCCCTCGTCCCCACAGCAACGTCATCTAATAGTTACGCTGGTTCAGGAAAGGCCAGTGGCTGGGCCCGGCGTGGCCCACACTCCTTGTTTGGAGAGAGCCGTCTACAGCCAACACACCTAGCTGCTAGGTGCAAAGAAGTTCTTTCCTTTTGCAGGTTACCTTTCCCGTGCGTTCTCCAGCCCCACTACTGGGGCCTGCATGGATACCACGGATGACGAAGATGTCGTGCTAGGAGCATGGACCTGAGCCAGCTGCCTGGCTTTGAATCCTGACTCCTTCGCTTACTAGCTGTGTGACCTGCAGCGAGTTACTCTACCACTCTGTGCCTCCATTTTCCCACCTTAAAATTGGGGACCATAGGAGTAGCTGTTGAGATGACCGAATGAGATAATCCATGGAACGCACTGTGGACAGCGCCTGCCCAGTAGCTGGCTCCATGTGTTAGCGCCATCAACGTCCCACGTGGGTACTGGAGCTCGTGCCTCCTTCCAGTCACTCAGCTCTCCCCTGCTGTGCTTTGAGAGGCCTGGGCATGGATGTGGATTCTGCACCAGAGACTGCGTGGGGGACAGGAAAAGGACCGGGAGGTCCAGGAATGCGGACCCATCCAGTGCGCACGGAGAGAATGCAGGCAGGTGCTGCTCTTGACAGACACTCAAAGCCAAGTGCTGAGAATCCACATTTTCAGATGATTCCTGGAAGCCCGAGCCTTTGTCCCGGCTCTCAGGACTCTTGGGTCTGGTGGTCCTGATTCTCAGATCTAAGGAGTGGCTCCTAAAGGAAGGGGTGTGGCTTAGTGACCAAGAGCACAGCTGGTGGCATCCAACAGACCTGGGGTCAAATCTCAGCTCTGCCCCATGGAGTCACTGTGACTTTGGGCAGGTTGCTAAACCTCTCTGGGCTCTGACTCTTAGTCTGTAAAATTAGGTACTATGCTGCTTGCCTCACAGGACTGTGGTGAGGACTGTAAAATAGTATGGAAAAGGATGGAATATTCTTCCCTTGGTCATAGACCTGGAGTGGAGGGGCCAGTGCTGGTGCTGGAGAAATTGACATGGACAACAGGAGCCACCACTCACTGAGAAGGTACAGGGTCTAAGCACTCCCCACGTCATCTCTAGCCCCCACCAAAACCTGCAGGGCAAGCACTGGTCATGGGGGACCCTGAAGCTCAGTCAGGTTACGTGACCCACCCAAGGTCACACAGACAGGAAGTGGGAGAGAGAGAGGCCAGTCAGCTCTGCACAACAAAGCAAAGGGTGGGCTCCGTCCTTCAGGTTAACTCCACGAGCCAGTCACCCACAGGCGTCCCCAGCACAGAACTCTGCCAGGCACAGGCTGGCATTCCATGGTTATTTGCTGAATGATAACAGACAACGCACAACACTTAGTGTGTGCTGCGCACTGTTCTAGGCGCTTTACCCGTATCAGCTCATTTAACCCCCTAACTACCTTATGCTGGGTATAATAGTAGGTACTGTTATTATGTACGATGCACTGTTATTCTCATCCTCATTTTACAGTTGAAGAAACTGAGGCACAGAGAGGTCAAGTAACATGCCCAAGGTCACGCTGAAAGAGCAATGCTCCCATTACTAACCCAAGAGGCCAGATCAAAGCAGGGTCTTACCTGGGACGGACTGGCATCTGGAGAGGGACTACAGCTGGGATGTAGGGACAGGAGTTAGATCTGCTGATGGGATGGGGGGCAGGGGCTTGCATACCCGACAGCAGGAGAATGGCGCACACCGGTGCTCAGCGACAGAGAGGACGACTGACGGAAAGGACAGTCCATGTGGAGCCCTGAGCAGGAGCAGGACCCTCTGAGTCCCTGAACAAGGGGCAGGAAGGGGCAGCGCGGCTGTGGTTTGTAGAAGGCCCTGGGGACTGTCCCCATCAACAGCAGGAGAGATTCTCCAGTGATCAGCTCAGGAACTCTCTGTGGCCTGGGCAGTGGCCATGCTCATGCTGGGAAGCAGGGGACAGGATGACAGCTCTTCTCCGACAGGGCCCGAGGTCTCCAGGGCACCCTTCCACCACCGAGCTGCCTCATTGCCTGGCAGAGCCCAGGCCCAGTGACTGGCATGGGCCATGGACCCCACTTGGCCTCTGTAGTGTCTGCCTTGGGGTTGGCTCTGGGTCTTGCTTTCCCATCAGGGGCTCTGCCTTCCAGAAAGTGAGCCTGAGAGACGAGCGGGAATACCTGCACTGGAGCATGGCTGGGCTTTGTGTTTCCAGCCTCGCAAACACTGAAAGACTTTTCTATGTTGGAATCTGTGCTGGGGGCTTCTGCACAGGATCTCATTTAATCTTCAGCATATCCATCCATGCACCCACCCACCATCTACCTATCTATCCATCTGTCTGTCCACCCCATCCACCCATCATCCATCCATCTATCCATGCACCCCCATCCACCCATCCAACTGTCCATCCATCCATCCATCCAACAATTCTACGTTGGGTGTCTCGCACATACCACCCACTGGCACATGGGGTAGTTACTAGAGTGACAACACTGACAAGACAGGCATGATTCCTGCCCTCGTGAAGCCTATTTTCTAATGTTGCAGGCAGGCATGAAACCAACCGCCTAAGTATGTGTTTAATCAACAATGCGATGAGCTCCCCAAGCCACTGGGGCGCTGGCAGACCTGCCAGCAGGAGGTGCTGACCAAGCGGCACTGGAAAGTCCGGAAAAGCTGACCTAGCAAGGGCCGTGAAAGGGAAGCTCAGGCGGAGAAGCAAAAGTCCCAGCTGACGGTCGCACATCCCCACGGGGCACGGCGGGAATAGCCCAGCAGAGTGTGGCTGGCCCAAGGCATGTGCCCTCACTGCCGAGGTCCTCCCACATCCCCGCCTTCTCCCCCCACTCTCTCCTTCCTTCACTCCAGCCCGAAATCTCTGGACACAGTGCCTGGCTCTGCCCCTGCCGTGCCCCCACCTGGAGTGCTGCCCTCCAGTTTCTTTGGCCATCTGCCACTTCCCCACCAGCCATGATCTCTGATAAACCTCCCAAGCCCCTTTCCCTCCCGCACCTCCATCGGCCAGGCCAGGCAGACACCTGTGGACTCCTGGTCCCCCCAGCACCCATCTCCATCACAGTACCTGTCGCTGAGCATGGACACTCTCCGCCTGGCCAGCTCTTCCCTGCTCCCTCCCTCCAACCAGGCTTTGAGAACCTCCTACTGCCCAAGAAATAAGTGTGTCCTGTGCAGCCCGAATTCCTAGCTGCTCACCTAGGTGCAAGTTTGCTGCAAGGCAGGGTAGCACGGGGTGAAGACTAAGGCTTTGGCCTCAGACCACCCTGGCTGGGTCCCAGCTCTGCCACAGGTCACTTTCTGTGTGGCCTCAGGCAAGTCACTTCCCTTCTCTGGTCCCCTCATCTGCAAGGTGCTGCTTGTGGCAGGATGCCCCTCGCAGGCTGATTACAAGGATTAAATGGGTTCCCGTAGAGGCCGCGGCAGAGGGCCCGGCCCGCGGCGCTGGTCATACACACTCAATAAATGTTAGCGCCATTATTGTTATTAATTAGGCATGAATCATCTTTTTCCATAAAGGACGACCTCCGCTAACCTCCAGGGAGCGAGTCACATCTCTAAAGTGGGAATCGTGGCCAGAGAGGAGCCAGGCTGGGCTGGAGGACGCAGGCCGGGACAGACTGGATATTTTCTGCGTTTAAAAAAAAATCGTTGGGCTGTGCTCATGGGGAAGGCAGATGCATGAGAATAGGTTTATCAAGGTGGTTTTCAGTTCCACTGTAATTTAAAATAAATAAGTCAATTTAATGTTTATAGAGTGAGTTATGCCTTATTAGGGACACGGTGAGCTGAGGAAACTTGGCCAAGGCGAAATTTGAGAAATTGGCTTTGGCCGTGAGGGTAATTACAGCAATGCTTTAGTGTGCAGTCTTGCCCAATGATATTTTCATTCTGTCTAATTTATTAGTTTATTAGCTTTATGGTGAATATAGAGAGTTATATCACAACATGGGCCTAATTTGATCACAGCCAAATTTTCACGTCTTCCCAAGACGGCCGTAATAGAGGAAGAGACCCCTGCTTCAGAACCGTTTCCAAGTTTTCCAGAAAGATTCAGGGCAGAGTTCCAGGGCTGCAAATCCAAAAGGCAAAAGAGCACGGCGGTCCGTGGTGCAGGCCGGTTATAAATGCCGGCCCCTCTGCTGTCTAGTCTTGTGGCCTTGGCACGCACTTGGCGTGGGGCGGCCTCGGTGTTCTCACCTATAAAATGGGAGCAGTGCTGATTCCTGCCCACGTGGGCATGGAGAGCACTGTGTAACCAGCACCTGGGCGGAGCTGCTCCCCACTGTGTCCTGGGAGCCCCATTGTGTCTTACCCAGAGGACACATTCAGGAAATGTTCGTTGAATGAATGTGGCAAAGGCCAACACCCACGGGAGGTGCTCAGCACATCATTATCGCTGATCTCCTGTCTCGTGTACCTTGCGCTCACTCATTTAAGCCCCACGAGCCCTCTGCAAGGTAGGTACTATTTTCATCTACCTGTTAGAGATGGGGAAACTGAGGCACAGATAGGCAGTGACTCGCCTAGTCCCACAGCCAGTAAGTGGCAGAGTGGGGATTCAGATTCTAGGAGCCTCGCTCCAGGGCTACCCCCCCATGTCAGCCCTGCCTTGAGTGTTCCTACCTTTATTATTCATAACGAAGACCCAGTTCCATGCCTGCACCTGCATGAGGGGTCCAGGTGAGGCGTGTCAAGACCAAACCCCCTCCTTTGGATCCCCAGGCCCCCCAGCCCCCAGCCAGCCGCTTCTTGCCCAACTGTGGCCCCCCGGTCCCTCCCCTGCCCTCCTCCCCCCAGGCCCAGTACCTAGGGGGTTCTGCTCAGTGTGCTAGACCCACTCCCATGCTGGGGGTGCAGGGATGAGTAACACGGGGTTCCTGCCCTCCGGGAGCCCACACCCCATATGAGCACCTACTGTGCGCCAGGCCCCGAAGCGGGAGCTAGAGACCCAGACAGAAAGAAGAGGGTGGTGCTGCCCCAACAAGGTCCCCGTGCCATGGAGGAGGCAAACTTGGACACAGTGAACTATTGTCACCGTGACAACCACAGCTGTGGTGGGCAGGGTAATGGCGCCCCAAAGACGTCCCCGTCCAAATCCCTGGAACCTGTGGAGATGCCACCTTACATGGCAAAAGGGGCTTTGCAGCTATGACTAAGGGTCTTGAGACGGGGAGATGACCCTGCATCATCCAGTGTGCCCAACCTCATCACAAGGGTCCTGGTCAGAGGGCGGGAGGAGGGTCCGCACCACAGGAGATGTGACGATGGCAGCAGAGGTCCGAGCGATGCCGTCGCCAGGAGGGGGTCACAAGCCGAGGAATGAGGGCAGCCTCTAGAAGCTTCCAAAGGCAAAGACACAGCTTCTTCCCTGGAGCCTCCAGAAGGACTCACTCGGCCCTACTGACCCATTTCGGATTCCTGACCTCCAGAACTGTGAGATGCTAAATTTGTGTTGTTTTAAGCCACTAAGTTTGTGGCGATTTGCTACAGAAGCAATAAGAAGCTAATGCAATAGCTGACGTTGATCGAGTTCCTGCTGGGCTGAACCCCAACTAAGCACTGATCTGTCTCATTTACTCGCCCAACGACACCCCTGCCCCGGCAAGGCGATGCTCTTATTATCCCTGTTTTGCAGATTCATTTAATTCATTCATTCAACAAATATTTATTGACAGCCCGAGGCAGCCTTCCAGGTGCTACAGATGGAGCTGTGATCATGAGACAGAGGAAACCTGATTTCTAGAGCGAGAGAGACGAGAAATGAGCAAAGGCGTAAGAAACACGTGTAAGGCCAGGTGGTGATACGTGCTACGAAGGTGAGGAGGTGACACACCTGAGCAGGGACCCGGAGGGACCAGCGGAGGGAGGCGTGTGGACATCTAGAACATTCCAGGTCAAGAAATCGATCTCAAAGGGTGAAGGCACTTGCTCACACGGGTTTGCAGACCAGCACCGCCACTCCTGAGCCCACTGTCCTGACCAGCACATCATACAAGGAATTGCGAGTCTATCTGGAATGATCTAAGTGCTGAGGAAGCAGCGGGAGGTCTCGACGCAGGCTCCCGGGGACAGAGAGGAAGTTCGGTCCTAAAAGATAGGGAGGGTTCGGACAGGCAGAGGTGGTGGGTGCTGCTCCCGCTGAGTCAGGATGGGGGAAGCGTGGCAGACACATTCAGAAACGGGGAGTCACCCTTGCGGCCGGGTCAGGAGGGGGAACACACAGGACGTGGCACACGGAACTCTCATACCCTGCTCCCAGGGATGGGAATCGGGACAGGCACCCGGGCAAACTGTTAGGCAGTGCTATGGGGTGAATTGTGTGCCCCCCTAGATGTATGTTAAAAGTCCTAACCTCTGGTACCTGTGAATGCAACCTGATGTGGGAACGGGGGCTTTGCAGACGTAATCACGTTAGGATGAGGTCATACTGGATCAGGGTGGGTCCTATCCAGTGACTGGTGTCCCTCTAAGGAGCGAATCTGGACAGAGACACAGACACACGGTGGGAGAACGGCCCTGTGACGACAGGCAGAGATCGGAGTGACACCTGCATCGCTGGCAACCCCAGAACCAAGGAGAGGTAAGAAAGGACTCTTCCCTGGAGCTTTCAGAGGGTGTGGGCCCTGCTGACACCTTGATGCCAGACATCTAGCTTCCAGAATCGTGAAAGAATACAGTTCCGTTGTGTTAGGCCACCCAGTTTGCGGCATGTTGTTACGGCAGCGCTAGCAAACTGTTAATAATACAGGCAGCCCCCGCTGAAGCCTGGCATGTGTTTTCCCTAAGCCCCAGCAAGCCCTCTCCTAGGGCTACGTCCAAGCTGCGTACGTCCAAAGCAGCTTTACTTGTCACTGCTCGAAACTGGGAGCAGTCAGCAACCCCAGCAGCCGTCCACAGGAGCATGGATAAACAAACTGCACTAGATCCGTGCAGTGGAGCGCTACACGGCAGCAAAAAAGAACGAGCCACTGCTACGTGCAGCCACACGGACAAGTCTCCCAGACGTGCTGCCGAGCAAAAGCAGCCAGACGCAGAACGCGTGCTTCTGTGGTTGTGCCGTGCAAGGACAGGGAAAACTAGTCTGAGTGGATGCAAAAGTCAGAAGAGTGTCTCCTTCTCGGTGGCAGGAAACCTCACGGGGTGCTGAGAAGGTGCTACACCTTGATCTGGGCAGCAGGTGGGAGCTGCGTATACGTGTGTGTGACCATCTCTCGAGCCGGGCCCTTGGTATCAAGCACTTTGCTGTGTGCACGTTACATCTTAGTGTAAAATGAAATTAAATAGATGGGGATTCCACAGTGGGGGGTCCCAGGGCCTCGCAGAGGCCTCTGGAGTTGGTTCTGTTGGCCTCCGAGAGGCTGGGCGCGGCAGCGTTGCTGAGCAGGAGGCGAGGTGTGTGTCATCATGGGCAGGACCGGGGACATTTAGTGATGTCTCCTGAGAGCTCGCGATGAGTCCAGGGGCTCCCTTGGTACGTGAGCAGCTAGAGCAGCGGGCAGGGCCTCGAGGTGGCCCCCACCCCAGGCCTCGTGGGCTGGCATCACAGCCTGGTAGGCGGGGGACAAACGGAGCAGGGGAGCTAACGAAACAGAGCCTCAGCCGGGCTGTCCCCCTCCCCTGCCAGCCTCTCCTGATCGCCTGCTCTGCTGGTCCCCGCGCAGGGGCAGAAAGGAGGCAGCCTTCAGCGGGGTGGGGGCTAGAGGCAGTGGGTGGAAAGGCCCGCGGGCTGGGGAAGGGCTGAGAGTCACGGAGAGTGTGGTGTGAGGGCTCAGAGAGGGCTAGCGATTTGCCCAAGGTCTCAGAGCTTGGAAGGGGCGGATCTGGGGTTCCCAGAATGAACTTCCAGGCCAGCGGGGAAAGCAGGTGGTGTGGCCTAGTGAAGAGAGGCAGGTGCCTGGGTTCAAATCCTGGCTCTGCCCCTTGCCCAGTGCTTAACCTGGGCAAGGCATTTAATCTCCCGGTGCCTCAGGTTTCCCACCTGTAGAATGGGGCTAACGGTGGTATCTCCCCCATAGTTATGAGTTCTTACGTGTAAATGCGCTTGTGCTTGCCACAGAGAAAGCCCCAGACCTGCTCCGGCTGTTATAAGTAGCTAACATGGGTACCACTGGCCCTGAGGTGGCTGCAAAGATGAAGGCAAAAACGGTCACCTTTCTGCTTGAAGCCCTTTGAGGGCATCAGACCCGGGGACAGACCCCGGGTGGGCACCTCCTCCTCTTTCTCAATGACCGTGCTGGGAAGAAGCTGGGGGCAGGGTGCAGTGAGGATGGGGGTGGGGGGTCTCACCCAGCTGGGGGGCTGGGAGCAGAGGGGCAGCCCCTCCTGGCATGTGGCAATACGGACGTGGGGAAATGGTGCTTCTAGGGGCCAAGTGGGCTCCTGCAAAGACATCTCCCTTTGGCAGACACTCTGGGCTGCACTCTATGAGCACCCTTGCCTGGGCCTGCCCTCCCCAGCCTCCCTGACCCAGCCCGATGCCTGCTTAAACCCGGGCTCTGCCCTGCAGGCTGCATGGGTCCCGGGCCTGGACTCAGGCTCTGCTGGGCCTGTGGGGCTACAGGTCCTCAGGGCCACCCCTGCTTTCCCACCACACTCACTCTCCTAGTCTGAACCTCCTGGGGGAGGTGGGAGGTTGGGGATTCCCGGGCTGTGGGCGGGACACAAAGGTCAGGCTTTTGTGGCTGGGAAAGGGCTGGCGAAGGCCCCCCTTGAGTGGAGGGAACACTAGTGCCGAGACGCAGCCTCCTGGTATTGGGCCTCTGACTACTCAGGGACAAGCTCACTAAGCTGGTCGCCACTGTCCCCCACTGCCCTCAGACCCAAGGCCTGAGGGCCCCACTCTGCAAGCCTGGCATGCAGGCAGCCCAGACATGGGACACGCACACGTGGGGCTCCCACAGCCCAGCTCAGGGCTCCGCACACTGTCTAACTGTCTCTACGTGGCAGTCTGGGCCTCAGTTTCCTCATCTGTAAAATGGGAAGTGGTGGGGCTCAAATGAGACAATCCACGTAAAATGCTTAAAACCACATAAGTGCTCGGCAAACAGAAGCTCTCCTTGGGTGGGAGGGTGGCATTTTCTGTGATCAAGTCACCCCGCTCCGCTTGGCCTCTGGCACACCAGCGGCGCTCATGACGTGTTTGTCGAACGAACAAACGAACAGAACGTTCAGTGGTTCCTGTCCCCCACTCACTCCTGGAAAATCTCCAGGCCGAACTGGGGGTCGGGCCGTCCCTGAGAAGTCTGGCCAGGGAGAGGGGCCAGGAAAGGGTCCCCAAAGGGCAGAGGGAGAAGCCAGGTCCTTCGTTCACTCCTCCACGCCCTCCACACTTCCTTGTGCTGAGCCCTGCAGGGCCTGGTGGGTGTGACGGGGCACAGACAGGGCCCCCCCTCCAGGAGCCACTGTCTAGTGGGAGGAGGGGACCCTCCATCACACTGAGGGAGAGTGACGAGAGATGCTCATGAGACCACCGAGGGGGCAGGGTGTCCCTGCGGGGGCGATCTGCGGGGTCACCTGCAATCCAGTGGCCTCCCTCCCATATTACCATCATGACATTTTAAGATGAGAAATGTGTTCCATGCAGAAGCATGTATACGTAGCTAGGAAACATGTCACAGCAGGCACCTGTGATTGAGCTCTCTGTCACTTCACACCACCTCATGCTAGACGCCGGGTTAGGCGTTTTGAAGATAAGATCCCCTAAACGCTCACCACGGCTTGGGGACTGGATTCATGATTCCTCTTTTGCTGATGAAGAAGCCGGAGCTCTGAGGCCTGCCCAGCGTCTCTACTGAGAGCTCCCGGCAGAGGCAGCCACGGCCGTCCATCTGCCTGCACCATGGCCACGGCTGCTGGAGGACTCGGAGCAATGCCTGGCAGCCTGGGCCCTGCCACCAACCTCTCACCCAGCTGGTGGGTTTGAATCCTGGCTCAGCCACTTGCCTGCTGTGTGACTCTGGGCAAGTCACTTAACCTCTCTGAGCTTCATCTTTCCATCCACACATAGAGAGAGTGATAGCGCCTGCTTCCTTGTGGCTCTGTGAGGATGAGTCAATGCAGGTACAGTGCTCGGAGCAGGCGTGGCACACGCTGAGCACCTGATAGATGTCACCACTGTTATTATCAGTCCTCCGATCTCAGAGCTCTTGCTACATCATCACTCTCGCAGGGGAAGCGAAGGGCCGGGGAAGTTACATTAAAGTGCCCGAAAGCCCCTGGCAGGGGTGGTGAGGAGGAGGGAGAGTTATGACTGGGCTCAGTCCCATGGTCCCCACAAAATGCTCGACATGCCCGGGAACATGAACCCAGCAGGGGAAAAAACGTAAGACGCGACCAAATAAATGCCCTGTCAAGGAAGGAAATATGCAATCAATTAACCGAGCCTCCCCGAACCTCTCCAATAATAATTAGGAGTGTCAGCCCAGCTCAGAGGAAATTGCCACGGTGAGGGCAAGGCCTGGCTGCTCCCCTGAGAACCCAAATGCAAGCGCACAGAGCCAGCCGCCCACTCGGTTCCCGGCGGGTTGCGGGACTCCGGCGTCTGCCTCCCCAGCCCTGCGCTGGCTGCGTGCGGAGCCAGCCACCCTGGGGCCTGGGCTGTCGCCCGTTTCCCTCAGTTGCGCACCAAGGAAGGGGCAGATCAGTGATCGGTGAGGGCTGAGGGGTCGTGCCATCCCCCGCACACCCTCACATTTGTGCATCGGACGAAAAGGAAACCGAGGCTCGGGCAGATTGTGTGACTGGCCAAGTCACTCTGTGGCTCTGTCACAGGCCCAGGTCTCTCGGTTCAGTGCCAGGCAGTGGCCCACCAACCGGGCCCTCTGACCAGGAATTCACTTCTCTGCATGTGAAATACGTACTGGCCCTAACTATGGAGGTGCTGCCTGGTGCCGTCCTGAAAGCTGGGGGCGCCAGAGGGACCAAGTCCTCATCCTCAGGGTGCTGGCGTCCGAGAAGCAAAAGTAACATGTGTACTCAGATCAATAAATGGGAGTCTTAGTGGAGAGTGGTCAATGCCGTGAAAACCCAACAAGCAAACACACCGGATCGATGGGTAAGAATGGCTGGGGGCCGAGGTGAGAACTGGGTAGAGGTCAGGCAGTCAGGAGGGCGTCTCTGCAGAGATGACATTTGATCTGAGACCTGGGTGGGGGAATAGCGTACCTGGCAGAGGAAAAGCATGAGCAAATGCCCTGAGGTGAGAGTAAGTTTGGTGAGAAGGCCAGGGTGACCAGAGGCTGGTGGTGAGGGACAGGGAGAGGGCGGGAGACAGGGCAGCCCAGGGGGATGGGGCTGAGCCTACGGGGTCTCCCAGGCCTGATTCTATCTGGCTTCTAGCCCAGATGAGGTTCCATACTCACTGAGTTCCACCCCAAGTGAGCGGGAAGCCCTTGGAAGGCTTTAGGCAGCAGGTGCCAAAATCGGATTTCCCTTTGGGAAGCTCAGTCTGGGCCGGGCGCGGTGGCTCACGCCTGTGATCCTAGCACTCCAGGAAGCTGAGGCAGGAGGATCGCTTGAGCTCAGGAGTTTGAGACCAGCCTGAGCAAGAGCAAGACCCCGTCTCTACTAAAAATAGAAAAATTAGCTGGGTGTGTTGGCGGTGCCTGTAGTCCCAGCTACTCGGGAGGCTGAAGCAGAAGGATCGCTTGAGCCCAGGAGTTGAAGGTTGCTGTGAGCTACAATGATGCCACTGCACTCTATCCTGGACAACAGAGTGAGACTCTGTCTCAAAAAAAGGAAAGAAAGAAAGAAAGCAAGCAAGCTCACTCCAGCTGACGGGCGGGTGGAGAAGGAGCCTGAGTATCGAGAGACTTCGAGGCACAGATGCACAGAGGAAGCTGAGGCTGTTGGGAGCTGGGGAGAAAATGACAGCCTTGGCTGGACCTAAGGAGGCCCGGCCCAGCTCCATCATTACTAGGCTGTGTGACCTTGAGTAAGTCATTCAACTTCTCTGTTCAGCTCTTTCCTTCTGGTAAAATGAGGAAGCCTGCTGCTGCCCTGCAGCCTTGTACGAGGTTGCTTCATCATCTCAGCTGAAGTCTGTTATTTGCAAACAGAGGCGATGGTGCCAGTTTTGCACAAAAGGCCTGATGATCCACCACCGAGATATCGCCACTGTCTCCATTAATGGCAAATTTTAGGTGACTTTTTTTTCTTGACTCAGGGTTAGCTCTGCAACAACCCATCGATCCATCCATCCATCCAACCATGCATCCATCCATCCATTCCCTACTGGCCTTACCGAGTGCCTACTGTGTCCTCAGCAGCGACCGTGGACAAGTCACTCAAGCTCTCCTCTGCTGCCCTCGCTCAGCCTCACGAGCCCCGCCCTTCACCCTCAATCCCACTGACCCTCACCCCCTGAAATGCAATTATCTTCCAAGGCAAAGCAGATTCTCCCAGGACAGGGGATTTTATCAGACTGCAATAATATACGAAAGAGGAGGTTTGAATCACCCCGAGCCAATCCTAACGTGAAGAAATACCACAGCGACAAATACTTTATTCTGAACTGTTTACTAAATTAGGTCTTTCCCGGACATTTTTAGCCTTCAATTTTTTTAATGCCGGCAATAAAACAGTTGCGTAATTAGCAATAAAGCTGACAGCCTGGTTGCTGACTTTTTACTTAGAGGTAAGAGGATAAGATGTGTGAGCGTGTGTGTGCACGTGTGTGGATATCTCCTAGCGGCTCTGGCTTTCTGACTGCGGATGTATAAATTATTTGCCGAATCAGCAGTTCCGCCCCCCAGGCTGCGGGTCAGGGAAGCTGCAGTGGACGCCGTGGACTGGGAGGGGTTCTTCTCGAGAAGTTAGAAGTCCAGTTTTGATTCTGTAGCTGCCTCGCTGTGTGACCTTGGGGAAGTAACCCACAGTCTCTGGGCCTTGGTTTCTCGCGTGGAGAGTGAGAGCGTTGGCCTCGGTGATGTCTAAAGGCTGCTGGCAAATCTTTCCTGAGTCTGGGAGGGGATGGTGGCTTTAAATAGCATCTGTGTGTTGGTGGCTCCCACATTTGTTCCTGTAGCCACAATTTCTCCCTTGCCCTGTGTTTCCATCGACCTACTTTGCTCGGGTGTCTAATGGACATTTCCAACCTGATCCAAACAGAACTTGTGAGTTCTGCCTCCCAACCCCAGTCCAAGCTGGTCCTCATGGGTCTCTCCATCTCAGGAAGGAGCCCCCCCCACCCAGATGTGATGGCCATGGCCCCAGGGGCCACCTTTAACTTCTCTCTCTCTCTGCTGTCCCCTGTTCCAGCCCGTGGGCGAGTCCTGCCAGCTCTGCTTCCTAATTCATCCCACCCTGCCTCTCCGCCTCCACCCTCCCTGTCCAGCCCCGCCACCCCCTCCTGCTTTGTCATTTAACACTGTAAACAAGATCAACATCAATGACTCCTCATCACTCTTAGAATACAGTCCGAACTCCCTCCAGTGACTCAGCACGTTCTACAACAGTGGTCCTCAAACTCGCCTGGGTGCTGGAGTCACCTTGGGCGACTTCACACACGATGCCTCTGCCCCTCGCTGTTGCTGAAGTTCTGATTCAGTGGGCTGGGGCTGGGGTGGGCATCGGGGGTGTTTAAAGCTCCCCGGGTGTTTCCAGCATGGACCATAGACCAGCAGCATCAGCCTCACCCAGGAAGTGACTGCAAATGCAGAGTCTCAGGCTGGTCCCAGGGACACTGAGCGAGAATCTGCATTTCAGCCATCAAGTTCCGGAAGCCTGCTCCAGGCTTGCAGGGCTCAGCGCCTCGCTCGGCCCCTGCGGACGTCCTTCTGCTCTTTGTTGACACGTGCAGCTTGCTCCTGTCTCAGCCCCCTGCTTCCCCTCTGCCGGGATGGTCACGCCCTGGCCTTAGCACGGCTGCTTCGTCCCCTTCGAAATCCAGGTGGCAGAGAGAGACACCCCCCACCCCCCTCACCTCTCCTTGCATTGCTGGCATGGCCCTGGGAATGTCTGCTCCCTGGGGACAGGGGCCTTTCCTCTCCCGTTCATCTCTGTCTCCCGATGTCTGCAGTTAACCCATGAACACTTCTTACATGACGAATGAATAATTAGGGCAAGCCCTTACTTGAGGTGGGCGAAACATGTCATGGGCGTGGCACTTCAGAGCTAATTTCCCACCACCTGCCCAGGCTGCTGCCTGACCCTGGGCTTGCAATTCCTGACGTTGATTCTGGGCGAACATGCTGTCGCTGGAAGGCCCCTGGTAAAAGGCAAGCCGCTACCCAGAGGACGGAACGGGTTACCCCAGCACCCCCCACCCCCACTCCATCAGCACAGGGCTCAGCCCCATTAGCTGGAGAGGCTGCCAGGGGAGGGAAGTTCTGCCTGACCTGAACGGGGAGCTCTCCCAGCTCTCGGGCAACTCACTCCCCTTCTCTGGGCCGAGCTTGAGCCCCACAAGTAGGGTCTGAGATCTGCACTGCACGGGATGGTCGTTAGGGTTTAAGCAGACAATGAATGGATGGGAAATAGTTTTCTGACTGTTTCAAATGATAATGCCACATTTGGATAACCTGCCAGCTCATTAATTCAACAAGCCTTTACTGAGCCCCTGTGCTGGGCACTGAGGACCGAGAGATGAAGAAGGGAGGGTCCGTAACCTTGAGAGCAAGACCCATCCTTGGTGACTGGGGGCCACAGGCAGGAGACCCCCCAGCCGCAGTACCCCAGTGCATCACCAGAGGGCAGCAGACAGCTTCACAAGCGCTTCCCTCCCCGGGGAGCCAGGGTGCGGGAGAAGGGTGTGTTCTGGGAGTCCCGGTGGCCTCCTTGGGGGTCTGGGGCAAACAGAGGATGGGGGCAGCTGTGTGGAGGAGGCTGCTCCATGGCCCCAACTCAAGAACCAACCAAGGAGAAGTACCCCGACCCTCCCCCAGATTGGAAACAGGGACCTCCTTGAAGCCCGTGGGGCTGCTGGGCACCGAGATCGGGGAGGTCTGGGGAGATTCTCTCCAAGCCAAGAGATGCGAGAACGCACAGGGGAGAGGACAAGAAGCATCGTGCGCGTCTGTGTGCGCGGAATGGGAGGCAAAGCTCCCAGATGAGGAGTGGGATATTGGGAGGGGGAGAAATGAAGAAAAGAAGAAAAGAACATCAAAGGCCACTGCAAGGCCAGGAAGGAAAGGAAGAGAGCATCCACCTTTGCCGGTGGGAGGAGGAGGGGATGGAGGAGGCGGTGCCTGTCCGGAGGACCAGCCTGTGTCTGCAGTACCGGGCCTGGGGAAGCATCCGCCCTGCCCAGCTGCTCATGACCGCGGTGGGGGCAGCAGATTTGTGAGTGGACAGTTGCCACCAGCCCCAAGAAGGCTGCAGAGAAATGCACAGTGCTCCCGAGCACAGCCAGCGCGATCGATCCTGCTGCCAGGGACAGGGGCCGGGAGGGCCGCTGGGCCGCGCAGGCCATCCGGGCTGGGCCTGGCGCACCGCTGGCTTCAAAAAGGCAGAGAAGGGCAGGCACCCCCTGGAAGAGGAGAGAAGAAGTGGGAAACTGAGAGGCCTCCACCAGGAGGGGAGGCAGGGAGAGAGAGAAGGCAGTGGGGGCAGGGGAGGGCGTCCCGCTCGATGGGGACCGAGGCAGGGCAGCCGAAGCGTGTTAGGTTAAACGGATTTCTCGACAAGTCAATGGCATTGATGCTGCCGGCCGAGGCGGCAGAGAAGGTGTAGGACACTGGCTTCCCAGGTCTCTCTCCCAGAGCCGGGAGTGGGCATCACTTGTTCTCCTTGGCTGTGGCACCCAGGAGCCTGGAACCGGGCAGGGTGTGGCTATTTTTAAGGTGGTGACAGATGCTGGCGGCTTCCAACTTGGAGGCACCAAGCATCCTGGGCCACAGGTCCTGTGCGTGTGTGCACACGTGTGTAGGGGGGTAGAGACAAGGTCACACGTTACTCTCCCACACTAAGTGACCTGAGTCTCCAGGACCTGGCCCTGGAACTGGCACAGGTTGGGCACTCAACTACTGTTTGTTGGATGAGCCTGCCCTCCATGGCCCAGGGACCCAACGAGTGGACATGGCGCCAACGGCCCATGGAGTGCCACAGCCTGGGTGTTAACCCAGGCTTCATTCTGCACAAGCTGTGTGACACTGGACATGTGACCACACCTCTCTGTTCTTCCATGTCATCATCTGTACAACAGGGTTCAGTGAGCCTGAGATCTGAGCTCCATGGGACGGTTGTTAGGGTTAAACCGCATGATGAGTGGGAAAGAGGCTGGCCGACGGTTTGAAATAACTCCACATTTGGGTATAACCCATCAGCCCATTGATTCACCAAGCCATTACTGAGGCCCTGGGCATCTATCCGAGGCCCTGGGCTGGGCACCGAGGGCCAGAGACGAGGGAGGAAGCAGCCCACCCTGGGAGACAAGACCTAGGAAGGAAGGCCGAGCATTGCTCTGGGGCCTGACACAGGGTGGGCCCCTCCCTAACCGGCGCTCTGGAGGTGGGAGGCCTGGGGTTGGGTCCAGCAGGCCTGCTGCCTGGAAAGCACGGGCACACTCCACCTTTGGGGAAGGTGCCATGGCCAGGGAGCTGTGGAAAGAGCATCTTGCTCCTGGCCCCCCGCCGCACCCCAAGGCAAGGGCTCCCTTCCCGAGAAGCTCGGCACAGGGGCTGGCACGCAGGTCAGCTGCCATCGCTCTGCTGATGACCTTGGGTGCCCGGGAGTGGGGCAGCCCAGGCTCTGGAGTTGCTGGGTGCCTGTGAGGTCGCTCTGGCCTCAGGGAGTGGACTTTGAGGTCGCCAGCTGGTCTAGCTATTTCGTCATCTTCAAATCAAAGGGGTTTGGACCCAGGGGCCTTAGAACAATTGCCTGTCCTCTGATAGCTACCAACAACACCTAGAATTATCTGTGCCTTGGAGCTTCCTGTTGAATTCTTCGGCCCCAGTCTGCACATCGGAGCGGGCGGAGGGCATCGTGCAGAACGGGCCTTTCCAGCTCTCACTGCCGATATCTTCACCTGGAAGACTTTTTAAAAACTGATTCCTGATTCCCTGAGCCCTGCTTCCAGCTCAAATCGAATTCTGTCTTGGTGGGGCCCAGGAATTGGTATTTTAAAGCCACTCCCAAGGTGATCCTGTTGCAGGTGGCTGGAGGCCTGGCCTGTGGCGTAGACACCGCCAGCGGGCGGCTTGTTGCTCAGGTGCTGTGTGATCGCACACGACTGAAAACTCCCCCCGCCCTCGCGTCTGAAACGCGCCCTGGTTTTGCGATGGGGACCAGGCTCCCACGTGGGCCCCAAGGCTGGGGTTTTCAGTTCTGATACGACTGCTATGAATGAAGTGTCGAGATGGGCTCAAGGTTATTCTTACAACGTCATTCCCGCTCACTCACACTCCCAGACGACTTCTGGGTGGGAGAGAGGAATGGTTTTACAGCAGGTCAGGAATGGGGGTGACCTCGGACAGTCAGTTCCACAGGGGCAGGGCCGGCGTCACTGCTGCCTGCGCCCAGCACGTGCCCAGCACAGAGTGTCTGCTGAGTGGTCAAGGGACCACGTGCAAAGCCGCACCTGCGAGGTATAGTTTGGAGGAACAGAGAGGCACAGTTCGTGATGACACGCAGAGGGGGAGGGGAGCTATCGAATCCAGACTTTCAAATCAGCAAGGGTCAGATGGCACTTCTCTTTGTTCCAACAGTGAAGAAAGAGTTCGCGCTGCACATTAATAGATGAAATTGCAGAAGGAACACTTAACTTTTCAAAGGGAAACAAACCCCTCTGTTCTTCGGACTAAACAGTTAATGTGCCTATTTAAAAATCAATCCCTTTTTTTTTTTCCATCTGAACAGACGCCAGAGAATCTTGGAGTGGCCTTGCCCCTACTTGGGCACTTTCTTAACGGCTGTGTCTGTGCACACCCGGTGCCCTCCGCCCGGAATATCTGCTCCCGGCTCCCCTTTGTCTAAGACCTACTTACGCCGCTAGAACCACTTCAAATGCCACCCTCGCCACGCTCTCCCGTGTCTGCCTGTCTGATTCATCACGGCATCACGACTGCATCTCTGTGACAGCCATCACTTTATTACTTGAATTGTTAGCTATTTATCTCCGTGTTTTATCTCCCCTTTCTCTCTTTTCATTCCACAAATATTTATTGTTCCTCTCGAAATGCCAAGTAGGTTCTGGGGTTACGGAGATGGAGCCGGGCCTTGGAGATGCTTCTAGGCTTCCCGGCGTGCTGGGGAGGGGGGGCTCGGGCTCGGCGGAGGCGGGGGCGGGTCGTGGCTGCCTCTGACACCCACCCCCTTTGGAGGCTGCGCTCGAAGCGCTCTGTCTGCGCTGCCGGCTGTGTGCGCGAACCGACGCGTCCCAGAGTAATAAAGGAAGTGGCATTTCTCTCGGTGTCCTCGGTCCTCAGTCCCTTTTTTCATTTACTGGGTCTCTTCCACATCCCCCCTCCCATGAACACGAGCAGGAAGGTGCAGCCGGGCCCACGCTCCCTCCGCACGGCCCTGGGCCCCGCCCGCCCAGCTGTTCTCATCACGTGCGGCTTCAGGGGAGGCACGTGTGCACGTGTACACGGGACACGAGAGCAGATCCCACACTGTCCCTGTGGAGGGCTCGGTCTTCCGTGCCTGGTGTCTCTGACCCGCCCTCTCCACTCGGACACCCCCCAGGGGAGAATTTGCAAAGCGCAGATCACGGCACACCTTAGCCATCGGTGGCCTGGGGCGCTGAGGATGAAGGTGGACCCGACTCCTTGTTGTCCGGCTCTGACCCGCCAGCCTTCTGGCCGCGCCTGGATGGCGCCGAGCTCCCTCTCACCTCAGACTCTGCGCTGCCTGTGCCCCTACCTGAGTGCCCTCCCTGCCCCCACCCTGCCTGAGTGGCTTCCTATGCTACAGACCTCTGCTTAGATGCCCCCTCCCACGGGAAGCTGTGCGGCCCCAGCTCCACTGTTCTGGTCGCGGCTGTCACGTTACCCGCACTCCGCGTCCGTGGGATCTGCACCTGCAGATTCAACTAACCACGGACTGAAGATACTTGGGAATAAAAAACAATAAAAAATAACAACATAGTACAACAACTATTTCCATAGAATTTACATCGTATGTATTACTATAAGTAACCTACGGATGATTGAAAGTATACGGAAGATTGTAGATTACATGCAAATAACGCACCATGCTGTAGCGGGGGCTTGAGCACCTGTGCATTTTGTATACTTGGGGGGCGGTGTCCTGGAACCCGTTCCCCGTGGATATGGAGAGACGACCGTACCTTATTCCTTCAGCACACTCATCACACACGGTAAATACGTTTCCTTATTATTTTAAGCATATACATATATATATATGCTTAAAATCTAAAAAATATATATTTTAAGCATATATATGTATATATTTTTTCTTTTTGAGACAGGGTCTCATTCTGTTGCCCTGGCTGGAGCACAGTGGCGTCATTACAACTCATTGAAACCTCAAACTCCTGGGCTCAAGCGATCCTCCTGCCTCAGCCTCCCGAGTAGCTGGGACTACGGGTGCCACGGCACCCGGCTAAATTTTCTGTTTTTAATAGAGACGGGGTCTTGCTCTTGCTCAGGCTGGTCTCGAACTCCTGATCTCAAGCCATCCTCCCACCTAGGCCTCTCGAAATGCTGGGATTACAGGCGTGAGCCACCGTGCCTGGACTATTTTAATATTTCTATAGTCTGTCTCTCCTCGCCCACTATCTTGAGGACCTCACAAGAGCAGGTCTGATTATGCCTGTTCGCCACTTTATCCCCATCATTGTCCCTGACATACAGTAATGACTCAGTTCCTTTCTGAGGAATGAATGATGCCAGTGTGGAGGGAAGGCCCGGGGTCCAGATGGTTCCATCCTAAGGCGTCTGGTTCACCCAGCAGTGGAGAGTGCTGCGCTGAAAGCACCATACTACAGCGTCTATCCCCGACCTGTTCACCCTACAGATACGTACAAATCATCCGCCAGGCGCTGTGCTGGGGGATAGGGGAATGCTGGTGAAGATCTCAGACCCAATCCCTGTCCTCACGGGGCTTCCAGTCCAGTTGGGGTGGTGGGGGCGAGGGCAGACTTTGAGGACACAGTGTCAGGCAGTGTGTCTGTGCAGTCAGGGCTGGCTTCCTGGAGGAAGTAGCATGTGAGCTGAAACTGCAAGGACGAGCAGGGCCTTGCTGGCAAAGAGAGGTGGACACAAGGTGTGCACAAGGTGCTCGAGGGACAGCAGCAGGTGGGGGTGGGAGCGCACTCAGCCCCTCAAGTCTAGATTCCCCTCACCAGTGACTCAGGGCCAGTGAGACCTGTCTGTGCTCCTTGTAACATCGTGGGCAGATCGAACGGGCCAGGGTCCTACGAGGGCTCTGGGAAGGGGAGGCACAGCGTGAGTGCGGGCAGGGGGTGTTGAAGGCCGCTGTGGTTCACCCTGACCTCCGAGGAGGCCACAGCTGCTGTCTGGAATGGCCACATTCTGCAGGTGAGAGGGTTCAGGACATGCTACCCAACATACGTGACCTTGGCATCGCGAATATTTTAAGCTGATGGAACTCGAGAAGCGGCAGGTGCAGGAAGGACTCTCTGACCTTCCCCTGAAGCAGGTCTCGAGGCCCTCACGTGAGAGGTGCCCTCCTACACCTGGAGGAAGGAAGCATCCCCATCTCCAAAGACAGAGGGACAGGGACCCCAGAGGACTCTAAGCGAGCAGCCTTGCTGAGTGTCCGTCCACCCGTCCACCGCCCCGGCTTGCACCGTCGTCCGACCGCATTCTTCCACGACTCCCCCTCATCACGCCTGCGTAACAAGCTGCGGGTTAACCGCTTCTCTGGGTTTTCATCTCCTTAGGAAGGCTCCAGCTCACGTAAAACGTATATGGCCTGGATTTGTATGCTCTTCTCTTGCTAACCAGTTCCAGGGGCCCCAGCTGAGAACCCACAAAGGCAGGAGGAAAAGGTGTTTTTCCTCCCTACACAAGGAAGAATGAGCTTCACCCGTGCTGGCAGTCTGCCCCTCAGCGGGGGATGCCCCAGTCCACTCGTACCTGTGCCCGGCCTGGTGCGGAACAGGTGACCAGGCCAAGGCAGGGGAGAGGGGGTAGGTGTGGAGGGTGACGGATGTCCAGGGGACCGTCACCTAGATCACACCCCTGCCCCACCTTTGGTGGCCCCCAAGAAGCAGACCCTGAGACACAGATTTGGGAGCGAAGGGTTTACATGGGCAAGGGTCCCAGGAAGCTGGTAGGATGAGCAGGAAGGAGGAGGAGCCAGTGCAGGTGCATTATCAAGGCGTTCCTGGGGCTGCTGAGCCGCCATCCCGCTGGGAAACTCTGGGGTAGGTGGGGCGTCCCACTGGGCGGGGGAGGGGGACCGGGGATTCCTCCATTTCCCATCAGCCATTGGTCCAGCTGCTCCCAGGGGACGTGAGCCCCCCAGCACTGCCCAACCACCCCGTGTGCAAGCCAAGTGGGCTCCCGCGGCCTGAGAAAGACTGGTCTTGAACTCCTGATCTCAAGCAATCCTCCCACCTAGGCCTCTGGAAATGCTGGGATTACAGGCGTGAGCCACCGTGCCTGGACTCAGGGGTGCTGGCACTGCCCCAGAGAGTGTGGGGTAAGAGGATGTGAGCCGGGTGCAACACCACGGGCCACATCTGCCTCCTCCCTACCAGGACGGCTCCTTCCTGCCCCCCGGGTCTCTGCGCAGGCGTGACCTTCCCTGGCACCGCACCGCACTTGCCCCTTCGTTACGCGCCATCATGGGGATTCGCATCTTTGTGTGCAATGACGTATTTATGTACTTCACTGCCTGTCTCCCCCACTAGGTCACAAAGCGGTGCCTTTCTTGTTCTCACTGTATCCCTGCACAGCTAGCACCATGCCAGGCTCCTAGTAGGTGCTCAATTAAATACCCTTCAAAGGAATAACTTCTTGCCAACTCCAGCCTGGGAGTTCTGGGTTCTGAGGCTCAGAACTAGAAAGGCTTTTGATAGCCGGGCCTCCGAAATGCTCAGAGGGGAGTGACCTGCCCAAGGTCATGCAACAGGAGTGCCACAGCTGCACTCCTGGGGGGTGGGGAAAAGCCCTGACGCCCCACCCGAACTCCGCCCTCCCGGACCCCACCAGTGGGAGGAAAAGCTCCCGGAGTCCCTGGGGCTCCGCTGGGCTACCCGGGAAATTGCTCTCTGCCAATTCTTGGTAATCTTCTTAGCCTCGTTCCCTCCCCACTTTCCCCAGCTGAAGAGGAAGTGGCTCAGACAGCTGTGGAGCTGGGACTCTCTGGTTGAGATGCATTAATTTGTAAATATCTTCATTTATATGTAAATGCGGAGTCCCAGCCCGCTGCCAGCCCTAACGGGGCTCTGCAGCCTCCCGGGCTCCCTGGTTGGTGGGTGGTAACTCTCCCCATCCCGTTAGATTCTAGGAGGTCTGCTCCTTCCTTCCCTCTCTCTGCGTGTTCAGCAAATAGGACAGCCCCGCGCCCTGGGCTGCTCTCTGCCTGGGAGACCAGCCCTGTGACCAAGCCCCAGGGAGAAGGCTGGGAGCAAAGAGCACTGGCCACGAGTCCTGAGACCCGGGCTTCAGTCGGTGGCGCTCTGTGACCTTGGGCAAGTCTCATGCCTTCTCTGGGCTTTGGCTTCCTCAACTGTAAAATAGGGAAGGCAGCACGGTAGAGGGGTAGAAAGAGATGGTTTGGGGCTTGACCAAGTTCATATCATGACGGGGACCTTAGGGCAAGTCCCTTGGCCTTGTTGAACTCTGACCCCTTTTGGAATAAAACCAGGGCTAGAGAAAATAATAATAATAATAATAATAACACCTGCCTGCCTTCGTGGGGTTGTTTGTGAGGATCGAAAGAGAAAGGATATAAAAAAAGGCTTTATGAGATTTGTTAAAAGGTGAGTTTTTCCGGTTTCGTGTTTTGCGGTGGGGGAAGGAGGGGTCGCTCTAGGTAATAACGGCAAACATGCACCGCTCAGCAGCCCTGCGCCAGCACTTTGCAGGAATTCGCCCGTCGGGTCCTGATGCTGCAGCGAGCTTCTTACTGTTGTCATTCCCGCTTGGGAAATGTACCAGCCCAAGATTTCACTAACGCAAGGAGGTGGAACAGGCAGGATTTGAACTCAGGCACTGGACATAGATTGCACTTAAATTCCGCAGCAATTGTACAAAGCCAAGCCTGTCCAGCCTGCTTTACAGGTGAGGAAACCGAAGCAGAGAGAGAGGTTAAGGCTCTCGTCTAAGATCACTCAGTGGGCAGTGGCGGAGCGGGACTTAAACCCAGGTCGTCTGGCACCAGGGATCGGGAGAGGATGGGGTTCAAGGAGTTGGCCTAGAGACCACACCTGTGGCAGTGGGTGGCTTAGAGGGGACAGAGGGGGGTGAGCGGTAGGAGAGGCTTCTCAGAGACTACGGTGACCAGGCAGGGGTGGCTGGGCAGCACCGGGTTTCCGGGAATCTTGGAGATGATCTGAGAGTTCCCTTGCTACAGAACCATCTGTGGCTTCCAGAATAGTTATTTTCTTCTCCAAAATGAGTTTTTACCTCCTTTTTCATCTTGATGGTACCTGGCTTGTCTTAGGTGTGCTTTAATATTTTAAGGCGCCTCGATTCCTTTCTGGAAGCGGGTCCGGGAGAAAGCGCGACTAGACGGATGGAGCCGTTTGTGAGGCCATTCACCCACCTCTTCAAACACCGCCGCGTCCACCTTCTCAGCACGGACCTGCCACGGCCGGAGAGCGGAGGACCAGCAAGGTCCTCCCGGGAGCACTCCCACCGTCCCGTTCTCACAAAAGCAGGCGGGGAGGACCAGATTCCCCGCGCAGGGCTGGACGCACCCTTTGCAATCTTACTGTCCCATGTTCCAGTTTTACCGTGAGGAAACGGAGGCCCAAAGGGGCCAAGGAGCGGACCGAGAGTCGTGCGCTCATTTTGCAGATTTCACTGTGCACCTACTGTGTGCCGGGCCCTGGGCCGGCAGCTGGGATGTGAAGTGAAGGGGGAGCATCCGCCTTGTCCTCCCGAAGCTCGTGGTCACAGAGAGAGAAACAACCCATGTTGGGGTTGTTGTCGGGGCTCAGAGCGTGAAGACAGCGAGGTACCAGGCGCTGACTGGGATGTCACAGCCCGCGAGTGACGGTGCCTCAGCTCACGCCACGCGGGCACCTCTCAGTGTGCCCAGCACAGCAGGGCCCTCCTGCAGCTTTGGCGTGGACTGCCACTTTCTGGCCCTGTGGTGGGAAAGCATGTGCGCAGAACCGTGCACTTTCAGTGCCGTGAAGCTGCTCCTCACGGACGCAGTGAGGGCCCCTCTTGAGGAGGGGTGGGTACCGGGGGAGTCACAGCCGTCCAGCTTTGGGGGATCAGTTCTGCTGGGGTGAGGGGCCCCATGGGTGGGCCTGCTTGAGTGGGGTTCTGAAGGCTGATGAGGAGTTTACCAGGTGACCAAAGAGAGAAAGGCCCTTCGAGAAGAGGGGACAGCCTGTGTAAGCATCAGAGAAGTGAAATAGGATTGGGGTCTTTTGGGGGTGTGTGTGAGGGGGTGGAGCCGTGGGCACCCACACACCTGGAAAACGGCAGGCCCTGGAGTGGGATCTAATTAGTTTGACTCTGGAAAACAGGGGTAGGGTAGAAATATCAAGTATCTCCGAGCTCGAGGTCTCTTCCCTCCCCATCCTGCTGCTTCTGACCTGGGAGTCCAGGGGTTTGGGGTCATTTTGCTTCCCAAGTTTGGGGCCCTTATGGCCTTGGAGCCCACAGGGAACAGTAGAATGTGTGGCGTGAGCTTCAGAGCCAGGCAGAGCTGCTTCGCCTCCCAGCTCTGTCATTCCAGGCTGTGTGACTTTAGGCACATGGCTTACCCTCTCTGGGCCTCAGTGTCCTCACTTGGGAATGGGGTTTGGAGAGCTCCCCCTGCAGGACTGTTGGAGGAGTTGGCTGAGGAGGCTAGACAGGGAGCTGTGGCCTGACCCCTTCCTGCCTCACGTCCCTCCAGGGGGTGGATCTGGCTTCTGCAAGCAGAGCCCCCAGCTCTGCCTTCCAAGCCCAAGAGCACAGGGATTGACGTGAAGGGCTGGAGACGCGCCCCTCCCAGCCCCTCCCCTGCGTCCTCCTCCCCCCGTCCCCCTACCCGGCCCTGGCCTCACCTCACGGTGGACTGGTACACCAGGTCCTCCCGCTTGCGGTAGTTCTCCATGTGCGAGTAGTTGGTGGAGAACATGGCATCAAAGGTAAAGATCTTCTGCTTGATGGTGCCACCATCCGTCACCTGCCGCAGAGCACAGAGACAGCCACAGGTGAGTGTTCAGCCGGCCCTGGCCACCCCCTTCCCCACTGTCCTGGAGAAGCTCTCGGTCATCACTGGCGCCCTCCCGCGGTGGAGGGGCATCATGCCCACTTTCCTGACGGGCAAACTGAGGCTCTGGAGGGCAGCCACTTCCTGAGGTCCCACAGCCAGGAAGGGGCAGAGCGGGCTCTTCTCCTCAGCCCTTTCCAGGCGCCAGGCGAACCCGCTCCTGCACCTGGGCTGTCTTGCCGAAGTGACCAGAAAGGCTCCAGGAGCTGCGGATAGGGCCGGAGAGTGTGACTGTGCTTTGCAGTCGGTCACGGGGTCACGGCCTGATCCCGAAGCCTTCCTTGGCCCAAGGAGAGAAGGGATGGGGAGCAGACCAGCAAGAAAGAGGACAGGGGAACTGGGGGCCAGGGGACAGTCAGGGGGCGAAGATCTCATGTAGAGGCAAACAAGCCAGATTGCAGTGATTTCAGATATTAATAAATCCTCTGAGGGGCCCAGGGAGGGCGACAGGGAGCCCAGAGGAAGGAGAGCCCCCGTCCTGGGGATAGGGTAGTCACAGAGGGCTTCCTGGAGGAAGTGATGTTTAAGTTGCCCTCTGAAAGAGTAGGGGCCAGCCTGGCAGAAGGTGGGAGCACTTGCCAGGCGGAAGGAGGGACAGCAGGAGCAAAGGCCCTGGCCGAGGCAGAAAGGAGCCCTGTGTGCTCGGGGAAAGTTCCCTGCAGAGCGCCTGAGAAAGGAGGCAGAACGAGGAGACGCTGGGCCGGGCAGAGAACCATGGGCAGATCGCGGAGGGCAGCCAGGCCCGAGGAGCTCCGCTTTCCTGGAGGCACATTCAGGTTCTACTCACAGGCTCCCTCTGGCCTTAGGGTGAGGACAATTCCAGCTGATCCTGCCCCTCTAGAAGTCCGGGGAGCCCCACCGCTGACGTGGGGGTGGAGAAAGGGACCTGCGGACCCTGGCCCTCCCCTGGCTGCCCTCAGGATGGGCCGGGAAGATGCTCGAAGTCCCCAGTTCACACCGGAACACGGAGGCCGGAGAAGGCAGGGCCTGGGGAGGTGATAATACGCCCGGCTACAAGATAAAGGCCACTCAGGCGTCCTGCTGTTCACAACTCGGACCCAAGGGTCCTGGGCTCCCAGCCACCGGCGTCCCACGTCCATGCTGCCTCCGGCTAATGAAAGTGTTACTCCACAGAGCAGCAAGGTATGTGTTGTCACTGTTTCAATTATTTATCTGTTTACTCGGCTGCAGTTTTCCGCTTGTCTCAGCAACTCTATTATAGACCGGGAGCTCGCAGCCTCCTGCCGCTCAGCTGGGCTCCACGCTAACAGCCTGCAACTGGGAGGCCTCATGCCTGGGCCTGGAGAAGTGGAATTAACTCCCTGCAGCTCTGCCTGGCGGAAGCGGGGGCGAGGGGGCTGGGCGAGCGGCGGCCAGGGACCCGTGTCTCGGAGGGGCTGGGCGGGGGGATGCAGCTTCTCCAGGCGAAGGCAGGGATTGGAGCACGGGTCCTTCGCCTGCCTGGGAGGACTGGCCCAGGGCACAGCCGCGCTCCTCTGGGCACCTCTGCACCCAAGCTGACTGGGACCACACCCGTCTAGCCTAAGGGGCGTGGCTACTGATCTAGGGGCCACAGACTCCACGCAATCCGGCCAGCGACCACTGAGTGCCAGCTGTGTGCCAGGCACAGGCTATATCTGTATTGGTCACCCTCCATAGACTGCAAGTGCCATGAAGAATAAGGTGGCCTCTGTCCATGCCAGGGATGGTTAGAATGATGGTAACGTACTCTCAAGCTCCGGGACCCTGAGGGGGATCAGCAGTGGGACTTCCCATTGCACTGTTTCTCCTTCCCTCTGGCTAAGCCCACACCCTCCCGTCTCTCCTAGGGGCTTGTCAACGCTCATGCCATCCCTCGTTTCCCCCTGAGGACTTGGTGCTTCTTGGCCATGTGCGTCTGTGCAGCGGGCAGGCAGGGAGCCACCACCTTTCCCCGGCCCCATCTGCAGAACGGGCCCAGCTCCCGCAACGGGACGACGGTGAGCGTGGAGGAAGAGTATTGGAGAGAGAAGAGGAGGAGGTGGACGCGCTGCCTCCTCTCTCCCAGGGGGACCCGCGCTGGCACCCGCCCCAAGAAAGACCCCTCCCCCAGACACCCCCGGCGTGATTCTGCGTCTGATGTCATAGCCTGGCAGAATGCCCCCCAGCTGACTGTGCCCGGCTTGGCACAGGGCCCGTGGTGGAGAAGAGGCCGTAGGTGGCTTGGCCACTCTTGGGATCAGAGCTTCCATCCCCCGACCTCTCAACGTCCCAGCTGGGGTGGACCCCATGACTCTGCAGGGGCTCCCCCCACACAGCTCCTCCGCCACACCTCCCACCCCTCCTCGTTCACTTGGCCTGGTGGGGCCACCAAAGTACCTTCAAACCAGGGCCTTCAACTGGGGGGACGATATTGCCCACCCTCCCCACCAGGAGACATTTGCGGCTGGGGGCGGGGGGAGTGGCTTTGTCCTGGCACTTAGCCCTGCTGACATCTTACGATGCCCAGGACAGCCCCAGCCCGAGAGAGTTACCTGGCCCCAAATGCCGACGCTGCCTACATTGAGAAACCCTGCTTTAGGCCCGTCCCATTGCGTGGCCCTACAATGTCCCCGGGAAGAAAGCAGAACAGACGCTAATTCTCCCATTTTGTAGATGAAGAAACTGAGGCTGGGAGAGGCAGAGTAACTCGGCGGAGGCCCCACCCGGGTTCTTGGCTCCCGGTCCAGGTTCCCACCCCATCACATCCCACCAGGCCGGACCCAACGCCGCCAGCATCCCCTTCTGCCCCAGGGGCCCAGGCCGCTCAGGACCTTCGAGCAGTTTTCTCGCGAAGTCGCGAAAGCGGAAGGCGTCCCACCGGCTCGCTCCTTCAAGCACAGCCTGTCTCCGGGCCTCGCCTCCCTTCAGGGGCTGCTTTTTTTATCTCCTCCTAAAACGCGGCAGCCCTTAGCGTCCCAATCTCAAATTTCACTCCATTTTTTTTATTACACAAAAGAGAAAAAAATCTGTCAGTAAAACTGTCTCCTCAAATTTATTCGCCGAGACTGAGGGTTTTACTACTAGGAAAATACACCCGCAGCCCACACGCTCACACGCGCACCCACACACCCCAGATAAGGCGCTGAAGAATTGGCCACGTCATAAATCCCCGTTTCAGGCTGGGAGACGGGGGGTTTCAAGGACGAGCCTGGTTCTCCTTCACGTCTTTTTCTCCGGGCCGTGTCAGGGGCCGTGCCGTCCGCCTGGGGAGTAAATAACTGCTTCTCATAGACCTGCCTCGGGCAGCGGGAGACGTGCTTATCTCAGCTCCGGGGCAGGGATGGGGAGGACAGGCCCCCGGCCCAGGTCGCCGTAGCCGTACCCAGCCTCCCTCGGCCTCGGCAAAGTAGAGGAGCAGGGATGCGCGGCAGGCCCGGGTCGCAGGCCAGTGGGCGAGCCGCTATCTGCAGGTCAGTCGTTCCGAGGTTCCCGGTGGTTAGAGGATCCGAGACAGAGGCTGGGTGGGAGTGGGGAGGTGATCGCGAGCTGTGGGCAGAAGGTGCGGCGGCTGTGCCGAAGACACCTTCCCTTTAATTCTAGAAACATTTCCCCGGGCCTGAGGCATGCAGGCACCATTCCAGGCCCCATGGGAGAGAAAGAAAGAAATTTCAGACATAGTTGCAGCCTATCCACGTCTGGCAGGAGAGGCATATAGCCCACCATCAGCTGAGAGACCAGAGGCAGTTAAGAAAATGGCCACAGCAACAGGTGTTCCCCAAGTGTTATCCAATGAGGCTCTGACGCTTGTGTAGGAGCCAAGAATTCCTTTGGATGGAGGGGTGATCGTGGAAGGCTTTCTGGAGGAGGTGGGCTCTTTTCAGGGAATGCTTAGTCCTACCCGGCTCTTCCTGCCTCTGGGAGGCTTTTGTGCATGAAGCGAGACTGATTTCCTCTACCTCTAGTTGCAGTCTTCATTTCTGTTACTACCTTTGTACTCTTGAAGAACTCATTTCACCTCTCCTGGCGTCAGTTTCCCCATCTGTGAAATGGGGATAGTGCAGTGCGCCTCCTCGTGAGGAGCAAACGCGATGGGGCTTGCTCAGAGGACCTGTGCGTGGCGAGCACTCCAAAGCACTAACTCGTTTCTGGGCTACGTCTTTTCCTGGATCCCTCCACACCCTCTAGGCCTGAGCTAGAGAGCAGACACTGTTTCTTGCTAAAAAGCCAGGGAGGGCAGAAAATCAATACGTGAAAGAAGGGGGTCCATGCCCAGAGAGGGAGGCAGGTGGGAGGTGCCAGAAGGCTGGATGGTGTCTGTAAGGAGCAGAAGGGCAAGCAGGGCCTGGGAACTTGCCAGTAGCTGCTATGACAGGGATGCTCTGAGCAAGCACTCGGTCACCGTCAAAGGCACTCAGGGATGGAACGGTATGTTTACAGTGGGTAGTGATCTCCCTGTCACCAGAGGCATGTAAGTGACAGTTAGATAATGCTTGGTAGAGAGCCAACGAAACTAGACAGAGTTTGTGTCTAACTCTGTGAGGTTCTGTCTCTCTGTGTTCATCTGGGCTATTAGGACATCTTCTCACAACATTTTAGCTTCTCTTGGGCCTGCTGCCCAAAGTCAACTCCATCCCCGCTTCAGGGGCTCGGAGAGGTTCTCAGGGCGCCACGGCGGGCAGGGCCTGCCAGGCCAGGGCAGACAGATAACCGCAAAGCTGACAGGGCAGACCAGGTTCTGTCTTGGGAAGCCGCACCCAGAGGACATGTGGGTTTTCCCTCTCCCAGAGACAGAGGTGCTTCTGCAATGAATGACTTCATTCATTCGTATTCAACAGATTTTTATTGAACAAATAAATAGGCTCTTGAATGTGAGCTACTCCTAGAACACAAGCTCTACGAGGGCAGGTCTTTATCTGTCCTGTCCTTTGTCCTGCCCTGGAGTTCAGCACGTAAGACTCATTCGATACATATCTGTCGAATGAATAAATGAATGAATGAATGAATGAGTTGAGTCCTTCCCGCGTGCCAGGCACTGGGACTGCCATGAAGAACGGGGAAAACACCTGCTGCTCCGCAGTACAGACCGGCCCCAGGACATTCGCTGACCCTGATCTGCCTGGTGGGACAGCCCCTGGGCCGATGCTCCAAAAGGAACCAGCAGAGTCGCTCCTTCCTAGAGCTCGCGGCAGCAGTGCCATTCCGTGCTAGAAAACATCCTCACCGTGCAACGGGCACACCCGGCCCAGACAGGACAGGCTGCACCTGGTTACGCAAGAGTCCGAGTCCTAACCAGCGCTACGCAGGCCTGACAACGCGCGGTCCCCACCTGCCTAATGTCCTTGCCTCCCCCGGACCGCGAGCTCCAGGGCCTGTGTGCCCCAGTGCCCAGTACAGCGCCAGGCACACGGAGGGCTGTGGGATAAATGGATCATCCCGGGAGACACGCGTCATCACCCCCATTTTGCAGATGAAGGAAGCGCGGCCAAGGAAGAGGCAGGTGAGCTGCCCAAGGTCGCGCAGTGGAGAACAGTGGCCCCGACCCCTCGGCACGGAGGAGTCGAAAGGAGGGAAACGTGCAGAGGCCCTCGGTTCAGATCCCAGTTCTGCCGCTCAGTGTGCTGCTGTGTGACCCTGGAGAGGTCTCTGTGCCTCAGCTTCCCCATCTGCAAAATGGGAAAGATCACACCTACCTGTAACTACGGCACCTGTGTGAGAATTCAGGGCATACGCGTGCACACCCAGAGAGCCCAGGGGATTGGTTGGCACGTGGTAACGATGACAGTGATGGATACGACAGTCGCTAGCGTTCATCGCGTGCTCGCTAGGTGCCAGGCATGGCTTGCAAACATCAACTCACGTAATCGTAACAGAAAGCGTTCGATGCATAGTAGCCGTTATTTATTTTTACTTAAGTCCAAAGTAGGGAGGTTGGTGAGGGAGGGCCGAGGTTGGTGGCGGCAGCGGGCCGTGACAGGTTCTTAAGAATGGATGGTCTTTTCATCTTCATCCCGACAGCATCTCAGCCACAAATTCCCCAAATGACCAGCAACACTGTGTGGATGTTTCCAAGAGGAGGAAAGCTGGATTCTAAGTCCCAAAGGTTGTCTCTGCACTGCTCTTCTTTCCGGACCTCAGTTTCCCTAAATGTTCCATGAGGAAATCGGGGGCACGGTGGCCTCTGAGGACTCTTTCTACCCTGAATATTTCTACCCACAATATTCTGGTTCTAGAACAGCCAGTCCGAGAGACTTCTCATGCCCCTGAGTCTGCTGGACCCCATCGCAGGCCTCAGCTGTCCCCACCCTACCCCACCCCCGGCAAATCTGGCCGCAGTCAGGCCAGGCCGCTTTTCAAGTGAAGCCACCAAAGCGTGGCCAGTGAACTTAGTCCAGCCAGCAGTGTAAGAGCCTGCCACCGGCCGGGCTGTTTAATTTGAAAAACAAATAAGTCTCCGACTTCAGCTGCCTCACCAACGTCCCCGGGTGCCGTCATCCGAAAAAGGAAAAAAAAAAAAAGAAAGGGGGAAAAGTCACCTCCCCGCACCCTCCCAACCTCCTCTTTGTGTTCCACAAAACCAATTACAGGTTGGAAATAGCTGTAATAAACTTGATATCCCACTTACGGGCCAATCCCGCCGCGGCTGGGAAGTGTAATAGTGGCAGAGAGTGAAAACTGCCGGTGTATTTTGCCGGAGCTGTTTAAATTGCCTGCCTACATTATCCCAACTCCTCTCCAGCCGGGAGGGAATTTGCCCTCCTGGGAATGGAGCAGCTGAGGTCTCTGTGTCCGGGCAGCGAGAGGGAATGTTTGCAACGAGGGTTTTAATCAACCGATTAGATACGGAGCAGTGGATGGCGCCTGGGATCTTGCGTCAGCCCGGCCCAGGTTCAAATCCCAGCTCGGGCAAGTCACGCCCCCTGGCTGTGAACAGGCAAGCACGACGCCCATGTCACAGAGCAGCTGGGGGAAAGCCACTAATAAATTAGATAACGCGAGTGACAAATGTGCGCTAGGAGGAGGCCCGGTTCTACAGTGGGTTATGACGCAAGTCACCGATTGCCTCTGAGCCTCAGTTTCCTCATCTGTACAATGGGGGAAGTTGATTGAACTTTTGCCCCAGAGTTGTTAGAAATACTAAAAGGAACGTATGTACGCAAAAGCATCTTGCAAAATGTGAAGGGAAGTGGACACGACTATTAGCGTGAATTTACTGTCCGGTGCCTAGACTGTGGAAGGGGATGAAGAGTAAATCTAGAAACTTCTGCCATGCACCTGTCACTTGAGGGTCCCTTGCCCATTCACACAACCCAAGAGCCTAGCATGGGGACTGGCACATAGTACGTTTTTAATGTACGTCTGTGGAATGCATAAAGGAGTCGGTGAATGAAAGAATGGACTCCCAGGCCAGTTAGCAGACCTGTCCCCACCCCAGCCACTCAGAAACTACACCAAGAAAGCTCCCTCCGAGGCTGGGCATGAAGATGGCACTGGATCAAGAAGGGCTCCTAAAGAGTTTGCAAAGATCAAGTCGACCCCAGGGCTCGAGCTCGCGCCGCCTGTGCATTCGAGTGCGTTTATCCACTGAGCTCCTTCCACGAGCCGTGCTCGGTGCTGGGAGCACAGCTGTGGACACAGCAGATGAGGACAGTGAAGAGACTTACTCATCCCTTTTAATTTTCTGAAACCTGTGCTTTCCGATTCTCCCAGCAGAACCTGGAGCCCAGGAGGGATGGGACTTCATCCTGGTCAACGTGTCCTCCACTCTACAACACAGTCCAGGACACAGAGGACCCTCACTCCATATTTTTTATAGAAATGAACATCTTTTTTTAAAAAACGCAAAAACTGTGGCCAGAGAAGGGATGCCACTAGCCCAGGCTGCCCAGCTGGGAAGTGCTGAAGCGGAGCGATTTGAACCTGGGTCTGATTCCAAAGTGGAGACAGGAGGTGGCTCAGGCAGTAGAGTTGCATTTTGGGTACAGGGCAAAAAAGGGAGTGAGGATTCTAGGCAGAGGGAAACCAAGGCAGGGCTGCTCAGAGAGGAAGCAGGGGACGATGCATAGCCACCTGATAGCCCGCTGTGTGGGGGGAGGGGCACAGGGTTCCTGGCTCTCTCGTTGCCATGACGACCCTGGACCACTCTTCCCCTAAACCTCCCTGCCCACCTGTTCTCCACCCTGAAACTGCTCTCGCAGCTCTGAGGCCCGGGAGCTGGGCCAGAGGAGCAGCCGCAGGGAGGGGAGGGCAGGCTCTGCCCTCCCCGTGGGGCTGGGGGAAGAGGATGCCAGCTTCCCAAGGACAGGAAGGGAGGGAAAATCCTCACGTGAGATGCCACCCACCTCTCTGGGCGGCCAGATTCCACCCCTGCTCTGTCTGCCCTGTGAGTCTGGGTTTCTGGCAGGGCTGGGCTCGAGGTAATTGGTTTCCCCTGGCGTGTGGGGGAGATCCGGTTTTGACAGAGACAGCTGGTGTCATAAATTGCCTTGTCTCATCTGGTTACCGTGTGATGGCAGACGGCAGCTCACGGATGGGGCCCAGGGTGGGGGGGTGTGGAGGATGGCGGGCAGGAGAGCGGCTTGGCTTCTTTGTGGGCCCCGCACCCCACATGTGGGCAGGTGCCCCCGCGAGCGTGAGGAGGTGCGCGCCGCTGGCTGAGCTGCGGCGCCAGCACCCGCAGGTGAGCCGCTGTGACCGAGGGAGTCTGTGCTCCTGGGGCTGTGGGTGTGCACGTGCGCATCCGCAGGCACGAGTGCACACATGGGGTGCTTCTGAGCTGCATACGAGGTTGCACGTGTGTGTGTAAAACACCGTGATGATGAGAATGTTCGTGTGCAGTTCTAGACGTTTGCACGGGGAAGATCGGGAGGGTTTATGGGGAGCATAAGAGAGCGGCTGCGCAGGCCTCTTCAGGGGTGCGTGTCGGTTTGCAGAGTTACGCTGCTGTGCACGCACGATGCCCGCACCCACAGCTGTAAACGCAGTTTACACACCCTGCTCCCCGCTCTGGGCCAGGGTGTGTGTGTGGGGGTGAGTTCCGGACAAATGCCACGCTGCGTCTACCAGGTGGGAGGCATCGCACCAATCCCACCCCCCCCGCCATCTCCCACACCCAGGCAGGTTCCCACCAGCCAAACCGAAGGCCACAGTCACGGCCCAACCTCTGAGCCCCCCAAACTCTCCTAGACATGTGTGTGGATGCGCTGGGACCCCCTCCAGGCTGCAAGAGTCAGCAGGCAAGAAGCAGGGAGCCAGGAAGGACCTGAGAGATGCTGGGCATAGACTTCCGTGCACGGCGGGATCCCCAGGCCAGAGCGGGAGTTGGGTTCGAAAACGTCAATTTCCCTGGAAGCCCAACCCCGAGGTTCAAATCCAGTGAGTCCTGGGTGGAGTCTGGACTCTGCATTTTTAACAAGCCTCATCAGGTCAGGTGGGTGCGGGAGCCAGGAACCACCACTGGGAGACGCTGCCCTAAACCTGCAGGGCCACCCCTCACCAGGACCTCCCTGCAGCTGTCCCAGGTGGCCATGAACTGCCAGACCACTAGTGCCCGGGAAGCCTGGCCCGGCAGAGCAGAAAGCCCTCGTTTTACAGACGGCAAAGCCAAGGCCCAGAGAGGGGTGAGTTGGCCCAGGGTCGCAGAGGGAAGAGGTGGCAGATCCGAGATCCAGACCCTTGGCACCAAGGCACATTGAGTGCTGAACGGCTGCGCACACCTGGGATTTTCACATCCAGCTCCTTCTGCCTCTTCCCCGGCCGCCCCACGAGGGAGCTCTAGGAAACCCCAGTGTTAGAGGTGGGGTCCAGGGTCACAGAGCCCACCCCTAAGCAGAGGGGCCGAGGGGGCTCCTTCCCAGTTTAACTAAAGCCCTCTCCTGCCGTGTTCCGGAAGCGGTGCGGCTGGGGAGGACAGAACAGGGACTTGTTCTACCTTCTGTGTCTCCACGAAGGCCACTGTTCAATACCCACCCGCAGCCTGCGTTCCTCTAACCCGAGTGACCTCAGCTTCTCATTCATTCACTCATTCGTTCATTCATACAGCACCTCCTGGGGCCAGCAGGCCCGTGGAGAGAGGGGTGCACCGGAGCTTACAGAACAAGTGAGTTGGGGGGGACTAGTGGTCACAGAAACAGCCGCAGCAGGTGTTTGCCCTGCGGCAAGTTCTGATGTGGTGAGGAAATGGGGCTGGGGGTGCCCAGGGCAGCCCCAACCAAGAGGGCACCCAGAGCCCTGCCTTGGAGGATGGAGCAGAGTGTGGGGGGCAGATAGGATGAGGGCAGGGCCCCTGAGGCAGTGAGGAGAAGGTGAGGCTTGGGCAGAGAGTGCGGGGGTCCGGGATGGGTTCTGGGGGTGCTGTGCGGAGAGCCTGGCATGGGGGCCTGGGTTTGGTAGTGATTAGGCTCTGGAATTGGACGCCCAGGTTCAAGTACAGCTCAAGATCTTGTATCTCCCTGTCTCAGTTTCATGGTCTATAAAATGGGGTGATGGTAGCATCACCTCCCGGGGTGGCGGATGAATCGGGTCTCCCATGTAAAGTGCTTTGGAAGGGGCCTGGCACGCAGTAAATGCTCTATAATCGAGTGCGGTTATTATTAGCTCTGAAATGCTCAGCAGGGCAGATATTATTGCTGTTATTTTGTTGGCAGGAAATAGGGAGCCATTGAAAACTTTAAGCAGGGAATGACAGGTTCCATTGGTATCAGAAAATCCCCCTGGCTGCCGTGTGCACAGCAGGTCTAGGGGCAAGTCTGGTCTGGACTCGAGAAGAAGCCTTTGAGTCAGAGGGAAGAGACTTTCCAGCCTGGCTTTCAGGGCTGCAAACTTGACTTTTGGATCCCACAAGCCAGCTGGACAGGTGTTGGGGCGGGGCATGGCTAAGTCCTGTCTGGTCCCAGAGTCTGTGTTTCTGTGTGTGAGGCTATGGCCCAAATCCCCGTCTGTGACACCCCCCACAATGTCCCCCAGCGTCATGCTCAGCACTCAGTCCTATGCCACCCTCCGGGCTGCTGGTCAGCAAGCACACCTGTGGGGACAGGTTGTGTCCAGCAAAGGCTCATCATGGGGACAGATGCCCAGCTTGTGCCAGTCTGGCTGACCGATGCAGACAGGAGGGGCTGCCAGTCCCTGGGGAAGGACCTCGCCGTGCCAATCTGCCCTGCCCACCCCGCTCGGCCGCCGCTGCAGACAATTGGGCCTGTGTCAGCACGATCGGCCACCAGCAGCCCCGCGGCGGATCAGCGGCCTGTGCCAGCCTGCCCACCTGCTAAACAAGGGGCGGGCGCACCCGCGAACATTGCTAGGCTGGCACATCCTGCCTGATGTAATTAACACACAGCATCGAGGGCAGCCCAGCCCAGCGAAGCCTGTCTGTCCATCTGCCGGCCACTCCTGGGGGTGAGCACTTTACCCCGGGCCTCGGCAGCCGATGCAGAGGAAGAATACCGAGCTGGGAGCCAGGAGACCGGCCCCATCTCTGCTCAGCCACTAGCTGGCAGTGGATGCTGGGAAATTTGCATTCTCTCTCTGGGCCTCAGTTTCCCCATCTGTTAAATGGGATGAGAATGGCTGGTGTCTAAATTCCCTTCCTGCTGTTCCATGGGGGTGGCGTTAGCAATGGGCAAACTCTGGGTGGCAGAATTCTGCACTTGAGGGGTTACACTAGAGCTCTCACAGGCCCTGCTCATTTATTCCTTCGCTCAACAAAAACGTATTGCGTCTCTGCTACGTGCCAGGGACTGTTTTAGGTGCAAGGGACATCGCTGGGAACGAGTCCCTCTTCTCCTGGAGTCCACATTCTAGTGGGAGGAGACAGAAAATAAATCAAATTAAGGAAGATAGAAGAAACATGTCAGATCGAGAAAACTGCCACGCGGAATTAAAATAGGGGATGCGGAGAAGAGACAGGCGCTGCACCAGATCAGGCGGCCGGGGCAGGGCAGACTGAAGTCCAAACCAGGACGCGGGGTCAGCCTGGCTGAGAAAGACTCAAGTCTGGTCGCCTCGGGCTCCTCTTCACTCCGCGCCATGGCTTCGGGTTTGTCGTCTGACCCCAGAGCGGGACGTGGGCAGCGCTCTCTGCCTTCCACAGATGGGCGTCCTGAGTCGCAGAGACCAGCCCCAGCCTTGGCTCTGCAGCTTCGTGTTTGATCATAAACATTTCCAAACATACAGAAAAGTGTAAAGAATGTTAACACCCATCTGCCCACTATCTGGCTTCTGCCGTTAAAATTCGCCTGCGTTTGCGTCATCACGTGTCTCTCCTCCTGTCCCTCCCTCCCTGCCCACCCCCTTATCTGTCTGGTGCCTTCCAAAGGCGCCTGCAGACAACGGGACACTTTGCTCCTGAAACTTCAGCACGAATGTCTTTAGAGTTCAACATCTATTTACAATTCTTTTCCTTTTGAGTTAAAATTTCCATACAACGAAATGCACAAGTCTCACGTGTTCCACTCCATTTTTTGCGTTCTGGCGAACACACATACACCTGTGTACGCCAAACCCTTCTTAGGACGCAGAACGTCACCACCCCTCCAGAAAGTCCCCTCTGCTCCGTCTCAGAGGCAACCATTATTCTGATTTTTTTCTTACTGTTTTTTTTCCTGTTCTAGAGTTTCATATAAGTGGAATTATACAGTATGTAGCTTTTAGTGAAGCTCTTTTCTTCCAGAATAAGATTTCTGAGACTCACGCGTGCTGTGTGTCTGTGGTTTATTCCTTTTCTCACTGAGTAATGTTCCTCTGTAAGGAGATGGCACGGTTTGTTTAGCTGTTCTCTTATTAATAGGTACCTGGATAGTTTTCTGTGGTGCTACTATGCATATAGCTGCTAAGAACATTCTTGTACAGTTTTAAAAATATTGGTCGTATGTTTTCATTTTTCTTGCTACTACTTTGTTTGACAAAGGATCAATTCAATCCAACAAGTGTCTCCTGAACACCTACTGTGTGCCAGCCCCCGTGCTAGACATGGAGGTGAGTGGGCCTCAGCCTGGGCCGGGGAGCTCGGCCTCAGAAAGCCGATGCAGGCACAGAACATACGAATGGACACGAGGGCCCGCCGGGACCAAGCACTCTGTGAGTGTCACCGTATTTCATCCCCTCAGCAGCCCCACGGGATACACATTGTGACCCCAGTTTCCAGAGGAGTAAACCAAGGCCAGACTGATGACGTGATCTGCCCAAGGCAAGGGGCAGGAGCCGGGCCTCGAACTCGGGGTGGCTGCAGACCCTCGCTCTTTCCTTTGTCCTGCACGAGACAGAAGCAGCGGCCCAGGGAGGCCAGGTGATCTGTTCAGGCCACAAGGCCATGCAGCGACAAGAACGTGGGCTCCTGGACCGCCCAGCCGGGCTCTTTCCCCAGCACACCTTGGAGACTTCAGAAAAGGTCTACACATTTGTCGAACCAACATTTCCTTCCCGAAATTGCACTGGGAGAGCCGAGTTACAAAAACGACTTGATTATTTGCATGCACGAGTGTCTTAGTGTGTGGCCCATCAGACCTGTCCCTTGCACCTACCAATCCAGGAGCACAGTGCAATGACGGCCCCAGGAGCCCAGCCGTGAGTCCCCCGCAGACGGTGGGAGGGGTGGGACCAGTGCTGAGGGGGGGAGTCTACGCGGGTCCAAGTCATTTATTTAAAAACAAAAACTCCGGGGCAGATCAAATTAACACAGTCTGCAGGATAACTTTGGCCCCAGACAATGGTTTTGTGAGCCCAGCTCCCAGCAGGTGAAGAGGATGACAGCGAAGAAGGAGGGTGGACGAGGGACGGTGCAGTCTCCGACACCCCTGCACTGAGAGATGGGGGCCCGTGATCTCTCCCTTTGAAACTGGGCGTGCTCTGCGACTGCTTGGACCATGGGGTGGGCAGGCGTGGCAGAGGCGAGCCAGTTTCCAGGCACAAGCCTTAGAGGCCAGCAGCTCCCATTGCCGTCCCTGGGGACAGGGGGCACCAGGAGCCCGAAGCCACCATCTCAGAAGTCTGTGGTGCTGGCGAGACCACGCGCAGGGACCACGCCCAGCCAGCCTTCCAGCTGCGCCTGCACGCGGGTGAGGCTACCTTGACCCCTGCAGACCAGATCAGCCACCAACCGAATGCTGCCCAGTGACCCAGCAGACACCAGTGAAGCATGAGAATCGCCCGGCCAGAGCAGTGTGCTCAACCCCAAGTCCAGGAGAAGCCCCGTTTCAGCGCCCACCTGCGCGCACAGGAAGTGCTGGCGCAACTTCCACCTGATCAGTGCAAACCTCTGTTTGACCCGAGCCACTTGTGCTGGGGGAGGAGGGTTGTGTCAGGCAGGGCCCAGCAGGAAACAGACGGTCCACGGAAAGATCGGAAATGAGGAAGCTTCAATACCAAGATTATTCACAAAGGCACGGGTGGGGCTGAGGGATCCCAGCAAGGCACGGGGCACCACCAGGGGCAGGGAGCGACGGGAACTGTTGCCACTCTTAGGAGCACAGGGCAGGGGGACAAGGCATGGGAGGTTCCCTGCGTCCGAGAGAGCAGCAGCTGAGGGAGATGCCACCCGGCGAGGGCAGGGGTAAGGGCCCTGGGCCCACAGGGAGGAGCCAGGGAATAGGGACCTTGATCACGTTACAGGGAATAGGGACCTTGATCACGTTCCCACCTGGCCTCCCACTGGCAGAACCTGGCAGGAAGCCAGCAGGTAAGGAAGCCCCATGGATGCCACCTGGACAGGTGAGACTTGGAGCACAGAGAAGGACGGTGAAGGTGTGAGTGGGTCTGGAGGGTCTAGGGAAGATGTCCAGCATAAGGACAGATGACACAGACTTTAGTCCAGGGGGTTGGGGTTGAGCAGCCACCGAGTTTGGGAGGTTTCCACAAGCCCCTGTTCTCATCTTGTTGTCCCATAGTTGGGTACAGTGGGTCCCTTCCCTCACTGCTCCCCCATCTGACAGTTCCAGATGAGCGTGGGGAGAACAGCACCATCAGAGAGAGGTTCCCATTAAACGGCCACGTTTCTTCCCATGGCTGCCTGATATCTGATCGCCAAGACGCTCCCGGCGGGGAGGGAGCCGGCCCCTCTCTGCTTCTCACGCCAGACTGACGGTTGGGTGCGGGGAGCTGAGACGGGAAGGCCAATTCTCCATCCCCTTGTCCGGGGGACTAGGCCTCAGGCTGGTCCTCCTGGAGGTTTGACTCCGGGCTTGGAGATGCTGAGCCCCGACTTAGAGCCCTGGGTCAAGACCGCTCCCCAGAAATCTGCTCCCAGTGCAGTTTTCCAAGAAAGGGCTTGAGAGCAACTTCCAACTCCACCCGGGCCGGAGACAGTCATGCGGGATCCTGTGCTTGGAAGGTTCCACGCTTGGATTTGTGCTCCGCTGCCGAAACTTGATTTGTGATCACTTTGCAACAGGCCGGGCCATACAATTCAGGTCGTCAGCCCCAAGTCCAAGCAAGGACGATGCCTCTGGCCCTTCCTTTGACCTGGCTCCTTTATCTAGATCAGGGCCAGCAAACTTTTGCTCTGAGGGGCCAGATAGCGACTATTTTAAGATCTGCAGGCTACATAGCATCTGCACAACCAATCAACTCTGTTGTTATAGTTTGAAGGCAGCCCTAGACGGTCTGTAAACAAATGGACGTGGCTGTGTTCCAATAAAACTTTATTTGCAAAAATAGATGGTGGGCTGGATTTGGCCCATGGCAACCCCTGGTCTAGATTGTAAGGCTGTCTTCTCCTCGTCTGCCTGTCTGATTCTGGCTCGTTCTCTGTGACTCAGGTCAAAGGCTTTTCCTAACCTCTCCAGGGAGAATTTAGCTCCTCCTCTCCCCACCCTGGCCAGCACCCACACCCATTTATCTACTGAGCCCCGGCCAAGAGGCAAGCTCCGTGCTAGGCACAGGGGATGCAGCAGTGAGCAAAGAAGGCGTGGCTGTAGCCTTCCCAGGGCTTTGCAGTAAATGCCGGTAAACAGTGTAGTGCACAGCGCCAGGCTATGAACTGCAGGTGGGCAGGGACTGGGACCGTTTTATTCCATACTGTGTATCCCCAGACCCAGCATAACAATGTGGTTAACACACAAGTGAACCGATACACAAATGCACTGCATATGGTTACAGTTCTTTCCTTCCCGAGGGGCACCTGAGTCCCTGAATCATCTCTGAGGTGGACCTGGTAGGTGTCTTTATCAGAGAGGTTGAGACAGTTGCCCTAAAACACAGAGCAGCAGACTGGTGATGGAGCTGGGATGCAAACTCCCAGGCCAGGCCCACGTCAGCCACACCCAGGCGTTAGACTTAGGCCGTGGGTTCCTAACAGAGCCCGAGGGTGGCACAGGCAGCTCCTGTCTCGGGTCCCCACGAGGCGAGGCGTGTGCAGACATTTCCGCTCCCCACCCAGTCGGCAGGAGGGCCAGTTTATTTCCTCTGGGAGAAAGAAAATTGAAGTCGAGTGTTGGTTCCTATTACAAGGAAACCGTCCAATAAAAATTTCCCAGTATATTAAAAAAAAAATCTTTACCTGGCTTTGAACGAACACTTGGTATTATTATAACGACAACAACAAACCCCGTTTGCTTTTCATTACAGAAATGGTTGTGTTTTGTCTTCTTGTCCCCAGAGAGCAAAACCTTCACAGGCAGAGCGGTCAAAAAAAGGAAAATAAAAGAAGAATGCAGGATTTGGAGTCAGACAATCTTGGGTCCAAATACCAGCGTGACCACTGACTTCACTGAGTGACTTAGGCCACTCTTCTAACTTCTGCGAGCCTCAGCCTGCCGGCCTGTAAAATGGGCACACTGCCGCCTTTTCCCAGGGCTGTGGCAAGAAGGCAACGAGAGTGTAGTCAGCAGTCAGTACTCCGTGCCAGGCCCCTGTCGAGGAGACACGCCCTGCTCCCAGGGAGCATGCGTTGTACGAAGAGAGGCCGAATATGAACAGGTAAGTTAGAAAAGTTAAAGAGAAAGGTGATTTCGGGTGGTGATCATTGCTACGCGTCAAAAACAAACAGTGGATGAGGGGCTGGAAAGTGACCTGGGCATTATGCAAAGGGCCAGAGGAAGCTTTTCTAAAACCTGGATGATAAGAAGGAGCCGGCCCTGGGGAAGCTGGGAGGAAGAATATGCCCAGCGAAGGTAAGAGTGATTGCAAAGGCCCTGAGATGGAACAAGGCTTGCTGTGTTGAGTGAAGAGAAAGGTGGCCCGCATGGCAGCAGTGGAGTGAGCAGGTGGAGAGCATTAGGCTCTCAGTTCAGAGAGCTGCCTGATCAGATCACATAAGGTCTTAAAGGCTAGTACAAGGAGGTTAGATGTTATTCTTGCTATCATGGGAAGACATCGGAGGGTCTTGAGCAGGGCAGTAACCTGACCTGATTTATATGTTTAAAAGATCCCTCTGGCTGCTGGTGGGGAAGGGACTGCAGGGCCGAGCGGGGGCAGGGAGAGCTGGCCAGTCGTGGGGGAAAACAGTGGCTCCCACACGGGTATAAAGTGGGCAGAGGCTGGGTCCCCCAGTCCGTTCCTTTTGTGGTTCGTTGTTTCCTTCTGCACATCCTGGTCATCTGAGGAGTTTCAGTGCATGCGTGAAGGCCAAATGGGGATGATTCTCGGAGATCTTCAGACTTCAGTGCTGCTTTGAATTAAAATGCCCCTTTTGTCCGGTGGGCAAGGCTGTGAGAGGCTTGAAAAGCCCCCTCCCCTGCCCCAGGGCAGCCGGCCCCCCGCAAGAGCTGAGAGGACAGGCTCAACCCACTGAGAGATCCAACGTCGTCCAAACCATTCATTCCAAAGCCAGAAAACGCGAGAAGGGGCTGTCGTGGGCACACAGGAGAGGGATCCGCAGCGTCGACATAATGACACAGAGAGCAATAATGACAGCCGCGGAGACACGACCGTTTCTTTAGAGCGCATCTAAGACGTCGCGCTAAGTGCACATTCATTTCCGCGCGTTCACGCACCGAATCCTTCCAACTGCTCTTATGATTCCCACCTTGTGGATGGGGAAACCGAGGCCTTGAGCAGTGAAATGACCACTCAAGGTCACACAGCCAGGAAGTGGCAGAGCGGGCTTGGAACTCAGGCCGCGACCCCAGCCCACTGCGCTGGCTTCACTAGCACCCTGTTAGTCCATCCAACCCCCACTCCCCTCCAGCCTGGCGAGATGCCCTCCCCCACACCAGCTACCCCCCCTGAGGTCCTGGGGCGCCCACACAAGCTCCTTGGCACCTCTCCATAGCCCTAGGGGGTTAAGGGCTTTGGCAGAGGCCACCAAGCTGAGAGGTGGCACGTGTGGCTTTGAGCCAAACACTGAGTCTGGCCCATCCCCCTGCTGCCCTTCTAGAGACAGGGCCGGCCACTGTTGCCACTGGGTGATCTTTTCCTGCCTCCCTGGGGTCCCTGGGAGAGGCAGGGCGAGAGGAGTCATTGTAACTTCCCTGGAGCCTCGGGCAGGCTGTCAGGTGGAGGAGGAAAGTGGACACAGACTTTTCTGTATGGCGACCAACCAGCCAGGTTTGCTTGCGACTGAGAGGGTTACCAGGATGCAGGACTTTCAGATTTAAAAGTTTCAGTTTCAGGCAAACCACAAGTTAGTCATTTAACTGGAGGCCTGGGATGCGGGACTTTCCATGCTAAAACTCAGAAAGGTCTGGGCAAGGTGGCATGAGTTAATCACTCTAACTCTATGTCACCCATGAAGCAGAGAGAACATTAATGGGTTGAAGTTAAGCGATGACAGATGATTCCATAGGTGTCAAGACAGCACCCTGTAACCGTCAGAAGCACTCAGAGATGGAATGGTGTGTCTACAGTGGGTGGTGAGCTCCCCATCATCAGAAGTATGTAAGCAACAGTTCAATTATGCTTGGTAGAGAGCCCACAAAAGCCCATCCTCTGTTCCCAACTCTGCGAGGAGCTGTCTCTCCATGCTCGTCTGGGCCATTAGGACACCTTCTCACAACATTTCAGCTTCTCTTGGACCCGCTGTCCAAAGTCAGCTCCATCCCTGCTCCCCTCCATGCCTCGGTGGCCTGCTAAGTGAAGCCTGAAAATTACTTGCGCGGTCAGGTAAATATTACAGCAGTCAAAGGTGCGGCTTTGTGGGGAGAATGATGTGTAATTTGCAGAAATGCTACCAGTGCGTCAAATCACATATGCGGCTGGTCGCAGGGAGGAGAGTGATTGACAGCTTGGATGGCGCCAGTTTGGGTAGTTTTTATTCTTTCTGAAATCTCTGATAGACATTGATATGAAGGAGCCTGAAGATGACCCCCTCCAGGGATGGGGTCTGCACGGAGGGCGGGAAGCCCACTGTCACCAGGCCCGGCCTGTTTCCAGGCCGTGGACGCGGTAACTCCATGGCCGTGGTCCGAAGTCTGGTCTCTAGTCGATGGTGGGCTCCCAGCAGCCCCAGAGGAGTCCCGCTCAGGCCCTCCGCGCGGGGAAGGGGGCCTGCGTCTGCCGGACACCCAGTACGTGCCAGCTCCGTGCTGACGTGTCCTTTCTCAGTTACGGCACCAAGGGCTCCCTCTTGCACCGGGCTGCCCTGGAGAGGAATGGCAATCACTGGGGGCATGAGCCATCCAGGGCGCCCCCCATCCTCTGCCCAATCTCCCCGGAATACCTGGGGCTTGAGAAGAAAACAATTAGAGACCCAGCCAAGAGAGTGGGGAGAGTATCTCAGAATTGTTTTCTTCCTTGCTTAAATTGAGGTCTTCAAAGGAGCTCCTTCCCGGAGCTTTGGGGATTGAGAGGACTGGGGGCAGAGGATAAAGTCACTTAATTGTCATTTCCTGCAGGGCTGGTGATGCAGCCGCCAGGGATGCTGCAAGCACAAAGAGTGCAGGGTAGAACAGCCGTCAGCCGGCGTAAGCGCAGACACCGCCGGGCTCAGCCTGGGAGCCTGGGTCCTCAGGGAAGGGAGACGGCAGGAGGGCGGAGGGGGCAGGGCAGAGGGCTGCAAGCAGGTTCCCCCCAGAAGGTGTGTGGCAGGAATTGAGAGAACCAAAAGGATGCTTCTAAAATGCTGGAAAGCCTCTTGGTTTATGAATTGAGGCAAACTGAGCCCCAGAGAGGGAAAGGGACTTGCCTAAGGTCACACAGCAAATTCCCGTTGCTAACTCAGTGGCTGCCCTGGCCTTCCCGGAAGATTCTGCTCTTTCTCACTGGACCCTGCAGGGAGAGGAAGGCCTGGGGTTGTCAGTGGAGGGCAAGGAAGGGCTCTCCTTGCCACTAGAGTGACAGGGGGACATGCCCTCAAACTGGGGAGATACGGCACCTGCCCTCCCGGAGCTGCCGGTCTGAGGCACATGTGTGCTCCCTGGTCTTTAGGAATCGTCAGACCGATGGTGGGGACACAGCTCCGACCCTTACGGAGCTCCCAGTCTGATGTGGGAAGGAGCTCTGCACTAAGAGGCGCAGACTCTGGACTTCAGGAAACTTCCAGGCCAAGAGGGGACCTTCTGTTCAGGCTGCTCCTTGGCAAAAGGGCGCCCACAGTAAGCTCTTTCTCGTGAACGTATCATTCAGGGATACTGCTCCTCTTCCTCCTCCTCTTCCTCCTCCAGGAAGTCCTCCCCAAGCACTTGCATCCCATCCCCACAACACAGATCAAAGCTGTCTGGATCCTTCCTCATCCACTGGTCAGACAGTCACCCCAAAGCCTCAGGCAAGTGCCCAAGCGGTCCCTTGGGGTGTCACACGTGTCCCAGGCCTGCCCCGGGTCAGTCACCCCACGTCCCATCAACACCACCAGCCTCTCTCCCGCAGGCCCCATCAGAGGCTGCAGTTGGCTCAATTCCCAACGCCCCTCCTTCCGCAAAGCTGCCTCGGCCTCACCTGCTCCTTAAATAGCACCTCCCCTCGTGCTCTGGTGTGGCCGTTTACAGCGCATTTGATTGTGGACCAAGAGGTTTTGGTGGAGGAGCTGCGGACATCACGAACAACAGACCAGCTCAGGAAAGAGACTGCCCTGAACTGACACAGGCATGGGCTTTGCTGTACCAGGCGCCCTGGAGCTGGCGCGCAGAGCTGCGAGCTTTCAACGCGCACAATCCGCCCCGGACAGGGCCGAGGAGGAGTCCTGCCTCTGGGGGCACGTGTGGGACACAGGACCGTATGCTACCTGGATACACCTGTGGGACAGTCGTCAGCCTGCTGCTTCCCTCGCCCCGCCCCTGGAGCCCTCCAGGAGGGGGACAGCCACGGTTTGGTTCCTCCTGCACGTCCATCTGCTTCTAGATCTGCAGAGGAACTAATTGGCTTTTGTTTTGAAAGTTGCGACAGGCAATTTCCTCCGGTCCCAAGCACGTGGGTGGCCGCCTTAAACAGGGCTGGAGGAGAAGAGAGAAAAACCATAGGCTCCGCCGCCCATCTGCGCGGGGCTGGGTGTCCTGGACACATCCCAGGTGAACTTGGGCGGCTTTCGGGACCCATCTCCACTTCAGCTTCACCTCCCGGGACCACATCCCCATCCGCAGCCCCCAAACACTCCCGCAAACTACAACGCTTTTGCCAGACTCCAAAGAAGGAAACCTCAGAGCTGATGGCCCACGCTCCTCCGCGGAGGGAAGCGTTGGGGTGTGTTTCAGCAGGTTTAGAAAGAGGCCTGCCCGGCGGGTGGGGAGACTCGGGTGCCGGGGGAGGGGAGGACTCTGCTCCAACTGGCTGGAGGACTCGGGCTGCTGACTTTGGCCTTTTAAAGTTCCATTTCCTCACCTGTAAAAGGATCAGCAGAAATGGGACAAAATGAAGGCGCTGGGTAATGTAGCTGCGTGTCAGAAACAGGATTCTGCTGTCCCGCACACGTGTGTCACTGTGAGCAAACGGAGGGACGGCGGCGAGGCCAGGTCATTCACGCCTGCATTCTGCGCGCGCTGAGTATGCGCCTGCCGCGTGCCAGGCACGGTGCTGGGCCCTGGGGCTACAGCAGTGAATAGAACAGACAAAGCCCCTGCCCCCACGGAGCTCCCCTTCTAGAGCAGGCGTTGGCAACATTTCTGCAGAGAGCCAGAAAGCAACTGTTCTAAGCTTGACCGGCCCGATGTCTCGGTCACAAGTCCTCAGTCTACTGCTGTAGATAGTACGTGAGTGGCCGAGCATGGCTGTGTTCAAATAGAATCTTATTGACAAAGACAGGAGTGGGCTGGGCTGGGCCCACAGGCTGCGGTTCCACCTACTCTAGAGGCCTGTTCTAGAGGATCCAGGCTGGAGAACTGGCTCTTCCAACCCTAACGATGGAGCCAGGCACGGCCCAGAGGATGCGGCCTCTGCCCAGCACCGCTGCTTGCTGAGAGCCCAGTGTCCGGGAAGGCCGAGGTCCAGCCGCAGGACCTGCCCTCCCCTCTCCGCTCCCTTCCTCCTTCCTCCCCGCCGTCTGCAAGCTTCCCAGAGAGCCTGAGGACTCCTCCAAACCTCGTCCCTCTCTCCCTCTGGGCCCAGAGATGCACTTCCCCGCAGTGGCTGCCGTAAAGAGAGGGAGGAAGAGAGAATCCAGAAGATTCTCAGAGCGCGGGTCCTAAGCAGGAAGCCAGGGCAAGGTAGAGAGGAGGCTCCACCAGAGACCAAGGATCTGGGAAATCAGCTCCCCACATCCTGTGTCCCTGAGCTCCCTGCCCGCACCTCCTAATCCCTGTCTAGCCGAGAGCTGAGAGCGTCCACTGCTTCCCTAACCGTGGCCAAGCCTCACCTCCTCCGGGATGCCCACCCAGGTTGACCCTCTCGGACAGGGTCTTCCTGTATCTCCCCACATCAGCTGAGCTTCAGTGCACAATGGCAATTATTTCCCAATTAGTGGGTCCTGCCTCACCCACTGGACAGTCCGCTCCCATTAGAGTGAGGTCAATGGCGACCCCATCAGACGGCAGCTCTCTGAGCCACGGACGCTCCAAGGGCAGAGGCTGCGTCCCCCCATCACCCGGGCCTCTCCTAAGGTCAGGTGCTGTCTCCCTGTCCGTCTCGGCGGTTTCTGAAGGCAGAGCGTGCTGGCCCTCTTAGCTGGGTGTCCCCGTCAGATTGACCGGGAGCTCCCAGAAGGTGGGCTCCGTGGCAGTGAGTCACGCTACTCCGTGGCAGGAAAGGCCCCGCGTGGCGCGGCCGTGGTGAGCTGCAACATGGCCCCACTTCCGGCCCTCTTTGTGTCCACACTCAGGGTCTCTCTCTAAAGAGGCAATGTCTGCTCCCCTGCTTCCTGGGTCTGGGCTGGCCGTGTGACACGCTCCGGCCATTAGAATGCGGTGACGGTGCACCAGCACCGAGACTAGGCCTCGGGAGGCCTTGCATGTTTCCACCTGCGCTCCTGGGCCTCCGCCATCACCATGAGGACGCGCTGGGCCAGCCTCCTGGAGGCTGTGAGACACATGGGACAGAGCTGAGGCACTTCTGATGTCCCAGCGGGGCCAGCCCAGGTCAGCAACAGTCAGCCATGCCCAGACATGTGAGCGAGCACAGCTGCTTAGCTCATCACCCTGATACGTGAGCAAAAAGTGCTTCCTGTCGTACTCCGCTGAGGCTCTGTGGCCGCGTGTTACACACATTCTGGTGGCCATAGATAACTGATACCTGTATGGTCAAAACGGGGGCTCTAGAGTCCAGCTGCCTGGGACCGGCTCCTGAATCCACCTTGCACTGGCTGTGTGACCTGGTACAAGCTACCTAGCCTCTCTGACCCTCAGTCTCCTCATCTATAAGGCGAGAAAAAGAACAGAAGTCACTTCATAGGGTGCTGTGAGGATTAAATGAGATAGTTCATGTTGAGTGCTTAGAAGGGAGCCTGCGTCCGGCAACTGGTGGATCAATATTTCTCATAATGATATCGCTATTCCAAAGCCCGCGAGGATGAGTTTCTGGGTCATTCCCGCCTCCTCGGCGCAGCCAGATAGGAAGGAACTCCCTCCCTGCACCCCGGCTTCATCATGGCTCCATCAAATCCCTGAAAACCTTCCCTCCGTGGCACCTCCAAGCTCTTAATCTCCGTGCCTCGGGAGGAAAACCCGCTGAAGGAGACGCCAGCGCAAGATCCTGGCGCTTGGACAGGGAGGACTGGCTGCGCCTGGCTGGCTCCTCGCGGGAGAGCTGGGGAAGGAGCGGCTTTCCTGGGAAGTGCGTGCTTTCTGTTCCGAGATCCTTGACCGTGTGGATCTGGTGCCAAAAACCTGCGTGAAGAGTGGTGAATGCAGCCAGCAGCGCCGTGTTGGGGACGGCAAGCATGTGGACGTCAGGCAGGGTGGTGTCCTCCCTCCCAGCGGCCTGTGAGCGCTGTCGTCAGCCTGGCAATGGGGGTTGCCGGGGGAGGCGGCAGCGTGTTAGGATGGAGACTCAGCAGCCCAGGGAAGGGGCTGACCAAGGGCGCAGAGATGCTAAACGCGTGTGTGTGTGTGTGTGTGTGTGTGTGTGTGCACGTGCATGTGCACGCGCGTGTGTGCGCACGTGTGCATGTCTGTGTGTGCACGTGTGTGCGTGCGTGTGTGCATGTGCGTGTGTCTGTGTGCACGTGTGTGTGCGCGTGTGTGCGTGTGTCTGTCTGTGTGGGCACGTGTGTGCATGTGTGTGCACGTGTGCATGTGTCTGTGTGGGCACGTGTGTGCACGTGTACGTGTGTCTGTGTGTGCACGTGTGTGCGTGCATGTGTGTGCGCGCGCATGCAGGTGTGCCCAGGTGAGTGGGTTTGACTGGGTTCGTGTGCAGGTCTAGGTGAGAAGGCAGCTGTGTAACCAATGGTTTTCCCGGAGTAGGAGCTTGCAGGAGGCACACCCGGAGGACACCCGGGGTGAGAATCTTTGCCTGACATTAACACCAATTCCGCAACCCACATCCGGAGCCCTCAGAGCCAGGCGTGTTCTGGAGCCCAGGCTGACCTCACTCTGGAAGGTGCTGTGGGCTCGTTCGGTATATGACACAACCCGCCGAGGGGGTGAGGAATTGCTCCGAATTTACCCACATTAATATTTCTGCGGTGAAACGTCTGGGTGGTGACACGGATGGTGACACCAAGTGAGATAAACAAAGACCATAAATAACCTCTTATGGGCCCGGGCTGGGTTTTGTGCCACCAAGTCGGTTCAGGTCAGGTTCAGTTTTGCCACCAAATGATTTACAAAACAAACACAAAACCTTTCAGTTTTCAGATATTTTGGGTTTCCGGGTTGCAGGGAAGCGGGTGTGGGCTTGTGAGAACAGAGTCAGAATTATGCCCTTACGCTCAGGACTACGCAACAGCTGCACCGACGGGTGCCCGCCATGTGCCGGGCCCTGCACAGAAGCCAGCTGCAGCGCTCACCATGGCCCTGCAAAGCGAGCACTGTCGTCTCCGTGGGGAGAGAAGGGGAAAGGTGGGGTTGTCAAGGTTACCGAGCTGTCTAAGTCACCCCAGCTGATAAGAGGAGACAGAGCATAGAGGAGGCAAATTGCCCTCAGAGAATCATCTGGAACGAAGTGCCTAGGAAGAGAGAGGTTTGGTTTAAACTAAATGATTCCTTCAGCTGAATATGCACCAACCGGTCTGTGAGTAGACATTGCTTCTGTGTGTTTCTAGAATGAGGGATGAAGAAGACCCTTTTGCCTAGGGGCCTCCTGTCCTCATGTTTTCCTGTAAGAGATCCCGGCATACCGGTCCCTGCTCTGGGCTCGTGTTGTGCACGTGCTCTCTCCCCATTTCACAGCTGAAAAGACTAAGCCTCGCTGCACAGTGGCTTGTCTGGGGGCACATGTCTTAGTGAAACCAGAATCACGGTGTTCAGATGCCCCCACAACATTATTGGTAATGACAAAAACATTAGTTGGGCATATGCTATATGCCAGGAGTACTTCTGTGTCCCTAAGGCATATTATCTCATTTAACACATTGACCACCACACTAAGGAAAAATAATTTTTCCTTGGGCTATGGTGTTTTACTACAAAAATAGAATAAAAACTTTGAAAACAAAATGATCCTTTCTAATTTAATGAAAAATCTGTTATTTTTTATTATTTTCTGTGCATGAGTTATATGCAACTTGAAAAACAGTTCGCGCAGCTCCCAAGGTGAAGAGACGTGTGAATTATATGTGCTTCATGAGGCCTGGGCTCAAAACTAGCGTGAGTTAAATACAACTCACATGACAGTTAACGTGTTAACTTAAGGGGTGGGGGCAGGGCGGGAAGCAAGCATGCTAAAAGTGGTTCAAAAGTGCCCGGCTTCTTGCCGGTGGGTCTCAACAGGATACACTGAAGCGGGAGGCGATCAGAGATGAGAGACACCCTGGAAAATGATGGGATGGGGGAAAACAGGACCACCCTCCCTCATACGGTGGGAGGAAGGGGGCTGCAGGTTCCTGGGAATTTAAGATAATGAGCAAGGAAAACAATCCCTTTATTTAAATGAGTCGAAGAACTATTTGGCTTCTCTCTGTAAAAGGAAGCAGTTAAGGGGTTTTATTTTATTTTTGGCCCTGATAATATTACAATCTCCAGCCTGGTTATTATCTGTCACTTTCCAGGGCAGATTGAAAAGAAAATAGTTTTATCCTAGGCAATTGTAAACCGTTCCATTTGATGAGTTGTTGTTTCCACTTAGATGTTACATGCTCCGGCGTCAGGTGACCTGGTGCGGCTGGGCGCCTTTGTTTAACCGGTTTACAGAAGAAAGGGAAGAAGAGAAAATTCTCCTGTCTTTTAGACAGGAGTTCTCAAAATGCAATAAGTGCGAAAGTCACGGGGGATGAGCACACGGTGAAAGACACAGATGCCTGGGTTTTACCGGAAGAAAGCCCCACTGGGCCGGCCCGAGTGGGACCGGCAATCCGCGCTTTCAGCAAGCTCTCTGGGCACTGCTGCTGCTGCTGCTGCGTCTTTTGAGAAGGCTGCTCTAGGTTCTGCCTGCACCGGCGTGGCTGGGGAATCGTACAGTTCCGAGAGAGACCTCTCCAAAATGAAGAGCCCAGAGCTGTCAGAGCAGAAAGGATCCCAGAGATAATCTGATAGATTCCCTTCGCAAATAAAAACCGGGGTCCCAGGTCCGGTAGCAAGTAAGAGGCAGAAATGAGCCTGAAACTCAGATGCCCAGACACACCTGGTCCAAAACTGGTCCCATGACACGGTGGCGCTGCGGGGCAGCTGCTGAGTGGAGACAGGGGTGGGGCTGGAAGACCCCCACACTCTGCCTTCTCCGTCCTTGGGCTCACCTTGCTGCAGTGTTCACAAGTGATGATGCAAGAAAGTTGAGAAAGCACACCCGTTCCCAAACCGTGCGAGTTCTTCCCCAAAGTGGCTCCCAACCGCATCCTGCTGGGGACATCGGCACCCCCAGTGCCACCGTAAACCAGAAAAATCTTAGTGACATGGTGACGCCTCCTACTGTGGCCCCCATGTTCTACCTCATTTGTCTCTTCTCTGCACCACCTCCGCCCCACCGTGCAGTCTGGATTTTGTCCCGTGGGTGCTGACTGCCCCATCCTGCAGCTGTCTAGAACATTCTGTCTGTGCCATCCCGGCGGATACTAAAGGAGCGAGGGCGAAGGGAGGGCTGGGGGCTGCCTGGGATGGGGAGGGGGGTGGCCGACTTGTTCCATTCCCACACTATTCAGTGTGTGGTTGCAGCCACCAGCCACGCCTCAAAATGCAGACACCTTGGCGGCCTCGTGGAAAGCACGCCAAGCCACAGGCAGCCCGGTGAGGCCGGGTCTCCAGTGGAGCTGTGCTAAGGTGGCCGCAGACATTGCAGTCTTGGTCCTTAGCACCCAGAAGAACCTCCCTCGTAGATTATCTACTCCTCACGGCAACGAGGATCCAGGCGGAACCCCGGCCCCAGCTCGTTTCCTCCAGCCTCCCGTTCCCTCTAGGATATGACTCTCTCGATTCCGGAACAGCGCTGCTACAGATTCAGCGAACATTTAGTGTGCGTCTACTGTGTGCTGGGCACACTTGCCAGATTAATCTCATTAAGTCTATTAAGGACACCGATGTCGGAATTATTAACCCCATTTTATGGATGAGGAAACTGAGGCTCCGAGAGGTTGCAGACTTGACCTCCTACAGCCCACAGGTTGTAGGTGACAGAGCCAGGATTCAAACCCAGGCCTCTGACCTTGCCGCAGATGCCACTGCTGCCCTACCGCCACCCTTCCCACTCGCATCTACCGGCTCACCTGTGGCCAACACTTCCGCCCTCTGCCTGGAGCTGCTGCTTCTGCTGCTGGAATTTCCTGAGAGTTCACGGCCCCGCGACAGCCCTCAGCCAGCGACAGACAGGGAGTGGGCAGATAAGCACTCTGGCTTCCTCGCCCCCTCATGGGTGGGGTTCACTACAGTGCTGTCCCGTGCGTCCCTGGGCCAGCAGCAATAGCCTCACCTGGGCACTTGCTAGAAATGCAAATTCTTGGGCCCCACAGCAGACCTACGAAATCAAGACCTCTGAAGGTGGGACTCTGGAATCTTCTTTTAAAACCTCTTCAGGGGATTCCTACCTACAAACAGCTCCATTTACACCGTCTCCCAGATTCCCCAGTGCAGTTGCGCCCGTTTCCCACCTGCTCAGTAGCGCTGCCCAACGCTCTCCCCCTCCCCTGACTCACTCCTCACTCCCCTGACAGTGCTTCCTGGGATCGCCCCCAAAACAAGTCACTCGTCCTGCTGGCTCTCCAGGGGGCCAGACGCTCTGTGAGTCGGCACACGAGAGACATGGTTGGATGGTAGGATGCCTCTGACCGCTTCTGGCCTCAGGGCAAAGGGGGCCCCCCCAGTCTTTTCACCTGGGCTCCGTCGGCTTCTCTTCACCCTCCACACCTCCCTTGCCAGCACCTCTGAGCCTCCTGGTCATTGGCTGGCCTTGGGCCCCTGGACCAGCCGCCTGCCCCTTCCCCTGACACCGACAGGGAGTCATCTGGGAAAGGACATTGCACTTCGATTCTTCCTGCACCATCCTCAATGTCCCTCCTACCTGTCCCTTTCCACATCTCTCGTCACCTGTCTGTGCCCCTGCAGCCCCGAGGAGGAGAGGGCGCCAACCTTCGTTAGGAACATTCCACCTAAAGGCTTCTCTTAAGTTCACCCCTCCCCAGGCTGAGAAGGTGGAGCTTTTAGGTCCAGTCGGGAAGGGAGAAACTGAGGCTCAGAGAGATGAAGGGATCCAGGGCCACACAGCCAGCAAGTGACAGAGCTGCAGTTTCAACCCAGGCTTGTGTCTCGCCGGAGTCTGCCGCTGTCCTGAACGCCATCCTGAACGCCATCCTGCCCCTCCGTGCTGGCCAGGAGGGGCCTTTCCCTGGAGTCCCTGGGGCTGCCCTCTCCCACGTGCGGGGGCCCTGCCTCTGCGATCGTGTCCCACCACGGCCCCTCTGAGCCCTCTCTACCCACCGGCTCCTTCCCTCCAGCCTTAAACACGCGCGTAGCTCCCCATCCCCCGTGCACACACTCACATGCGCGCACACACACGCACACACTCCCTCCTCCCTGAGCCGAGTCCCTCACGCGCGTGTGCTCTCTCCTCTTTAATATGAACGTCAAGACAGCAGTCCTAGCAAGAGGCGCGCACGAAGGTCAGAGCACAGGAGGTGCCGGGGAGGCCGAGACCGGGGTACCCAGGTGCTGCCTGCACACCAAGCCCCTTGGCCTTCTCCAGGCCTCCTCTTGTCCTCTGCAGTCAACACGATGACCACTTGATTTGTTCCATCATTCTAGGGCAGGGTGGAATACCCGCTTGTATTGAGCACTTACTATATGCCATGAGTTTGCCAGACACTTTCTTTTCTAACCCTACCATTGTGAGCTGGGTATAGCTCTCCCCATTTTACAGATGAAGAAACGGAGGCTCAGAGTGGCCCCACTCAGCATCACAGATATGCCCAAAGGGAGACTCAAGATGCAAAACCAAGCTGGCCTGGCCCCAAGTTCAAACTAAGCTTTCTCTCACAAACTGGCCTCAGCGTGCGTCCCGGCCTCAAGGGGATCTGGCAGATGCCTGGCCTGGGGGTTATCTTTTCTGTTTTGCTGTTTTTATTCACCCGAAGGCTCAGAAGTCCCATGCACTTCCTTTCTTTCAATATTTATTAGTGTTTCACCTGCTTTCAAAAGGGCCCAGGGGAGGGGGAGGAGGAAGGGGCTGGACCTGGCTTCTGGCCTGGTTCTGTCCACCATCGAGCTCAGATGAGCACCCGGGCCCGGGCACCCCTTCAGATTCAGCTGCAGAAAGCGTCTCTGGAAACCAGATTCGGGGGAAGGGGCGAGATGAGAACTGCTGCACACTCACTAGGCGCCCGGCACTGTACCAGGAACTCGCTTTGGTGTGCCTTCAGTCCTGGCACGACCACACGGAAGGACGTGTCTCCCACTTTACGGATGGGACAATGGCGTTTCAATGGGCTGAAGCTGTGCCCAAGGCGCACAGCTGGCAAATGCGGGTCTGGGCTCTTCCACCCTAAGGAAGGACCCTCTCCTTGAACGTTCTTACGCAGGGGACTTCATTCTACACATGGGGAAACTGAGGCTCAGACATGCCCAAGCTCAAACAGTGCATTTATGACAAAAATCAAGACCAGAATCCAGCTTTCCCAGCTCCCAATCCAGCGCTCTTTCCACCATCCCGCCTGGCTTTGCCAAAAGCACCAACTGCCAAGGTCAAGGTTACTGGAGCCCCAAGGGCTACAGAGTCCACCTCATCCTTAGTGGTCATTGAGTCCCTTCTCCTGCCTCTGGGACATCCTGCCCCTTAATCAGCCTGGACAGAGAAGAGGAGCGGGAGGGTGGAGGGGAGAGTCCCTTTAATTCCCGGACACCCCCTGGAAGAGATGTTGGAGACGGGCGCAAAGCCCAGTGCGAGGAAGGGAGCCCCTGTCCCTCCCATCCCGCCGTCTTTGCTCGCGCATCCTCCACGGGTGGGTCGACTCGGGAAGCCAAGAGGCCTGGGGGTGTCGCGGAGCGTGAGTGTCCTGGGCGCGCTGAAGCAGCCAACCGTGGCGCTGCCTCCCGCCCAGTGGTGCCTGGGTTTCTCGGGAGGGCCTGACAGGATGATTTACAAATTGTATAAATAGAACTCAGCGGCCCAGCAGCCCTGCCTCCGCTCGGCGAAGAGCATCATTCACTCTTAAGTGAGCGGGAGACTGCGGTGGGGCCCCCGGGCCCACGGAGTCCTCAGAAGACATTCAGGTGAGGGCTTCGTGGGGAGGAGAGAGGAGGTTCCCACGTCCTGGTACCCTCTGTCCAGCACTGGGCAAAGAGAAGAGACCCCGAGGAAGGAGATGCCTTCCTCCCGACTATTTTTCCAACCCCCTTTATAGATCTCTGTGCTAACCAGCCCCCTCCAGATTGTAATGTGTGAACCTGGCATACAGTAGGCACTCAATAAAAGCTGCACTGTATCCAAGCTTCTCTTTGGCCTGTAGCTCAGTGCCTCTCCCACACAGTGGGTAGCTGCTAAGTGTTTGTTGATAGGAATTGAGCTCAGTGAGTCAAGCACCATAGAAACTAGACTCAGCAGCTCACGTTTCTCCTCCGCTGCCATGACGTGGCACACGACATCCCTGAGCCTCCGTAGTCTCTGCTGTCACAGGGGAAAATGCCTATCTGGGTGTCTATAGTGTTTCACAGGGAACCAATCAGATGACAGATGAAAACGTGCTTTATATATATGTAAAATGTCATGCTTTTACAAGGGGCTTTCTTTCCACTATTACTATCAGGAAGTCCTTCCACAAGTCTGACTTCCATCCTGCCTGCTGTGACTTGGTAAAGATGTATGCATTCCAGGAATCAGGAGTGCAAGCCAACCCTGAGATGGCTTTCCTGGTCAAAAGGCATGTGGAGATAAAAGTAAAGTGCGTGTCTTCTTTAAAAAATAACTCCCCCCACGTTCAATGGCAGTTCAGAATAAAGAGCATAATTTGCTCGACTGCCCTGGCCCATCAGCTTATCGCGGAGGGCCTAGCGACTCTGAGAGGGGGGATTATGCAAATGGAAAATCAGCTTTCAAGAAAGTGGGCTAATCCAATATTACCAAGAAGGCTGGGTCTGAGAAGGAAGAGGCGGCAACTGAGACGGGTGAGCCGCGGAGAGTCCAGCCGGTTCCTGGAAGGGCGTGGAGCGAAGAATCCAGCTAGCGGGGTGCTGGCCCTTGCTGGCACCTACGCCGGGGTTTCAGAAAAGGGGACCTGGTCTCTGTTCCCCTGGCACTCAGAGATAGAGGGAGCGGGAATTAGAGAAAGTCTTTATTGAATTATCTGTGGCTGGGAGGCCTCCTCGCCGCTCTCAGAAATCCGGCCAGATGCTGAGTGGCCGGTGTGTGTCAGGAGGCAGCGGCAGTGGCAGCAGCTTGGAGCCTTCCCAGTGAGCTTTCGCCTTCGGGCAGACTCAGATCCTCCAGGCGGGGCAGATCAGGGATTCAGGTGGTCGGGCCAAGGTGTCTCCCTCCCCCCGGGAAATGCCCAGGAGCACAGGGCACCTCCACGCTGGTGTCTGAGCAAGGCCGTGTCTGGATGAAACAGCGGCAGGACCAAGGACAGCGCTCAGAGCGGGCCCTGGGCATCTGGCTCCCTGGCTGTTCGCATAATTCTGGACTGGGTACCATGGGGCAGAGTCTGGGGTGTGGACAGGGTGGAGGCTGAGAGAGACAGTAGCTTGATAACCAGCACAGCAAGCAAGAGGTAGACTAAGTCAGGGAAGAATAATCTGTTAGCAAACCTCAAATGACTATTTCAGGTTATATAGTTGTAGCGACTCAACCTCTTTCCTAGCTCTTTTACTTGAGAAAGATTTGGAATAGTATTTTTCTTTATGACTTCCCTTTGGGGGACTGTGATGGTCAGCTTCCCTGTGGATTCCTGTCCCTAAGTACTTAAGGAAGAGGAGTGTGAATATTGCTGTTTTCCTCTTTAATTTCTTTCTTTTTCTACCTTTCTTTCTCCTGGCTCCTTTAAAGAATACTTAAGTTCAGTAGAGGCTGGCTTGGCCAAGAGGAAATAGCTTGGTTTGTGTTTCTCACCATTTTTAGGGAGTGAGCTTTACGTTTTGTTTTGGGATACTGGAAGCTTATTGTACCCTAAGCCCCTGGGGCTCCAGCAGTGGAGGCAGGTGATTGATAGGCAATCAGGATTCACTTTAACAAATGCCATGATTTGGAAGTGGAGGGATTTGGAGACACTCAGAGCAGCAGCATCTAACCCAGACTCGGGAGTTGAAAAAAGATTTCTGAACTCCAGAATGAGTAGGAATTACCCTAGTCACAGAGAAGGGCGAGTATGTTCCAGGGAGCGGGAACAGCATAGGCAAAGGCCCAGGGGTAGGGAGGGCACTGCTTATTTGAAGAACGGAAAGAAGTTCTGTCTTATGTCTGGACCAGCAGGTGGGAGGCTCTGGTCGGAGGCTGGTGAAAGAAGGCGGGGAGGGGGGACAGGGTGGTATGCAGGGAAGCCCCACGATCAGACTTGCATCTTGACAGTTCCCTCTGGCTACAGTGAGGGGGCCGGGCAAGTGGGTGCCCTGGGCAAGTCGGGAGGTGACCGTCATTCAGGCTGAGATGAGGGGGGATTAGAATAGCATGCAGGCCTTGGGACGGAGGCAGGGCAGGGGACACTTTGGAGAGGGATTTAGGAAGCCGGATTAGTGGAGGGAGATTGCCTGGGAGTGGGGAGTGCGGAGCAGGGGTGCATGGGGAGGGGTTAGGCAGCTCTCAATGCAGAGAAGAAGAAAGGAGTGCAGGGTAGAGTCAGAGGGAGTTACAGGGAAGGGGAGAGGGGGGGATTTAGAACCGAGAGGGACAGAGCCACAGAAATTAGGGCGAGGAGCACGGCAGAGGGGCGGGCGGTGAGTAGCGGGGGGCATGGCAGCATAATCGGGTAAGGGATTCGAGGCTTTATTCTGTCATCCATGAGGCCCGTCAGGGTGTGTCAGTGTCTGTTCCGTCACGGCCCTGCAGCAGGCAGAGGCCACATCTCTCTGCACAGGACTGTGGGCAATCCTGGGATTGACAAGAGCCACTCCGCTTGGATGGACAGCAAACCCCACAAGCCCTGCAGGGGCACCAAGCTGGGTAGTCTCTGAGTGGGCAGCAGGGGAGGAGGGTGGGGTTTGGCTCCAGATTTCCATGTACCCAGAGTGGGCTGAGCCCCCTCTGCAAGCCTCAGTTTATCACTCTGTAACCCAGCTGCTGGGGCACTTCTCTGTCCACCTCTCTACAGAGGAAGGGGCTGGAGACTGGAAGGCCAGATCTGGGCAGGGCCAGGCCTGTCACTGTCCCTGGGGTATTTCATCATGTGGCTTCAGAGCACCTGTCACTGTCCAAAGCTTAAAGGTGGGTGGGCTGTGTAAACTAACCTCTCCACTCTCCAGATAGTCCCAGCCTACAGTGCTGAGGGCCCAGGTAAGGAGGACAAGGCTATTGGCTCAAAATAAGTGCTGGAAGATAGTTGGGTGGTGGATGGATGGATGGATGGATGAGTGGATGGATGGATGGGTGGGTGTGTGGATGGATGAGTGGATGGATGGATGGACGGATGGATGGATGGGTGGAGGGTGGATGGATTGGTGGATGGGTGGATGGATGAGTGGATGGATGGGTGGGTGGGTTGGTGGATGGATGAGTGGATGGATGGATGGGTGGGTGGACTGATGGATAGGTGGGTGGATAGCTGGGTAGATAGGCAAGCAACTGATTGATTACCATGCTCTTATAGGCTCTAGGCATTGACAAAGCCTCTAGGATATTCCAGAAGTGGGGCAGAGCCACCAGACACTTGGCTTAGGCAGCCCATGTCTGGGATAGTGCAGGCAACATCCTATTTGGTGGTTGATAAAGAATCCCAAGACCATCAGCCACAAGATGACAAGGCCCCTGACAGACACCCCTTTGGGAGCAACATGGTTTCCAATGGCACCTGCTAGAATACAAAGGATGAAGACAGCTGATCAGAGGGACAGGGGCCCAGGCCAGGACAGCTCGGGTGCGAGTTCTAGATCTAGCGATGGGGTGGACAGAGATAAATCCCCGTCACTCAGAAAGACGGAAATGGGGGCCTGCGGGCTTTGAGTAAAGACAGACCCTACCTGCTTCACAGCCACCATACCCGAGGCCTCCCCGCCTCTTCTCCCACTTCTCAGCCTGGGGGAGAGAGGAGGAGCCCTGGGATCATCTACCTGGGCTTGAGCCCAGGCGCCAGCACTTACTGGGCGCATCGGCTGGGTGGAAGCACCTAAGCCTCAGTTACTGAATCTACAGAACGGTGACGTACTATTAATAGAACCGGCGTCATAGCGTGGTATGAAGATCAGAGATCACGTATAAAGTGCTTAGCATGGTTCCCGAGACAGACAGTACCCAGCGACATCACAGATTCATCCGTTAACCTCGCCTTTGCTCCTGCGGGACCCCCACCTGAGAAGCCCACCTTTCTCTCCACTTTCCCCTGGCTTTATCCACCTTGAAAGCCCAGCTTAAAGTCTGACTAGCCTTGCTCCATTATCTCATTTCTCTCCTTTGGCTTCTCTCTGGAGCCTTCAAGGAGGCAGGCGCCCAGTGACTGTATACAGTTGTCCCTGCTGGAGGAAGCAGAGGGGGTGGTCCCGGAGCCTTCGCTGCCCACCCTTCCCCCCACGCCTCTTCCTCCAGATACAGTGCTAGTAATAAAGTCATGTTGAACTGGCCTGTCCCTCTAATTGGTGCTTTGGCAAAGGACAGACTCCCTGCTAAGCACTAAAAGGTTTTAAAATTCTCTTTATTGAACTACCTCTGAAAGCCCACTGCATCCCAGGGATTGGCAGGATCCAGACAGGGGGGCTCCCCGGGCAGGCCCACAGAGCACTGAAGGGGCCCGTGCAGCTTCTGAGGGGCTGACGGGCTGCAGCCAGAACCCTGGGACCTGGCCCAGTCCTCAAGGTGCGGGTGTTCACTCTCCTGGGGCCTTTGGGCTTCAAGTAAAGAAAACTTGATCCGAAGCAAACAACAAAGCTCATTTAAGGACATTCAGGTGCCAGGAAACAGTGCAGCCCATCAGATGACTTGGGAAAGTTTGGGTTTGCTGAAGCCCCTTGATCTTCGGACAGGGCGCCAGGGATGCATAGCTGTGTCTTACAGCACAGAAACACAAGGCTGTGTGGACCCTACGCAGTGGACGAAGATGCCAGGAAAGGCAGCCTGCCTGGGGACGAGGGGAGCACTCACTCATACGGCAGAGTGAGCTCCTAAGCTTGTCCTAATTCTGGAGGAGCTTTGACAGGGTCCTGGGTGCATGGGGCGGGGGTGGGGATGGAGAGGAGGCCAGCAATGCTTCCAATCAGTTACTTCCAGAGGCTGAGAATCTCCCAGGTGTCAAGCTCTGAGATGAGGGCTTTTCACCTGCACTGTCCCATTCAGTCCTATAACCACCCGGAGGCTGGCGTCATTAGCTCCCTTTTCTAAAAGGACAGTCTAAAGTTCAGAGAGCTTAGGTAACCAACTCCAGACGGAATGGTGAGGAAGTGGCAGAGGTGCATTAGGACCCATGATCTTCATCGCCCGCCATGTGTTGTTTCTCAGGAGCAGGGAGGAAGGAGAGAGAGTCGCAGCAGGTTTGGGTGGGCAAGACCAAGCCCTCTACCATTCCCTTCCTCCCCTTCCACGCAGATCACATTGGCTGTGCCCGGGAGAGAAACTCTGCCCCGGGCTCCTCCAGCTGTTTGCACTCACGGGCTTGCTGGGGGAGGAGAAATCTGGAAGTCACTCGATTGCAGAGAGGCACAAGGGTTACGTGGACCTGGCCCCCGCCTAGCCCGGCCTCTGCTTACATGCTGACCACCTCTGCGGCTCGGGCGAGGCCGTGGCCACCTCTGCGGCACTCTCCCCACCTGACAAAATGCGGAGGGCGGACTCGAGCGTCTCTAAAAGCCACCCCAAGGCTAAAGTTCCAGGGTTTTATGACCATGTCTTTTAAAAGCCTTGGTCAGAGAGTATCTCAGCCTATTGACTTTATAAAATCAGAGAAAAGCCATTTGGAGAATTTGACTTCTTGACAAAAAATTAGGATGTTTTAATTATAAGGGATAGTTATGTTAAGCGCTATTGTTTAGTGGGGCCTACCTGGTTAGGCACAGCGCCAGGAGTTGCGTGAGTGTCACAACGTCTGTCCACTTCTCTGCGTCCCCATGGCCACCACTCACGTGCAGGCCACCTTCGTCCCTCATCGGGAAGACGGCTAGAGCCGCCTACCCTTCTCCCTACGTCCGCTCCTGTCCTTAGCAGAAACTGTGCCGTGTGGTCACCAAATCCCAACCCATCATCCTCTTCCCGGGCGTCCAGTAAAACTCCACCTCCCGTCTCCCTTGCAGCTGCAGCCACATGGCTGGGTTCTGGCCAACGGACCACGAGCAGGAATGACCTAAGCCACTTCCAGCCTGGCCCACAGGAACAATCCGCAGGACTCTCGCTTTTGTGCAAAGCATGCATACTGGGAGGATGGAACGACAGGCTGAGACGAGCCTGGATTCCCGAGTCACCTCCTGGAGGAGAGCTCTCTGGAGAGTTGCTGGACCCACATCCAACTTTGTGTGAACAGGAAGTAAACCCTTGTTGCATCGGACCACTGAGATTTGGGGTCATTTTGTTAATGGGGCACAACCTGGGCTCTCCTGAGTCACACACTCCCCTGTAGCCAGTCTCTCCACAACAGTCGGAGATTCCTTTTCAGAACATAAACTGCATGATGCCGCTCCCCACTTAGGACTCTCCACTCGGTCCTATGATGCTAAGAACAAAATCTGCAAAGCCCGACCTGAGAGAGCCCCATCTCCCCTCTGACTTACGTTCTCCTTCCCCTCTGCCCTCTATGTCCCAGGCACAGCCTCGTCCCTGGACAGTGTGACCGGGCTAATGCCCTGCACAGACAGCCTCTCTGCTTGGCACACTCCTCCCCTAGATCTTTGCATAGCTCACTGCTTCTCATACAGAGCTCAGCCGCAGTGTCGCTTCCTAAGAGGCATCTTTTCTGGCCAGCTGGTCTAGGAAGCCCTAGTTATTCTCTGTCACATCACTTGAAGCGATCTACACCACACTTATCACTGTCTGATATTTTCTTGCTAATTAATTCATTAATGGTCTGTCTCCCTACCCCAATGGTGTCTTATTCACCAGTATATTCTGGTGCCTAGAATAGTTCCCGGCACGTAGGCACTTTATAAATGCCTGTCGAATGGGAACATTAACTTTTATAGCCCTGTGAGGGTGGAGTTACTATTCCCATTGAGCACAGGAGGAAACTGAGGCCCAGAGAGGTAAAAACTGTCAACGGCAGAGCTCAGATTTCAGCCCAGCTCTGCCTAAGGCCGTGGCGATCCTCTTTCTACTTTATGATTTTCACCTATTTGGAAGGTATTTTCATTACATGGGTTTCTGATACAACACAAAGAAGGGAAGATGCTCTGTCGTTAGTCATTTCTCTTAATTCAGCTCTTGCCCTTGGGGGCTCGCAGTCTGATGGGGAGACGTGGTCATTTGCCCCTGAAGGAACACCCAAACGATGCTGAAGACACGGTCCCAGCACCCGAGAGAAAACGGGAGCATTTACAAAGCAACACGTAGGTGAGTGCCGAGGGACAGAACATGTGCGAATCCACCAGGGCCTCTAAAATCCCTGATATGTATTAACACGAACTGAACTAAGAGAGGGGGCAGGGGAGGGTGGGAGGAGAGAGGAAGGGGAGGGCAATCTGAGCACCGGGGCCTCTGCCTCCTCCGTGTCCACACCTCTCTCCCCAGGGAGCCTCAGGCAGAGCTGGCAGAGGAGACAGATCCTGCCACGGCCTCCCCTGGCAACAGGAACCGAGGCTGAGGACACACGAAGGGAAGGCGGTTGGGACCCTGGCCTGGGGTGCAGGCTCTGACACCGTCCAGCGGGTTTCCCGGCCCTCCGCTGTGGGCCAGCGGGGAAAGGAGAGGCAGAATCTGGAATCCGCAAACAGGGCAGACGTTGGCAGTTTTACTTTTAAAGCTGGAGCTTCTTCTCTTGCCACGTGGCTCTCGGCCATTCCTCCGGCCACAGCCAGAGAGACTTAGAGCCACAGGGTGACAAGAGATGCCGCTAAGGCAAAACTGGCCTTGGATTTTGGAGTGGCGATTTCACCCTGCTGGCCGCGCTCTCCAGGCTCAGAGGAGCCGCCCGGGACGCCCACGCACCTTGTGCACGTGCGGCCGCCCCTGCCCACAGCACCCCTCCCTCTGCCTCACCTTCTCCATCTGGTGAAAAGGCACCTGCGCCTCCAGGCTGCCTCGGGTGAAGTGGCCTCCGGCGCCCCACTCAGCAGTTCGTTCCCTCTGCTGTGCATCTAGCCGGCACCTGCCGTTCGCCCGTCGCCCGCGCTCCGCCCCTGACACAGGCTGCCATCCTTGCTGGCCTGGCGGGGGCACAGCCCCCAGCCTGGACCCCCCCACACTCCCCCCGCCCCCCCCACACCCCCCCACACCCCGAGAACAAACACCACACAACACACAGAGAAAAAACAAAACGGCCCCGCCCCTCCGCAGAAAAAGACCCCCCCACCTGCCCCCCCGGGGAAAAGCAAAAGCTCATAAAAAGGAAAACACCAGATCGCACCCCTCACCACCCCGCCGGCTCCCCGCGCCGCACCACCGCCGACCAGCGCGCCAACAACAGGACCCACCAGAATAATGGGGGGGCCACAACACCCCCCCTCATAGGAGGAGGCCCCACCGGCCTCCCGAAGCACCCCTCCCCACTCAAAAAACAGCAGCTACCACCCGCCCTCCGCGAAGAAGACCACCCCCACCACACCAGGCGGAGGAGGGGCACCCCTACGATCCTCCTCCACCACCTGACAAGCAGTTCTGCTCTATCTGCTCTGCACCCCCTGAAAGAATGCAAGCTCCTTAGGAGCAGAGAGACCTCGTCTACCTTGTTCAATGCTGTGTGTATTCTCAGCACTTAACACAGGGCCTGGCGCCCCTGTGAGTACCCCGTAAATATTTGTTAAGTAAATGAACGACCTGGGGATGCTGGACAAAGGATTTTAGCCCGGAGCATCTTGTACTGGCGGACTCGCCACGTGGTATTGCTGGACTCTGTCTCACCTGTGTCTGTATCCTAAGCACCGCAGCAAGCACAAAGTGAACATATTGAATGAGTTTCTCGAGGTCCCAGAAAGGAGACTGCTGGCTTCGGTAGCGTTTTCCCAGCCCCTACCCTCTGACTTTCTAGAAAGCCGCAACAGCAAGCCCCCTTGCTCTAATGGAGAATCCCAGCGTCGCTCTTCTCAAAGGCAACCTATCCATCCATCCCGCCACGGAACTCCGCCAGCCCACGGAAATCAGCCTCCCACAGTCAGCCTCGAGCCCCCCTGCGCCGCGCAAAGTTCTGAGATGCACTGAGGGGTTAATTCCACCAGCTTGAAATGCGTGGCAGTGTCTCCCTGCAAAGCCGAGGTAGCCAGCGCTGGCTGGGCTCCCACCGTGTGCTCAGTCTCTCGCGGGAAGCGCCGAAGGGACAGGGACGGAAGCGCAGGAGAGGCGCAGGCTCAGCTCGGGGGACATTTACAATCCCGATAAGCTGGCTGCATCTCCTCCAGTGCTGTTACGTGGGCATTTCTCTCCAGCGCTGGGGAAAAGTTCTCTTTGCCAGTGTGGACACTTCTATTCCTGGGCTTTTTCATTTGAGCGTTTACTCCTTTTAGCCGATGGCTCTGTCTGTCTGGGCAGATTGCGTGTATGTGTGCGTGTGTGTGTTGGGGGTAATTTGGGGGAGGAGGAACTAACATTTTGAAGTGAGTACTAAGTGAGAGTATGAACGCCAAAGCCAAACCGCCAGGGTTTGAATCCCACTTCAGCCGACCAGCTGCGTGGTCTTGAGCAAGCGTGTTACTGCCTTTCTGTGCCTTAGTCTTCTCATCTACAAAATGGGGACAATGACAGTGCCTGCCCATAGGGCCGATATGGGGATTAAATAAGCCGATGTATGTGAAGTCCTTAGACAGTGCTTGGCCTATAGTCAGTGCTCAATAAATACTCGTTCCTGTGGCTAATGCTATTGATATTATTTGCCATACACTATACTACACACTTGCCAGATGACATCACTTTCTCCCTGCAATGCCCTGCAGGGGGTATTATTTCCCTTATTTTCCAGATGAAGGGATAGAGGCTTTGAGAGGCCAGTGACCCGTCACTGCCCAGGACAGGCTGCTTCCTGGCAAACAGCTCCTGGCTGGAGCACTGGGGCAGCTGCGGGAGCTCACTTGCTGCCTTCGTCTCTGACGCAAAGGACGGTGCCCTCATTCCCTGGTACCACACAGGATGACACAGACGGGCAGTGGGTGGGACTGTGGCAGCAGGCCCCAGGGGAGTTTGGGTGGCCTAAAGGAGGAAGGGGACGTACTTGCTGCTCTAAACCCCCGCACAGACCAGGCACTCAATCTTGTCTTTGGAAGTCTGACAGAGCCTGTCCCGTCCTGGGGACATCAAGGCCAGCATCCTCTATGAAGTGGAAGATTCACATCCCCTGACCATCTGAAAGGAACAAGAAAATGGCCAGAGTGGGGCTCTGAAGTCAGAAGACTGGGTTCAAATTCTAGGCCTGCAACTCTTGCGAAATCACATCGTGTCTCTGAGCCTCAGTTTTCCTATCTATGCAATGGAGCTACTCACAGCTCTTGCTTCAGCTGATGCATGGAGAGCTCTTAGCTTAGTGCCTGGCACAGAGTGAATACTCAAGAAAGATTTCTTCTCTCCTCCCTGAGTCCAAAGCTGCTTCTAAACTCATATGTGGTGAATTTCCCACAATCCGCCAAGAGCCTGGAGCAGTGTCCCGAGGGCTGCCGGGATCCTGGGAGGCCCCCGAGCCCGTGATTGGTGTGGGGAGGGCAGCTCCCTGGTGCTACAGGGCGTGCTGGACAGGCTGCCACAGACCGCACAGGGGTTTGGTGTGGACTCACAAAAGGCGTCTCAAGCACGGGGGTTGGTGATCACAGCACACACGGAGTCAGCTCCCCTTTCCTTCTCAGTCGGGCACCCTGCGTAGGGGTAACTCCAGGGACTCCACGGCAACACACCGGCTGCCATCCTTGCAGGAGGCCAGAGGAAGCCCGAGGGGACGACACAGCAGAGGGTAATCGCAGAGAGCAAGGCTGGAGGTTGGAGTCCTAAGCTCCGCAAGGATAATTAAGTTGACTGGAGTTAGATGAGGGGAGATTACAAGATACCCGCTCATGAAGGTGTCAGATGCTGGGAAGCGTCGGCGCAGGGATGAGACAGAGTAATTAGCTCAAAACCAAGAGCAAATCTACGGGCAGGAAAGCGTGGGACTGGAGGCAGCAGGAGGCACACCAGGCAGGGAGGGGAGCCCGCCGGGCACTGAGATGCCATCAGCCTCTTAGAGACGCTCACTCCGGAGGCAGGAGAGCCTCGTGCACACATCTGGGGACAGCCTGGGACGGTGGCACGCTGCGGCTCCACCTCATGCCCCCCAGAGCTGGGGTGCAGCTTGACCAAAAAAAAAAAAAAAAACTATTACTAGCAGGTTTGCTCCTTTTTAGTCCCAGCAAGTCCCAGATTCAAGGACACAAAGTGGGACAGAGAGTTGGACAGTTCAAGGCCAGGTGTCAGGGTAGGGCATCTGGCTTTCACTGCCAGATATGACCATTGCATTTCCAAGCTCTGGTTTCCCCTTCCGGGTCAAGGTTAATTACCCCTGCCCCTTAAAGGGGAGAGTCATCAGTCAGGAGGTGGCCTGACCTCAGGGTCAATGTGTTTGAATCTGATAGGGCTTTAAGTGGCTTTGGAAACTCCCGGGACTCCTTCCCCTCTAGGGACCCTGCTCTCAAGATAGCAGCCAGGGAGGGTGCTCCAACCGCCCCACCCTGCCAAACAGCCATAGAGTCACCGAGGAAGCAGAGCTTGGCCCAGTGCCTGGCACACAGTAGGCACCCAACACATGCTTGTTCACTGATAAATGCAATATATCTGGATATACGGAAAGAAAGAAATAAAAATATCAGCTGGAAAGACTGGATGCCTAGACAATTCAAGGAAAGCCACCACATGCTTATTAGAGAGAAAAAATGAATTCATCTAATTTGTAGGATGCAAGATAAAGCCACACAAAAATCAATTGCATTCTTACATCCCAGAGACCCACAGAAAATCCAATGAAAGAGATTCCATTTATAATAATAAAAAATAAATGCTTGAGAGTTCTTTTAATTTGGTACACAAGCTATTTGTTTAAAGAAATTATAAAAACCCAATGGAGGCGCAATATTAGGAAAAACATCAACATAATTCATTACATTAGTAAATTAAAGGAGAAAAACCATACGATTACTTCAATAGATTTTTAAGAAGCATTTAATTAATTTTTCTTTATAAAAACTCTAGGTGAAATTGGAAGAGAAGTAATATCCCTATTCATAACACAAAAAGAATATTTACCAGAAATCAGCAGAAAATATAATATTCAATGTTAAAATATTAAATGCATTCCTGTGAAAACCAGGAATAAGACAGGGAAACATTTCTTACAGGCATTCTGGAAATTTTAGACAACAGAATAAGGGAAGAAATTATAATAAGTTCAATAAGTATAACGCCACCAACATTGATACAGAGCCAGGCACTGTCCTCAGTTCATTACATGACATGAGGAAACGAGCACAGAGAGGTTAAGCGACTTGTCCAAAGTCACACAGCTTCTAGTTGGCAAAGCTAGGATTTGAATCCAAGTGATCTGGTTTCAGGAGATGAGCTTTTATATTTTATGAGATACTATCTCTCAGACGTTGAGAGAGGAGAGATGTTATCATTAGTTGCAGATAATATAATCACATAAAAATACAAAAAAGACCCACATTTTAAAATATCCGTTAGTGCTGATAAGTATCAGTAAGCTGTCTGCATAAAACAGCAACATGCAAACACCACCACTTTCCTTTATTCCTCTAGGACAGGAGCCTCTACAGCCACGTCCCGCACCACGCCTGGGACACAATGGGCTCGCGATAACCATTTGTTAAAAGATGAAGCGACAGGCTCTATAGCACAGTTCAGAAAGGCCAAAGGGGTTCAGCAGTGCAGCTGGACTTCTTTGAGGGACCCCTTGTTCTGGCATTCAGCCCACCACTGAGCCACTGGGCTGCCTTTCCTCACTCTCAGATGCAGAGGAAGCCCTGTCCAGCGTCTGTAACGACCCCTTAAACCAGTGAGCCCCCTGCCCCATCTCAGCCTAACTGCTGGGTGGGATCATGGCACGTTGTCCACGCCAGAAAGGGAGAGGGAGGTGAAGGCCAAAGTCAGCTTTCTCTTAATCTGCAGGCTAGGGCTCTGTCCCTCTTTCCCTCCCACTACTCCGAGTTGTAGTTTAAGACACCCTCCGACTGGGGGCAATGCATGGAGCGCTGTCCTTGAATCTGTCCCGTAGCCTGTGCACAGAGAACTGGCGCCCCATCATGAGAACTAACACCTGCAAAGCACCTCCCATATGCTGAATCAGCAACCCTGTAATCTATGGTCCAAACCGGGACACTTTTGAGACCGAACGAGGGATGTTCTTAACAAGCACCCTCAGGTAACACACAGTCTGGACTGTTCCAGGCACACTGGGTTGTGCGGCTACTCTCACTGCCCCCCACGGGTCAGCACTGTTGTCACCATCCCATGTTACAGACACAGACATGGGGGATGGGGCAGGAGACAGAGAAGAGGTAGAGCCTGGCGCTGGTCCCGGATCTTCCTGTCTCTAGAGTCCCCTGGGCTGAGTGGCCTCTCCACCCACTGGTCCATGTGCTCTCTCCTAGGGGTCAGGCTGCTGTCTTTGAAATCCCAACAGCATCCAGCACAGGGGCCTGCACGTGGGGATCGGGATGTGTGGGCTATTTACGGGACCCAAAGGAGGCCGGTGTGGTGGAGGCCGAGGATGGGGAGGAGGCCAGGGGCGGGGCAGGGCACCCTGGCTGCTGTGTGGACACTGGATTCAGGGGCCAGGTGGACAGAAGCGGCAGCAGGGAGGCTTTGGCTAGTGACCCGGGGAGTGGGAAGCAGCCAGTGGATTCAGGGCTTCGGGGCGTGTATTTTAGGGGGGTCCACATGGAACAGGGGTGGAGGGTGGGGAGGGAGAAGGGAAGGGAGGAGACAGGAGAGACCCCTAGATTTTTGGCTTCAGAAACCAGGTGGATGGT
>NW_012137492.1:94219-176688 GCF_000956105.1 Propithecus coquereli
GGGGATGGGGCAGGAGACAGAGAAGAGGTAGAGCCTGGCGCTGGTCCCGGATCTTCCTGTCTCTAGAGTCCCCTGGGCTGAGTGGCCTCTCCACCGCTGGTCCATGTGCTCTCTCCTAGGGGTCAGGCTGCTGTCTTTGAAATCCCAGCAGCACCCAGCACAGGGGCCTGCACGTGGGGATCGGGATGTATGGGCTGTTTATGGGACCCAAAGGAGGCCGGTGTGGTGGAGGCCGAGGATGGGGAGGAGGCCGGGGGACAGGGCAGGGCACCCTGGCTGCTGTGTGGACACTGGATTCAGGGGCCAGGTGGACAGAAGCGGAAGCAGGGAGGCTTTGGCTGGTGACCCGGGGAGTGGGAAGCAGCCAGTGGATTCAGGGCTTCGGGGCGTGTATTTTAGGGGGGCCCACATGGAACAGGTGTGGAGGGTGGGGAGGGAGAAGGGAAGGGAGGAGACAGGAGAGACCCCTAGATTTTTGGCTTCAGAAACCAGGTGGATGGTGATGTCACTTATTGGGGAAGAATGAAGGAGGGATAGGTTTAGGGGAGAAATACAGAGTTTTGCTTTGGCCACGTTACGTCTGAGATGTTCATGGGGCGTCTGGGTCCAGAGCTTTCTAAAGCCAGATGATGGTGCTTTTGTGCTTAAAATCCTTCCACTCTTCCCCATGGATGCAGCCCAGCCTCCACTGCATGGCACCCCAGACTTGGCATGGGGCTCCCCAGTTGCCCTCCTCCTCCCCCTCCCTGCCCTCCTCCCACCCCTCCACTGAGCGCCTGTGGGAGTCAGATGGGTCACCCTCTGGGCACCTATTCTTGCCTCTGCTTGCCATGCCTGTTGTCCCCTCCTCACTCCTGAGTAGCTGCGGACCAGGGTGGGGGCTCCCCCTCTGTGCCAGCGTGACAGCTGTCTCTCCCGGCAGAGCGTGAGCCGGGGACGGCACCTCTGCGTTGTACCCTGCATAGGTGTCGGCTCTCTACCCGAAGGGACGAAGGGATGAATGAATGGAATGGAGACCTCGCTAACCCGGAGCCCACGGATTCAGACAGGCTTTGCTTCTGGGTCTCCAAAGAGCGGGCCCTGCATGATTTGATATTCATAGAGTAAACAGGGTTAAAGGGGAATGCTTCAACCACTTAAGGAAATAAACAGTTCTCCAACACCCTCAATTATTTTAGAAGCACCTGCTCACATATAATTAATGTGCCAACTGAAATGACTATTATAGCCATTAAAGCGGGTCCCCCAAGAACCACTACTTGACAATACTTGTTTAGACTCATTTGAGTTCCTCCACCACCTTGCAAATAATAACACAACTCCATTTCCCGAAGAATAGTCTCCGATTCAGACTTCCCAGGCGCCATCTCCCTCATTCTCGGGCTTCCTGAGGTCTGTGTGCAGGATGCCAAGAACACTCAGCTCCGGACGGAACTGTCAAACGTTCCCCAGCGTTCAGCAAAGGCAAGTCGGGCCTGGGAGGAGCACGCAGGGAGGGGGCTGGTGGGGGCTGTTCCTTCCACCCGTCCGCCCTGCGCGTTCATCTCAGGGTAGGTGAACCGTGCTGCCGTGTTATCTCTGTGGGGGGAAGCTGTTTTCCCTCAAGTCCTCCTCGTGTGACGTTGACAGCCTCCGCCGCGTGGGTCTGCACAGCTGCAGCTCTGCAGACAGGTGGCCCTGGCAATGCGATGATGAGGACAGCACGGGCAGCCGGACCCAGGCTGCTCTCCCGCCCCTGCCGGCCGCTCCGTCTCTCCCCCGTGGAGGAGGCTGCGCTTCCCAGAGAGGGGTCCAGGCCACCCCAGCAGTCCTGCGGGCCAGCCTAGGCGCTGAGGTCAGGCTGTCGTGAGGGAAGTGAGGCGCGTCCCCTCCCTCCTATGGTCTCCGAGACCCGGGCCAGTTCCCTAACTTCTCTGAGCCTCGGGTCCCCAGCCCTAGAATGGACAACAGTGCCAGCACTGCATGGTCCCTGTGAATAGTGCCAGCACTGCATGGTCCCTGTGAGGATTCAGTGGGGGGGTCTGGAGGATGCGCCTAGCACAGCACCTGACCTACACGACAAAGGTGACGTCCGCAATGCCTGCGAGGGAGAGGTGGGGGCAAGCGTGGTCTCACCCTCTGGTAGGCTCCCCAGGTCCTGCTGGGGTCCAGCCCTCATGCTGCCTGTTACTCATGGCAATTCCTCCCATCCCAAGCAGGGCGTTTATGGCCTTCAGTGGAGCCCAATAGACAAGTCACGGCTTTGGGGTCAGATAACCAGGGTTCAAGCTAGACTTGACCTCTCTCTAGCAGCGTGACCCTGAGCAAGTTGCTTAACCTCGCCTAGCCTCAGTTTCCCCCACTCTACCCCTCCTCTTCCTTCTCTCAAGGCTCTTTGAGGTCCCTGAATATCCTCAGCTTCTTCATTCGTGGGTGCACACGGGGGGGTGGGGGTCCTGGAGGGGCAGGCAGGGGCCAGATGACGCAGGGCCCCATAAGGCGACACCGGGGATTTTGGCCTCTATCCTGAGTGCAATGGCGAGGCATCACTGATGGGTTTAAAGCAGGGCGACGTGATCAAAGATGTGTCTTACAAGGCCGGGGGTTGCAGAGTGTTCTTCTGGATCCTACTAAATTCCTTCACGTCCTCCCCCTCCTCTCAGCTCCCAGGGGTCTGCTGGCCTCACCTCCATTGAATGTTCACTCAGGGGGAGGAACCTTCTCTGGACACTCATAGCCACAGGGTCCTGGTTCCCAGAACACTCACACTGACCCCTCTCCTGGGGAACCCGAACTTTCCCAATACCTGGTTTCTGCAGAAGAAGTCCCACTCTCCAGCCCAACTGGCCAAGGTGGCTGGATGCTCCATCCACCTCTTGTCTGGACATCATCGCTGGGCAGCTGAGCTCGACGCGGCGTGCACTTCCAGAGCTGAGACGGACGGGTCAACCCGCCCTGTGCTCACTAGCCAGGAATCCTGCCCATTGCATTTTTGACAGGTGGCCCTGCCAACATTTGCTCAGACACCTCCACGGGGAGAGCATTAGTCTCCAAGGCGTCCCATCTATTGTTGAAAAGCTCCAATAGTGAGAAAATGCCTTCCCTCGTCAACTAAATGTTTACTTCTACGTCTCTCAGAGCCATGTAAGATATCCATCCATCCATCCATCCATCCATCCATCCATCCTCTAACCTATGCGCGCAGCATCGTGCTAGACACTCAGGAGAGAAAAACAAACAGGGCACCTGGGCCCTGTCAGCAAGGGGTTTGTGTTCTGGGAGGGGGACATTCGACTATTATAGTCAGTCCCTTATCACAAGCTCTCAGCTGGCAGATACCTGTCCTCCTTTGGGGCAGTGGCCACAATTTGAAAGAAGCACTTATTTGACAATCTTTCATGTGATACCTGTTTTTCCCCACTTGACTATAAGCTCCATAAAATCAGGGCCACATTGTTCTTATTCTGTGCTCTATTCCCAATGCTTGGCACATAGTAGGTGCTCAGGAAACATCTGCTGCATAAATGAACACGTGAGTCTAGCATGTTAAGTCATACGGTAGTGTGCTGAGCATTTTGAGAGTGTTGTGAGAATCTAGCTCAGCCTGGGTCATGGCAGCTGAATGGGGAAGAAGATTGAAGGGGAAAGAGGATGGGGAAAGGTCTCTGGGGGGTGGCACCGAAGCTGAGCCTTGGAGGGCAAGCAGAGTTGGCCAGATGGAGCGGGTGAAGGGCATCGCGGGCGGAGGCAGTGGCATATGCATCGGCACGGAGGTGGGAAAAAGTGCTGGCACGTTCTGAGAGCTGCAAATAGGCCACGTGATTCGAGTGGTGGGCCCATTTGGGGACGTGGTAGGAAGCAAGGCTGGAGAAATCAGTCCACAGAGGTCGAATCAAAAAGGACGGTGTATGCTGGGCCAATGACCTTGACCTTGGTCCTTAAGGTGAAGGGGAGCTCTTGCGAAATGTGTGGTGGGGAGGGGTGGTCATGGTAATGTCAGATGTGTGTTTCAGAAAAGCACACGGCTGTGCTTGTCTGGAAGCGGAGGACTGCCTGCCCCAGGGGCCCTCAACCTGGAAAGAAGAGGAGAGGAGGGGAGGAGGGGTCAGGGAGGAAGGAGAGGCAGAGCTAGTTTTCCAGAAACGTCCCTCGTTTCAGTCCTGTTATTTTATTTTGTTGGTGTGCCGGAGTGGAAGTTCACTTTTAATCCTTCTCCGACAAGACAAGTGAAGTAAGCCCCCTTGTCATTGAAGCCAACAGGGCACATGAAAGTCGTGGAGAGTCTGCTGGAGATCACACTTTGGGCTTAATATAGCTGCGGATTCCACAGGCTCAGATGCCGGACAGCAGCTCAGGCCAGGACCCCTGCCCCTGAGAGAGCGTTGCCCAAACCTCACCCTGGGGGTGTCCTGACCCAGAAAGTACCCACCTCCTCCCCCAGCCCAGAGTCCTCTGGGGAAAAGACAGAGGGGAGGTTGGCTGTAAGGTGGGAAAAGGGTGGCACATTTCCTGAAGATCCTAAAGCTCAGAGAGGGAGCAGGGTTTCTTCAAGGTCACACAGCAGGATGCTGCCCCAGGCGCCTGCTCCTCTCTCCTCTTGGTAAGTGAGGACGCACTGCCCAGGGTGAGCTGAGCCATCCACGCGTCGGCCCTGGAAACGCGGCTCTGCTGCATCTTTCACAGCCATCCAATGGGCGAGCTGATCACTGGTGGAGTCCACGTGTGGTCCAATAGAAGATCTTGTCATTGGGGTGTCCACTCCAACTGCTGGCACCTCTCTCAACAGTTTGGAAGCCAAGAGCTCTTATCAACCCCGTATGGGGCAGGGACGTGGTCTCACTGCCAGTATCAGAAACCTGATCTTAATCCCCAAGAGAAGATGGATTTCTTTGGTCAAAAACACCTCCCCTCGTGCCAGGGAGAGCAGGGAGGTGCTGCCAAAGCAGCTCTTTTTTCCCTTCTTATCTCCTCCTCCAGCCCAAGGGCATCCGTGCACAAATCCCGCTGACTGAGCGATGGAGTCTGGACCGATCCCAATCGCCTGGCAGCGCTTCTCACCTGAGGCTGCGGCAGCTCTCCCCCCCAACCCCCCACAGCCCCTGGAAAGCTCGTGGACCACTCATGGGCTTTCTGACACAGCCTTGCAGCCCCCGGGGGCTCGGAGACCCGTCCCAGATACGGACCTTGATGACACAAGGGTGGAGATAATGAGACGCCCCGCACCGCTCACATCCGAAGAACACCTGGACACCTGCTGCTGCGGTTCTGGAGCTTTCTGGTGTGGGGAGGGGGGATCACAGGGCCCTGCGAGAATATTCAGACCCTTTCTCCTACAGAAATGCACACAGCATACTGGGCACACTTTCTGTGGTTTCAAGTACCCCCGTAAGCTCATCTACATACTTCCTAGGGATCCTGAGACCCCCACATAAGGCCCCTGGCCCAGGGCCTGCCAGTGAGCATGGCACACGTTGGAGAAGCAGAAAAATAACTCAGCAAGAGACGCAGAGCCGATAACTAAAACACCAGGCGCTATCTCTCTAATCGAAGCATGCACAAGATGCCGAGGGAACACAGCAGGCGATCTCTTAATTCCATCTTGGTAAGAGAGGTCACAGGCTTCACAGAGGAGAGAATGAGTACGATCGGGCCAGGCGGAAAGCAGAGGCTAAAGTAATATAAGCGATGCCGTTTCCCCGCGCGTGGGTGATGGGACGGCCTGTCTACAGGCGTCATGTTTGCTTTGCACAAATCCCTGTCAGATGCTCGGGGGGAAGTGTGATCAAGCCCATTGGCCAGATGAGAAAACAGCCCTTAACAACTTCCAGGCCTGGGGGCTCTCCCCTCGAGGGAAGGGGGTCCACCTTGTCCTTCTCTATACCTCTGGCCCTGAGTGCCGTGCGGAGGGAGGTGTGGGAACGGCTGTCGTCCAAAGGCCACCGAGTTAATTGAATGATAGAGCTGGATCTTTCCTTCAAATACCAAACACATTGTTTAATTACTCTAGAATCCTCTAAAACTCTCTGAGCAGCCACTTTCCCATTCTCGAGGACATCGATGGAAGCTGCCCCCTGTTCCAGATGGAAGGGCTGGGGCCAGTCAGAAAAGACAATGAATCTGGTAGTTTATGGACAACATGCAAATGGAGGTGAATCCCATAGAAGCAATCGTGTCTTTGTGTTACTGGCAAAAGTTTGTCCAGAAGTTCAAGGCCAAATCGCTGGTCTCCATGCCCGCCTCAGCCTGCCCCAGCCAGGCTTCAGCCCCCTTCGCTCCAAACACTCTGCTCTTGTCCGGGCCCCAGTGGGCTCCACGTTGACAAGTTCTTGGTCATTTCTAGGCTCCTAGGTCACTTGCTGCAGCGCTGGACAGAGCTGACTGTTCTATTTCTTGAAACAGTTTCTTCTCTTGGAATCAGGACATCCCGCTCTCCCGCTTTCTTCACTCTTGCTGCCTTCTCCTTCCCAGCCTCCCTGAAGGTCTACTTTCCTACCTCTAAATCTTGGAGCGCCCGGGGTCCAGCACTGGGTCCTCTTCTCTTTCTGCCCACTCCAGTCATGTCACCCAAGCCTGTGGCTTTAGATACCATCCATCCTCTCCTGACCCCCAAGTATAAATCTCCAGCCTTGATCTCCGCCCAGAATTCTACATTTGTAGCCTCTACGATCCATTCTCCATCCAGATGTGATCTTTCCGTAAAGTGAACCAGATCTTTCAAGCTCGTTCCCACCAGAGGTCCTCTGCATTTGCTTCTCCCTCTGCCTGGAATGTTCCGCCTCCTTCCCTTGGCATGATGGGCTCTCTGTTGCCTTTGAGAGCTCAGCTTAAATGAGAGTTTCCTGACCTCCCAATCCCTGTCTATTCCATCGCTCTATTTTAATTTTATGCACTGCACTTTTCATTAGCTGGTCTCTTTCTTGTTTATTTGTCTTTCTAATTCCTCCCCCAAGGTAAACTACATAAGCTCGGGATCTTGTTTTGTTCCTCCACGAACCCGCAGTGCCTAGAACCATCGTGGTTTCATAAACACATGGTGAATTAATGTTGAATGAACGTGTGGGGCAGCTCCTCTACCAGAGTTTCCCAAACACCATAACACGGTCCCTGGCTGGGTTGAGCACATCACAGTCATCTGGGGAGCTCGTTAAAAGTACAAATGCCCCGCGGCTCCAGTCCTGGAGATTCTGATTCAATAACGGGAGAACGAGTCTTAGGCAGCAGTATATTTTCAGTGGCCTCTCCGAAAATTCTAATGAGCTCTCAGAGCAGGGGACCCCTGCCATTTACAATCAACCTTCCATTAAAGACCAAAGATTGGGGCTGCGGTGATTGCGATTCACACTCTGACCTTGAGGGGGAGCTGGTGGTTTCTCCCATCATCCCACCCCAGGAAGGAGGAGCCTGCTGATGAGTCTGGGATGGATACAATGTAACGATGGTTGAGGGTAGAGCTTTAGTGGGGATGCAATAAAAGGACTGCAACAGAACTAGACTTGGAAACTTGTTCTTATTTCCTCTTTCTCTTATTACATTTATTCTGCAATCAGCTGTCCTTTGCTGGGCCCTCTCTGGCTGCTTTCTCTTCCCTCCCATGTGATTGGTATGAGCGTGAGCATGGGACACACCTGATTTTTGGGAGGCCAGGGCAGGGGCAGGAGGCTTGGACAAGGCAGCTTGGGTCGGCTCAGCCCTGGCTCTTGTCTTCCTCACTCTCGTCCTCCTCCAGCTCTCGAAGCTGGAAGAGCTCTGAGCCCAAGGTCAGGATGTGGGTCCAGGCCAGTTGCAAGGAGCAGCGGCTTGATGGCTGCTAGTCTGGACTCCATGCCAGAGGCCCAAAGGGTGTCCCTGCCCCATTCTCTGGGACTTGGGCACTGGTCTCTATCAGTCACCCAAGAGAGTACCTAACTTCTTGCCCTCAAGGTATTGTTGGACTGGAAAGTTCCCTGGTGATCGCCATTGTCAGTTTCCTCATTGTCAAGGGCTGAGACTGACAGAGAGCCAATGCCAGCAAAGCCATTTTGAAACAGCTGCCTGTTTTGGAGAGAGCTCAGATCCACCGACATGGCTTCACTAGGTGATGGAACCCGGTGAGCTCACCAGCACAGCCGCACAGGAGCAAAAGCGTGTCTCTGCCCATGTCCCTTGGGAATGTGGACAGATGGTCGGATGGAATTCGGGGAATCTGACTCCAGTGATCCTCCCCAAACACCTTCCCTTCTTGTTCCGTAACTTCCCTCTCCGGATCCCCGGAGCTACCGAAAGACACGACGGGACAGTGGCTGCCGTTCATCGAATGATTGCATAATGAGCCAAACGCCGGGTTCGTTGGGTTGCAAACAGTATCTCATTTAAGCCTAGAAAGTACATCTCTTCATGCCCAGTTCCAGATGAGATTTCTAAAATGCTGGAAGGTTGGGTCAAACCCCAGAAGTCATGTGCGGTACTCTGCCACCGACGTCCTCTCTCCGCCCCACCCTCCCCAGCCCCTGGGCTCAGTCCCTTCTCCAGTGGTCCCCAAGTGGCCGCAAACTCTCACTGCAGAGGTATCCGGCACAGCGGGGACACTGGCCCTGCCAGGCCGCATCCTCTGTACCACAACAAGCCGGGCGCGCGGTCTCCCCGCAAGGCGGAGGAGGTGGGACGGGCCCTGAAAGCGGCCGCTATCGCGGTGCGCAGATCTCCCTCCCGCCATCTGGCTCTCTTTTCTGCGGCCTTGTTACCCGGGCCCAGAGCAGCTCTCGGGAACAAATTGTGAAGGAAAGAGACGAAACAAAGGAGGGATGACAAAAACTGCTGCAAAAGGTTAGATTCCCATGATTCTCTGTGGCTGTTTAATGGATTCCTATGATATAAACAGACCTTTGGCCTTGCCTGCTGGGCAGGTGACCTCCAACTAAATGAGTTTTGACAGCGTTTCCTAATAAGAAATGTCCCTTTTCTCCCACACTCCACAAAGCCCCCGAGTATCCAGAGACCCACACTCCCCACCCCCAAACAGACAGACACGGTCAGCTGTGTGCGTCCGCCCACCTGAGAAGGCAGCAGGCGGCATGGCGTGGTCTGTCTAGGTGTGCATGCCTTTGTATCTGCAGCTGTAGCAATTTGACAAACATTTACTGAGGTGACTCTGCCGTAGGTGTCGAAAACATGGGGTTGGGGGGAAGACGTAGCCTCTGCCCTTGAGAAACTCACAGTTCAGGGGCAGGAGCTTTAACGTGACGGGGTGCGCGCTGGGGTGGAGACCCACAAAGAGGAATCGTGGAGGACGGCGTGTCTGCAACTTTCTGGAGAAGTCAGGGAAGGCGACGTGAGCTGAGACACAGTCTCTCTGACTGGCTTCAGGTTCTTCATCGGAAAAATAGGACTGACAAACGCACCTCCCTTGCAGGGACAATGTGACAATGAAATGTGACAATGTAAGTAAACACCTGATCCCAGGCCTGGCACGTGGTAAAGGCTCAGTGATGTCGGCCACTCAGAGCAGTATTGGCAGCGTTACTATGTCCCCAGTTGTAGGCATAAGTAACTAGCAATGGTTCAGTAAAGAACATTCTTTATCATTCATTTTCTAGAACCAAGTCCTGGCTTTAATGCTAGGCTAGATGAGTTCTTGGGGACTGCCTCCTACTGGCCAGGTGTGGAATTGCACCTCTGCTCTACTAGCCAACAGTAAGTGCTGCCTGCGTGAGCTGAGCATGGAGCCTGGGAAACTCAAATCTGGGAGACGAACCCATGTAACACGTGGAGAAAGCACAGGAAGATGCTGGAAAGGGCTGTGACGCACCCTTATGTTGAACGGGGCTTTGACAGACAACTACAATGCCCAGCACCACAGGGGCCTGACAACCCTCTTCACATCTCCTGTATGTTCTCAAAGAAGTCATCAGAGAATGATGACCGCCTCTGTTTTCCTGCTCTCCCTCACCGTGCACACGCACGCACACACACACACACACACACACACACACACACACGCACGCACACTCTGACAATGGCAGCTATAAAACAAAGAAAATTCATTTTACTGAAATTCATGTTAGAGCGAATCTGCCTGGAAAATTGGCTCAGTGAACACTCCCTGCCATTTCCTCGTCAGGCAAGCGCAGTATATTCCACAGAAAATTTCTCAACTATCTAGAGCAGACTTCCCAGCGGAACTTTCCGCGATGATGGAAATGTTCTACACTTGCTCTGTCCGATACAGCACCCGCTGGCTCCACGTGGCCAGTGAGCACTTGAAATGTGACTAGTCCGACCGATGAAATGAATTTTTAATTTAATTTGATTTCATGTAATTTAAATTAAACATCCGCATGTGACTAGTGTCTACCATATTGGACAACCCAGACCTGGGGGCTCGGATCACATACACTTTCTTGAGTCAATTTTTCTAGTTTTGGCATCTTCTTCTACAAATTGGCATAGTTCTTCCCCACTTGGCCAGACCAAAGGGCAAAGTGTCCAGGACTCAGGACTCTGCCACTTCCTCCCAAGCACCTTCCCCTCCCTCAAGGGGTCCATAGGTAAGACCTTCCCAAATGTTCAGTCAGGGGTCTCATTAACCTTTTGCTTCAGACAGTTTCACAGCTCCCCCCAGTTTACCCAAAGACTGCAATCCACTCATCGTGTTTTCTGAAAGCTCAGGATGACCCCATTGCTAAGATAATGTCTTTAGGACCAGAGGGGAGGCTGCTGGGCTTTATACACGTTTTGGGCCATTTTGTGCCTGCTGGGCTGAGTGGGCAATGGTGGCCGCGTCACAATGCCCTGCTTTTCCCTTCGAGCGGGATTGGAGACAGTCCTGGCTGGGCCTGTGTGATCTATTCATTTCCTTCCAAGCTGGGCTCTGTAAGCTCATTCACTATTGCGAGCTGGGAAGGGAAGCAAGTGGCAGGGGAGGGGGCCAGGGAAGCAGGCCCTGGGGGCCTGTCTGGTAGAGGTGGTGGGGGTCAGAGGAGGGTCTGGCTGGAGAAGGAGACTGGAGCACCCATTGCTGCTTCTCCGGTTCCCTCCAGGAGCCCTGCCCTGGCCTTGGCCCCCGGAACTCCCGTGGTGGTAGGCTCTTATCTCTCTCCCTTCAGCTGGCTCCTTGGGAGAAGGGGCATCGGCAGGGAAGGACAGAGTGGCAGCGGGCAAAGGGAAAATTGGCAGCAGGGAGCCCCTTCCCTGGAATCTCTTTCTGCCCTCTGCCCCCATCCTCACAGGCAGGGCACGCGACTGCCCTGGTCCCAGGGAGAGTAACCAGTCAGCTGAGCCACCACCTCCGTCCAGCTACAGAATTACAAGGGCCCAGCATTTGGCTCCAGCGGTTGATTTGCATGTGATTTGCATACATCTGCATATCCGGCTCCAGAGGCCCTCAGTCAAAGGATGTGAAATGAAATAAAATAAATTAATTAGTGCAGCCTACCATAGCCCGATATGCAGGGCCCGACACCCGTAAGAGATGCCACTGATTCTTAAAATAATCAGTGGGGTGGCAGGCTGGGGCGGAGGGAGCGATGGCGCTGGGGGTGGAGGAGGAAAAGGAGCCTCGTTCAGCCCGGGACAGGGCGTGCTCCTCCTGCCCCGGCCCTGCTCCCCATCTTCAGGAACGGAGAGTCACGCCACGTGGAAGCCTGCGCCTGGCTTCCCACACCTGGCCCAGCCTGGCCCCGGCCTTGCCCCCGCAGGGAGGTTTTCACCCCAGTGACTGCAGTAACGTTCAATTTCAAACCGGAGCTAGGACAGCTGCTTCAGGAGCTTGGAAGGCAACCAGGTGCCCACTGCTGCTTTCCCATCTCCAAGCTCCCACCTTCACCCCCTTTTACTGTTCCCACTGCGTCTCCACATTTCTGTCTGTCGTCCCCCCTCCCTCTGATCCCCTCTCGGGGCTGGTGGAGGGAGAGATGTGTCCCATCGCCAGCGAGCTGCAGTTAATTTATCCCTGTCCTTCTGCCAGGTGCTAATGAGATGCTCGCAGCCTGTGTCAGCCAAGCAGTTTCCATATCCTGTAAATACGCCTCTTAGTGATTCAGTTCGCGGCACTATTTAACATACGCCTTGACTTCCTCTAGGCGCATCGGCTCTATCTGGGAGGGCACCTTCCTCTAAGGCCGGGGCCCTGCCGGGTGCAAGACATCAGCTTCATACGTGATGTCCAGGTTACCTGGAGAGCGTGGGTGGAGGGCACTAGAATTGATTCTAAGCAGGAAGGGGCTGCAATACTGAGATGGGGAACCATGATTTTTGGTTAAAAGGAGTGTAGATCACAGCCAAAAAAACCCAGCACCAACCAGCAAATGATAAGTCAAAGACCAAAAATGCAAGACGGAGCAGCAGCGACAGGCTGCTTCAAAGCACATCTGGACCGAGAGCAAGGAGGCCGGGGAGAGCGGTTCTGAGTCAGGACCATGAACAGCACGCGTGCCCCAGGGATTCCTCTGACACCGAGTTTCCACGCACTGAGGGTAGATGTGGGGGCAGCTCCGAGGAGCAGAGGGGCCAGCTCTAGATTTCAGATCACCAAGCCGTGCCCCCTCCCCTCCCCTCCCTCCCTCCTCCCCTCCACACGCCTCCCCTCCATCCAGAGCGGCTCCAGTGGACTGTGTTATCTGTCGAAGAAAGGGCGATGCGACTGACAGAGATTAGAAAAGTGTGGTTTTAGATCAGGGATTTGCAAACTGCTGCCCGTGAACCCAATCAGCCTGTGACCTGCTTTTGTACAGCCTGCAAGCTAAGAATGAGTGTTCCCTTTTTTAATGGTTGAAAAAAAGCAAAAAGAAGAAGATTTTGTGACACATGAAAATTACACAGATTTCAAATTTTTGGCGTCCACGATAAAGTTGCATTGGAGCACAGCTGTGCCCTTCCATTTATGCACTGTCTGTGGCTGTTCTGCAGCCGCAACAGCAGAGTTGAGTAGTTTCAGCAGAGGGGACGATATTTGCAATCTCAGCCTTCACTAAAAAGTGTTGCCGACCCCTGTTTCAGATGATGGAAGGGGAGTTCTCTCCCAAGATGGTGGTACCACACTCCGCACCCTGAACACGGCATAGCAAGAAGAGCATCAGTGCCCACCGGACCTTTTCTTGAGCCCAGCCCCGCCTGCTCTGTGGCAAAGAGAGACCAGGCTGCGATGCCCCATCCGGACACTGGATGATTTCTCTCAGTGGCTGAAAAGGCCCCTGTGCCCAAGACCCAAGGCTGTTCTTCCTGTTGCCCACACCTGGGCCCTGGGCAAGTGGGCACCTGCTCATCTCTAACAACATCTCTTCTCAGACCTGGATTCAGGGTGCCAGACCTCAGGGTGAGTCCTACAGTAGTCAGGTTAGGTGGCAGACTAGCTCTATAATGTGATTTCAAAGGCAAGAAGCCTCCTGTTTCTCTCTCTTCCCTGCCAAAAACCTTACCCAAAGCATCATGCCTGAAATTCCACCACCGGATGTTGCTCAGTGGTTACGCTGCGACCGGCGCCCACAGCGGGCTCAGTAACTCGTGCTTTGGTACCAGTGGGGTTTCCCAAGAGCAAGGGCACGTTAGGAGCACAGAGGAGGCCAGAACAAGATCCGTCCTGAGGACAGAAGAGGAGACTGGCCTAAGGGGTCTTTGAGGCAGGTGTCAGCAGCAGGTGGGGGCCTGGCCCAGGGCTCAGGGCTGGGTGGGGGCGGAGGACAGAGCCACGCTGGTGAGGATGTCTGGAGGGTTCTGGGGACTCTACTGCCAGCCCCGGCCATGGGCATGGAGGGGGCAGTGGTGGCAACTTACCCGGTACCACACGATCTCTCGCATGCGACCGTCCGTCTTGAAGTTACACTTCAAGGTCACGGCATCCCCAGCCACCACAGGGGGGAGTGGCTCAATGTTGACTGTCAGGTACCCTGCGGAAGAGAGGAGAGAGGGGAGGTGAGGACGTGAGCGGAGCGGGAGGGCCGGGCTGACCAGCGCGGGCAGGCAGACAGGGGAGGGAAGGTGGTGGGAGGTGGTTGCACACCTGACAGGGACCCTGTTCGCACCGTGGTCTCTGGGGGTGGTGACTGTGTGCCCAGGGGAGCCAGTCACCCCATCTTGCCTCTCCCTGACATCTCCCTTTCTGCCACCTCCCTGGCTCCAGCGGATCCCACCAAACAAAAACACTTCTTGGGACAAATTTTCCCTGCTGGCACCTCCAGGAAGTGGCTCAGTGCATTTCTACAGGGTACCCCAGGGAAGCCTTCTGTGGCCCCACACGGCACCTCCATACACTCTTTTAGAGAGTCGTGACATTATTAGCCTGTTCGGTCCTGCCGGAAATGAATGTGCTAACATGCACCCACCCCAGCACATCCAACCCTAACCAAAATGGGTCCCTGAGCCACCCCTTAAACCCCGTCACCACGCCATGCAGCCAGGCTTGTGAAACCCACGCTGGGACACGCAGTTCTAGGTGCCCACACCCCTCCGTCCCCAACCTCATAACCAAATTCCTCCAGGTAAAAAGGGAAGAGGGCCCTGGGAAAACGCCATTGGCTTCCTTAATGCCCAAATTTCCCATCACACATACACGGCCACCCAGAGGAACGGACAGGTCCAACCCTTGGCCACGGTGGTGGTGACAGTGGAGAAGGCCCTTATGGGCCGACTGCCGGGGAGGAGCCTCAGATCTTTGCAAACACTAGACAATGCTCCTGCCCCCGCCCCCACCGCCACTGCCTCGGCTGCCCCTGGGAAGGCCTGCCCAGCTCCTGTCCAGCTCCCCGGACCACAGCCCTGGTAGCCACACCTTGGGGACTCTGCTGCCTCCACACCTAAGTCCAGCCTCTTGAGGCCTCTGACCTGCTCCTCTGTCTCCCGCAGCCCCACCCCCGAGGGCTGGGCACCCAGGCCAGATCGGCAAGGGACCGTGTTCTCGGCCATCATGCTGGTTCCTCTGATGGGCTTCCCGCTGGCTGACGTCTGGCCATCGATCCAACGGATCAATCCGGGCCGATGCTCTTAATGAGCAAACTAGCCAGGATGGGCCTGGGGATTTCAATTGCGCAGGCAGCCCCAGCGGTCGCGCCCGGGGGCCCGACCCCTGCCTGGAACTTAATGGTTGCAACACTCCAGGAAAAAACACAAACAAGAATCGACCTGGAGAGGATCAATTCGGAAGTGGGAGTCGGAGTAGACCCGCGTGGTGCGGGCTTCAGGACCAGTCCCCAGAGTGAGGCGCAAGGCACCGGGTTGCCCCAGGGCAGGCTCCAACTCAGGCCAGAGGTCAAGTTCCTAGATAGCCCCAGGGCCCAGCTGACCCGAGCAGGCCGCCACCCGGCCAACTGGAGGGACCGATCTTCCGCCCTCCCTTGCCTTGGTCATTCGATCCCCGCTCACTCCACCTGCTCCGGGCAGGCCCCGGGCAGGCGCTGGGGAGCGGAGACACCCAGGCGCACCCTCCAGGAATGTGCAGTGGAGGAAGGCAGGGGCCGTGGGAGGGGACGAAGGAAACATAGGGTTTCCTGGGCTTGGGGCGTGACACACACAGAGGCCGTCTCCGGAAGATGCACCCCAGTGACGGGGGGGACTCTAGGGCCACATCAGCTCCCGTTCCACACCTGCCCTGCGCCGGGCCCTGGGCTGAGTGCCCGATACGGCACACATCACTCACTCAATCATCACGACAATCCCAGGAGAAAGGATCTATTATCATTCCCACGTCGTGTGGGGAAACAGAGAGGCGAAGCCAGATCACACAGCCGCAAGGGACAGAGCCGAGATTCAAACCCAAACCTCCCGGCTCCATGACAACCACCACACTATTATCGCTGCTCTCGTGACAAAACAGGTGACAGAAAGTGTGGCAAGCATCTCACGTCTGTCTGCAGCCTGTATACCTTTTTCACCCAGCGCTGGGGATGGGGGGTGGGGACGTTGCTGGGGGGACCATGACAGGAGTCAAGGACCTGACCCCGCCGGCCACAGTTCCGAGCCAGGGTTTTTTTTATTTTTTATTTATTTTTTTATAGAGACAGAGTCTTGCTCTGTCACTGCAGCCTCGGAACTCCTGGGATCATGAGATCCTCCTGCCTCAGCCTCCCAGAGTGCTAGGACTGCAGCTGTGAGCCACCGCGTCCAGCCGACTCTCTCTGAAGACAAGAGACGAGAGCTGAGCATCAGCTGTCCAGGTGGTGGAGGAGCCCCACGCTGGAGAAGGGCCCCTCCCACTGGAAGGAGGAGGGTAAGATTTATTCTCAGAGGCGTAAATCTTGGAGCAGCCCAAGGTGGGTGCAGATGGTGTGTGTGTGTGAGGCGGGCCAGGGCGCGCGGAGAGTCACCGTTTGTTGGCAAGCCACCCGGGAATGACAAGTGTGAGTCTGGCGGGGGGCGGTGCAGCTTGGTAGGCAGGTGGTGGTGTTAGGAGCGCCGACCGGTGCAGCGAGCTGAGGCCCGGGGCAGTGGGATTCGCAGGGCATGCCAAGGTGAGGGCAGAGAGCCCTGCACAGGTGAGGGCAGGCCCGTGGGCATGGGAAGAGGAGTATGCGAAGGCAGGTGCACAAGTGGGGTGGTCCTGACAGGTTAAGGCAAGACAGCTTTTCCCAGAGTGTGCAGAGAATAGGGAGCTTCTAACAGGTATTTCAGGCAACATGATTTCTACCATCGACTAATTTTGAGAAATATTGGGTTAAACAAAATTAAACCTGCTCCTTCCCTTGAGGACCTCTCAGAACTTTCCTCTCTTTCCTTCTTCATGTCCTTCCTTTATTCATGAAAAAATATTAATTGAGAATCTGTTCTGTACCAGGCACTGCTCTAGGCGCTGGGGACATGACGCTGATAACAGACACATCCCAGCCCTCACGGAGCTGACTTTCTAGCAGAGGAAACCGTATCTAATAAACGACGGAAAATAGGTCAGGTGGTGATAAGGGAAACGCGATGAATAGAGCAGAGCAAAGCAGTGGGGGCCCCCCAAGGCCTTTATGAGGAGGCTGGAATAAAGGAAGATGTGAGCTATGGGGGGATCTAGGGGAGAGCATTCCAGACAGAGGACACCTCAAGTGCAAAGGCCCTGAAGCTGGAGCGTGCGCAGACTGCCCGTGACTCTCCAAGCTCGGACCATGGTGGAAAACTTTTCCTAGCATCTTACATACACTCTGGAGCCCGTCTTTGGTGTAGCAGCTTGTAGAACCTGAGCCAGGAAAGGGAGTGAGGAGGGTCAGGCAGTGAGGTGCCAGGGCGCTACATGAAAGAACGCACTCACCCCACTGCGCCACCCTGAGAGCGAGCGGCTCCCTAAATGCTGCGCCCCGTGCGCCTGCCTCCCCTCGCCCCAGCCTCAGCCCTGCTGGAGTCCTGGGAACAAACACCCGGAAACACGCCTACAAATGGAGGCAGGGGGATGCCAGTTTGGAGCCACGGAGGGCAGGGGACCGGAGAGGCGGCTGCAGCTGGGCGCCTCCTTCTCAGTGCCACAGGCAGCCGAGGGGCAGGGCTTCCTGGCTGCAGAGGAGGTCGGAGACCTCAGCTCTCAGGGTCAAAAACTCCTTCCCCAGGCACATGGTGCCTCCGGTTTCCCCAGCACTTTCACTCCCGTGTTTTGCAGCCCCTCGTTCAGCAACCTGGGCCTCTTACGACACCGTGATTATAACGTACGTCACACCAAAGTGTCACTGTCTGCACGTCTGCCTCTCTTTCTGGAATCTGAGTTCCATCAGTCTCAGTCCAGTGTTTAAACAAGAATACGGTAAGTGCTACTTTCCGAGCTGTCTTAGACGCGGGCAGTTTGGGTCCCCACATCCGCCTGTGAATCAGGTACCATAAATATTTCTCCGTCGCAGAGAACTGCCGTCCAGAGCTGGGAAGCGCCTGGTTCCCCACCGCGTGGGTAGAGCCAGTCCAGGGTCGGAACCTAGAGCCGTCGGGCTCCAAAGCCATCTCCTGCCACCACCCTGAGTGGAGTCCTACGACTTGCGGAGGTCACTGGGGAATCAGAGTCGCAGCTCCGTCGGGGGGCGCCATTGCATCTTTGCCAGGGGCCTGGCTCTCCCAGGGGGCAGGGCAGCCGGCGCAGGGGCCAGGCCAGGTGAGGGAGGCGAGGACAGACCGGAACTGCACAGGGAGCCATGGGAACCACAAACAGAGAGGCCTGGGGGTGGGGCCGGGCCCGAGTGCGAGCTGGTGGGTAGAGGGGGACCCCACCGCCCCAGGGCTTGAGCTGGGTGCTCCTGGGACATTCCTTCCCCAAGGCCAGGACAAACATCAGGCCCCTACACCTCAGGTCCGCAGGTGGGCTGCCTGCCAGGGGAGGGTGGGAGGACGCAGGGATCAAGGTGATTTTCCGACAGATGTTCCAGGTGAGGCTTATGGCAGCACCAAGCAACACCTGGATCACAGGTGACATCGCCTTCCCAGGGTTCAGACATAGCCAAGGAGTTTTTTCCAAAAGAAAAACGTAGGAAAAGTTCTATAGGTCCGACTAATACTCCTACGGCTCTTATTTCACAAAATTTCGTTATCTTCCAAATACCCTGCACTGATTCCTTCCCTGAAAATTCCCCCTGCCACCCGACCGCCTTCTTCCCAGCTCCCCACCCACCAGCCTCCCCCAAATTTGAAGTCAGTCAATAGGTTCAAGTTTTTCTCTCTGCCACTCTGTAGTGACCTGGGCAAGTTACGAGACCTCGGTGGGACTCAGTTTCCTGACATGTCACGTGGACACAGGCACGATCACAGACTCCAAAGCAGTGACACATGGTCAGGGGCTCTGCTCATCAAAGCTCTGCCCCGACAGGAGGACGTCCCGAGCTTCCTGGCCCCCCAGCCTCTACTTCCTCCTGCGTTCCACTGTCCAGTCTAGGAAGGACGGTCCCAGGATAATGGTGGGACTGACATCTGGAAGCTGGTTGGTAGGAGGAGAAGATTCAGAGACGACCAGCTCAGCCAGACATCCCAGCTGGGGGCCAGGTCAGGAGACCCACTCGGAAGCCTCCTCCAAGGCAGAGGAAATAAAACTAAAGAGGGGAGGTCCGAGAAGGCCCCTGATGCCCCGACTCTCCAGAGGGGTGTTGCTGAATGGCAGCCCCCAGGTTCTCGCCTCCTCCTGTGGAGCCTCCGGGCAGCAGAGCCGGCAGGGGTGGGGGAGACGGGCTCATCGGCCAGCCGGCAGGTGGGGAAGAGCAGTGCTGCCACCAGCCCTGGGACCTCGGGCAAGTTGTCCCTCTCTCTGGGTCTCAGTTTCCTCATCTGTAGAATACGGGGGAACTGGATTTTTGGGGCCTTCCTGCTCAACTAATTCCACGTCAGATGCTAAATGAGTCCGAACCTGGGTCTCGCCACGGAGGCCGGAAGCAGAGGCGACGCTGCCACCTCCCTTCCCTACAAACTCGATGCCAGTCCTGGGAACCCGCCAATTACTCAGCCACCAGCTAAGACGGAGCTCTGTCTTTCCGGGCATTAAATTTGCCACCAATCAGCCTGGACGCACGAGCCCCCCTCCGAGCGCGGTATCGAGAAGCAGATCACGAGTGGAGACGGATTCGTCTTAACTAAGCAGTTCATTATCCCGAGTGGCGCCATCACTCTCCCCTCTATCTCTGACAGCGTTTACACCACTCCCGTTAAGACGCATTTAGCAAAATCGCAGGCAATATTTAGGAACCAGGCACCCTCCTAACAAGGTGATGACAAATTGCTGCTCCGCCCGGAAACTCGCCTGGCGACATCCCGGCATCGCTCCTCTCCCCTTTCCCGGCTCAGAGGGGACGTGTCCAGAGGGCGGCTCGGGTCTAGCCCCCGCATGGATGGGGTCAGTGGGGGATTCCAGGGGAGGCATACAGGCCTGCCTTGATGCAGGAAAAGGGACATCAATTATCATGGAGAGACCACAAGTCCTGGTCTGCCCAGGGCCGAGGGGTTTCCTGGGACAAAGGACTTTCAGTGTGAAAACTGACAGTCCCTGGCAAACAGGGATGAGCTGGTCACCCTCATCATAATTCCACTGTGGCCCACGGGTGGCCCTGGCTCAACCACTTAAACCTCTCTGCCTATCTGGATAACGGGGGAACCGTACCGCCCTCGGCCCGCTGTTGGGACAGTGAGGGTAGATGGTCGCCCCCTCCGTGGAGGGTTCTCAGCGGGTGGTGGTGATGGTTGCGGTGGACTTGGACTTGGGCTTCCTGCCCATTCCTGCTCCCCAACCACTTCCCTAAAATGCACATCCCTGGCCTTCCCTAGGGCCCCTGGGGGCTTCCCGCTGCTCCATGGGGAAGTTGCGCCTCCTGCCCGGAGCGGTCTGGCCTGGGCCACGCCCGGCTCCCCGGCTCCTCTGGACCTGCCGCTCATCATCCAGGTCCTGCCGCTCTGCTCTCCCTCACGGGCAGCCCTCTCCAGCCCCTGGGCCCGAGGCCGTGCCCTCTGTCCCAAGCCCTCCCCCTCACTCTTTGCTTGGGTAACTCCCGGACAGCCTTCAAGGATTTGTGGAAATGTCATTTCTTCGAGAAAACTCCCTGACTTCCCGGACCACCATAGTCCCCAAAGCACTCCCCAGACCCGTTCCTACCACGTAGGGCTCTGAAAATGACTAGAAATGACATATTCGGGGCACAGCCACCATGACACAGGCCATGAACTGTTTCTATCTGCCACGTTCCCCAAGTGCCTGGAACAGTGCACGGATCACAGTAAGTGTTGAGGAAAGAAACACGTTGACCCTACTTATTCCCTTCGCTGCTGCATAATCAGAGCAGGTGTCACCAGGAGGCCTTCTCAGGACCACCTCTCCTCTGTGGGCTTCGTCCCAGGCAGCCCGAGCCGAGGGTATCCCAGGACATCAGGCGCCTTCGAACCTGCCTCTGCCCACATCTGCAGGGACTGACGCTGGTGCCCGCGGACGCCAGCCGTGACAACTCTGTCCAACAGCGGAAACTGGCACTGGGTGGCGAGTGGCCGCCCATCAGGTCCTCTCGCCCCGTAGGAGTTAAGAACAGCCAGGGAGTCAGCAGACAGCACAGTGGCTGGCGCAGGTCCCAGGGGGCAGCCGAATCCAAGGGTGGCAGCACGTGCTGGACCACCGGAACCACAGGGCGCTGGAGCAGACGCAGTGGGTGCCCACCTGAGCAGACACCGTCAGGACCAGCAGACTCAGGGCCGCAGGACACAGCTGCCGCTGCATCCCGAACAACACCCTGCTTCTCCTGGTAACATGAGCTGAGCTGGCACCAAGAGAGGTAACCAGGGAGCCAGTAGCCGGTGTGGGCCATGCTGCCCCACCAGCCCAGAGGCACTGACCCTTCACACAGAGCAATGCGAACACCCGTCATGCCCGTGTCCTGGGCGAGGACCCCTGCTGCAGGGCACCACTTGGAGGCCTTCAGGCTCCTCAGAGGAACAGGCTCTAAACTGACGTGATGTCTCCTTGACCCAACCCCCCATTTCTCCATCAGGGAGCTCAGAGCACGCCAGTCTTTTTCCTGGAGACTCCTCTTCCTCTCACACCCACATCCAAGCAGCCAGCAAGGCCTGTAACCTCTATAAAATACACCCAGAATCCAGCTACCCCGCTGCACCACTGCTACCTCCCCGGCCCAGCCACCGTCGTTGGCTGCCTGGTCTCCCGCAGTGGCCCTAACTGGTCTCCCCACGCCACCTTCCCTCCTGCCCACCTCTCTGATTTCATCTCCCCTCACTCGCAACTCATTCCATTCCCCCACTCACGATGCAGCCTCACAACTCATTCCATTCCCCCACTCACGATGCAGCCTGCCAATCCCGGAGCCCTACAAGTACATCCCCACCTCAGGGCCCTTGCATCTGCTGCTCCCACCTTCCAGAACACCCTTTCCCTAGATGCCCACGTGGCTCCATCCCTCCATCCTTTCTCTGCTCAAACGGCATCTCTTTGCAGAGGCTTTTTCTAACTATCCTATAAAAAACAGCACCCCTGTCATTCTCTAACCCTGTACCCACCTTTATTCTTCTTTAAACATTTATCACTGCCTACACATACCTACTCGTTTATTGTCTGTTGACATCGAGCCCCCAAACTGGGTTGTAAGCTGCATGAGAACAGGGATCGTGTGAGCATGTTTCAATCTTGTTTTCTCTGTTGCTCAGAGTGGATAATTTCTATTGATCGACCTTCAAGTTCACTGATTCTTTCCTCTGTCATCTCTATTCTGCTACTCGGTCTGTCCAGTGAGTTTTAAAATTTCAGATATTGTATTTTTCGCTTCTAAAATTCTCATCGGATTCTTCTTTCCATCTTCTATTTCTTTGCCGAGACTTTCTGTTTTAATATTTGTTTCGAGGCTGGTTTTGGTCACCTGTTCAAGCATTTTTAGAATAGCTGCTTACAGCCTCTGTCAGATCATTCCACCTCTGTGTCAGCTCATCACTGGAGTCTATTGATTGTGTTTCCCCGTGTGAGCGGAGACTTTCATGGTTTTATGTATGTCAAGTGATTTTCGTTTATATTCTGGACATTTTAAGTATGCCCTGACGCAGCTCTAGATTTTACTTAGGTTCATTCTTTCAGGGGTACTTTGAATTCCAGTGTTCCTCCAAAAACCACCTGCTAGCATCTACTTTTCAGATTTTTCAAACAGGTGTCCACATATTCTGTCTAGGTTTTATGCTGAAGTAGGGAGAGATGAAGAAAGGCTGGTCTTTATCTCACCAGAGCCAGAAGTCCTTGATTTTGTGAGTTTTAATCACTACTTTATCCCTAGGATCTAGAGCAGTGCCTGCCACTGTTATAGTAGCTCGATAAATATTTGTCGAATGAATGAACACATGAACATGTGATCAGGGCTTGGCGGTTTTCAAAGGATTTCTGTAATTATTATCTCATTGATCACCCTGCCATCCTGTGGGATAGTGTCCCTATTTTATAGGAGGGAGACTGAGGCTCAGAGATGCAGAGTGGCTTCCTCACCCTCACAGGGAACCAAGCTTGGCAGGCAGGCTGGACTCTAACTCCACTACTCTTCCCGCCCCCTCCCAGGAGACCACACCCCTTCCTTCCAAACGGAGAGGCTGAAAACAGGGGTAGGCAGGAAGTCCGGGGCCAGAAAGTACACAAGAAGTCTTGCTTGGGGTGTAGCGGGATCGGACACCCCACTACAGTAGCAGGACACAGCACACTCACAAGACAGGAGCAGGAGGATTGATGACTGAGGTCATTTTCAAGTTCAAGGCCAGCAGTGGATGCTGGGAGGGCCAGGAAGATGTGTCTGGCTGAGAACCTTTCCAGGACTGTAAGAGACCCAAGGCTGGGGAGGACAATTTGTTCCATTGCATCCCTGACATAGAGTCCTCTGAACCCAGCTCTGGACCAATTATTTTGGCTCAGAAATGCTTGTCATGTGTCGCTTGAACCATGACTTACTGGTATCGAGTAGCTAGTAAGGAATGAAAAGCAACAGGGATCATCCATCCTTCTATCAGAGGACAGGGGCTATGTCTGCCACCAGACTAGGAACCCCTGAGGACAGGGGTCTCAGCTCTGCTCTGTGTCCATGAGTGCAAAAGTCGTGAGAGAACTCAGGGACCCTTGTCTCCTAGGAGAACCAGCGTGGACCACACCGAGACCTGACCTGGGCAGACCGTGGTCAGGTGGTTGGCAGCAGCTCCACCAGCCGGATTTAAGGCCCCACCGAGGTGGACCATGAGAGTCACGGCCACGTAAATTCCTCGTACCACCCTCCCCCCGCTGTGGGTCTGGGATTTATCTCCGTGTGATACCAGGAGCTCCACGCACTACCACTCATGAAGAAAAGAGGTCACCCCTATCTCATGAAGATAAATACCCTACCGTGGCACTGAGGACAGCCTCCCTGGGTTCCCGTGCTACGTAATTACTATTGTAATAAATATTATTACAACGAACCAATTACTGCAACCATATCTTCTGGGAAGGCACAGAGGATTCTGTGAAATATACCCTTCCATGCTGGACTAATGCTCTCCCCACCGGCCGCCTCCTTGTTGGTGGCAACGGGGTGAGAGGTGGGGCAGAGGTGGAGGAGAGCCTTTTAAGGAAAGAAAGCCACCGAACGAAGAGGGGAAGGCCGACAGCTCATCCATCTCTAAGACTGATGGATCCTACCTCTCCGACAGCTCTCAAAACTGCCTTTGCTGCTCCGCTCTGCGCCAATCCTTCGTCGGTTCGAGCCCACCACCTCTCTGCCCAGGACCCTGCGACAGCCGGCTCGCTGGTCTCCAGCTGCCAGACTTGTCCCTCTAACGGACTCACTGTCCTGGAGTCTCGGTGATGTTTCTGAATTGCAAATACGATGCCGCCACCTTTCTGGTTAGTGCCATCCAACTCCCTGCCCCGCTGCCCTCCTATTCAGGATGAAGCTCAGACTCCGCCATGGCCAGCTGGTCCCCCGTGTGCTGCCGCTCTCGGCCCCTCCAACTCAGTCTCTCCTGGTGCGTTTGCCACTTGCTGCAGCCCCCGCCAGCCCTTCCAGACCCCTCATGTTCTTTTGGCTTGTGTTGCTTCCTCTTCTTGGAATCCCTTCTCCTCTGAGTTCACCCAGGGGAATCTGTCCACGGCCTTCCAGGTTCACGCGACGGTCACCCCCTCCTTGATTTATGCGAGTCTGATACACCCTCTTCGGAGCTCACGGACCTTTGTAAACATCTCGACCACAGCCCATCCGCATTCCGTTGTAATATAACGTACGGTTCCTTACGTGTCGCCTCCGCCATCATACTAGGCACTCCTCGAGCCCAGGGACCCGGTGCATGCACAGCCAGTGCCCTGCACGACGCTTGGCACCTGGTGCGTGCACAGCCAGTGCCCTGCACGAGTGAAGTAATGAATAAACCAAGACGTGAACACTGCACGCCCTGGGGCGTTTGAGCCGTGCTGCCCCGAACAGTGTGGGTCATGCTGCAGCCCAGTGCACGATGTCCCACCTGCATCCAAACCCTTCCGTGTCTCCCCATGGCCTTGGGGAGGACGTCCAGACCCCTTTCCCCACACGAGACCCCTCATGGGCCTCATCCCCCTCCACTCGTGTCTTGCCCTAGAGCTCCCCAAGGATGCCAGCCCTGCTCAGGCTACTGGGTCTACGCACCTGCCATTCCTCTACCATGGCTTTGCTCTGTCACTTCACTACGCCCTTCAGGTCTTAGCTTAGATGTCAGGCACCCCAGAGGCCACTCCTGATACACACCCCAGCTTCACCTACCTCAGGCCCAGCACCCCCAAATCCGGGTTGGGTGCCCCTCTCAGAGCGTGTGCCTCAGCCCCAACTCACCGCACGGCAGCACCGTTGCTGCGAGTCTGTCTCCCACGGTAGACTGCGAGCCCCCCGGAGGGCCGACGCACGTCCGTTACTGCCTTCTTAGTGCCTGGCCTGCTGCTGGCCACACCATTAGCATTCAGGACACACAGAATGAATGAGTGAATTCATGGATGAACAAATAAGTTCTATAGATACTGTCAACTGGACTAGACTTGGCCATAAAGTCCAAATCCAGTGGGGCTGGATGCTTTTTGCCTTATTGGGCTGTGGATTTCCCACCCGCGAACTGGGCCATAAGAAAACATCGAGAGGGAGATGCCCCCCGACTCCTGGTTCTCACCTCCCCTAGTAGGTCTGATCAAGTCCGGACCACCAGGGACCTCAAACACTTTGCAGCCTTTGCAGGGAGACGTCCCTGACACATTCGGGCATCCGTCCCTGTCCCGACCTCCTGGGTGCCTCTGAAATATTCCCTGTCTCTAATCTCCAGCAAGCTAATCAAATTCCCCTCTGTCAGAGGCAATAGATGTTCCAAAGCCTTGTAGTAGTAATGTATTATTCATGACATATGTATTATTTATCATTAGTTTGTTTATTTATTATTAATTTGTGTTTCATTATTGATAATGATGTGATTATACTATTAATAAGAAGACTTGGGGAAGGCTGTTCTGTGGCCCTTTGCAGACACCTGATGCGCCTCTGATTCCTGTCAAAAGCCAATGTTGGTCATTTTTCTTCCCATTTTATGGATGGGTGACGCTGAGGCCAGAGAAGGGCAGGGCTTTTTCAGTCAGTCCTCATGCCTCTGAGACTCCCATCAGGGAGGCAGGTGGGAGGGCGGAAAAGCCTCCCTAGGCAGCAGGTCCCAGGCTGACAACAGGGCCAGAACCGAGGGCACAGATTCCTGCAGGATGCGATGCCGGGCCTGCCAACCACAGCTGCATCTGCAATCTTGTGTTTGTGTACTTGTCCCACATTGTCCCAGGCTCCTTCCTCCACACTGGGGTCTGAAGCTGCCTCTGCTTCCATCTTGCACACGGTGCTTGCCCTGCGTGGTGTGTGCTCTCCCCAGACCCACATAGACAGCTGTGTTCTCCCCACGGTCCGTGTCCCCTTCCTCCCAGGTACTCAGTGGGTACTTGCAGGTCGGTGGGGCCATGTGACTAAATCCTGGCCTCCAGGCCTAGCCTCTAGAAACCTCCCTTGCCACCCTGCACACCCTCTCTCCCTACCTGCCAGCTGGGTGCAGAGGGCTCGGGGACCTGGAGGAGGACGGAGTCATGAGAGGAAAGGAGCCTGGGTGCTCGAATGACCGCGTGGAGCAGAATACTCCCGTGCCCCAGGGATGTGGTACGAGTGAGAAATAAGATTTCACTGTGTTACGCGGCTGAGATTCGGGGGTGGCTTGTTACAGCAGTTATTTGACAGTACATTCTACTAATACATTGCAGATAGTAGGTACTCAATAGGTTCTTGGTAGAGAAAAAAGTGAACGGGCAGATGAAGAAGCAACAAAATAAACCAGTGGGTCCGGCTCCTCTGTCACTGGGTTGGAGTCCCAAGCCAGGGTCCCCGGTCACAGAATACCAGAGGGAAGGGGACTTAACCATCTGGCATTAAAACGCTTTTGTTACACAGATGGATAAACTGAGGCTCAGAGAAGGACCTAGGCCAAGGCCACAGAGCCAACTAACGGGCTATTTATGAGCAGGACTCCGTCTCCTGAAGCACAGTCCCATGGCCTTTCCACCACACCTGTGTCTTCTCGCTGACCATCTTCCATGTGACACCCTTCTGTCACCCTCTGAGACTGTCTCTGTGTCCTTGGAGTGGCTGAGGTCAAACGACCCTTTCCTTACCCCTGGGTCAGTCCTGCATCCAAGCAGCAGCTCGAACTGCCGGGAGGGAGGGAGGGTGAGAGACCAGTGTGACACCAGACACCTGTGAGATGCCCTGACAGCCCACGGCCACCGTCATCACCGCCATAGTGCCCTCCCCAGGGCCAGGGCTATGTTGGGCAGAGGGGCCAGGGCCCGCTGGATCGGGCTGGTGGTGCAGCCGGTGATGGGGAAGCCACAGATAGGGGCAGGAAGAAAAGAGAACAGCCCAGCCTGTGAAGCTGAAGCCCCTGGACTAGCCCTCATTCTGCTGTGGACACAGATGACAAGTCCCTATTCTTCTGTGGGCCTCAGTCATCTCATCTGAAAACTGGGCTTATGTCTCAGGAAAACGGTGATGCCAACTAAGAAAACAGAGGGGCAGGTGTTCTGAAAGGCACCATTACAAAAGTTGGTCTCCTTTCTTGCATGGGAATGTTGTCAGGGACCACTGGTGCTGAGAGATTGTGACCTTGGGCATGGGATTCAGACAGACCTGGGGACAGCTTCTGACTGTACTGCAGGCCAGTTCTGCAACCTTGAGTGAGTCCTTTCCCTGCTCTGAGCCTCAGTCTCCCCCATTGCCAGATGGGGATAATGATCTTTACCTCTTAGGGCTGGCGAGGGGAGACGCAGAGAGACAGCCCAGGCAAGGACCCTAGTGCAGCGCCTGGCACCCCATGGGGATTGTGCTGACTCAGGACCTGGCCTGTGCTCCTCTGCCCACTCCCCAGCTCCTGCAGCCACCCCACTTCTCTGTGCCCCCATCCACCTCCACCAGCAAGACTGCTTGTTTAAGGATTGTTACTAGAAAGCTCTGGGACAGATGGCCCGACTCGTGTTGGCTGTTTCAGGGGAGTCTCCGGAGCACTGAGGCGGAGCAGTCACTGCTGGACGCTGCTTTGCTTCCTGCACAGCGGTTTTAAAAGCAAAGCCTGCAGAGAACCTGGCAGCCCCGCCTCCCCTGACATCACTCAGAACCCCCAGGACGGGCTCATGAGCTACAGGGAGGCGCCTCTGACTTAGAACAAAATTTAAAATATGGATGATTGGTTATTAAGGAATATTTTAAAAGAAACATAGTTATTATTCAAGGAATACAGTCCAAGCTAGGTTATAAACTGGTCTTAATAAGTAAAAAGAGGCAACTTAATGAAAAAAATTACAATTTAAAATAGACCTACATTAAATAATAATGCCTTGTAAACACAGAAGTCCTTTAGCATAAAAGAATTAATTGTTGGGCTCAGAAGCTAAAGGCGGAATAAAGGAATACTTAATTTTTTGGGTCTTTTATTTTCCTCTCCCAAAAAGGCATTTCACGTTAGACCGGATTACCTCGCGTTGGCACAGAAGGGTCTGGACATCTGCAAAGGGAATTTGCTCAGTCAAATTCTGTTTCCTTGAGCCTACTGTTTTAAGACAAGTTCTGAATGAAGTATGGCTTTGCTCTCTGGATCTACATCAGTTTTGAGCGAACTCATGTGACAGAGGTTCCTCACTGATGAACTAGGGGACGGGCTCGTCTTGCAGCATCGAAGCTGCTGAGTCCCGGCCTGCGAGCCGGGCAGCTCGGTCACCAGGCAGCAGCCCGCCTGCTCCAAGGGGCTGTGCATCTCCACGTTAGCGGCCATTAGAAACAGTCCCGTAAAGCAGAGTGGTGACTTTTGACCCCCAGGGGACATTCGGCAATGTCAGAAGACATTTTTGGTCAAAACTGGAGGGGCTGCACTACTGGTCCCTGGGGGGGGTGGAGGCCAGGGGTGCCGATAAACATTCTACTGCGCACCGAACAGACCCCAGCAACCAGGAGTCATCTGGCCCCAAATGTCAAAAATGCTGAGGTTGAGAAACTCTGCAATAAAGAGAGGGAAGCAAACTTCTGGAAGGTATGAACGTGGGCGCAGGAGTTACCTAGCACGGCAGAAAGAGTTTCCAACACCAGGCCCAGCCATCCAAGGCTGCAGGTGTAGATTGCTGAACGTTCTCCCCAAATGTTGCCCCACACCCACTGCACCCAACACCTGACATTCACCCCAACATCTTCACCACCAACACAGATCGACTTAATCCATCAGAGCATCTTCCCTGCCCTCAGAACACGTTCTGATTTTGCAATACACAAATCCTATGAGAAAGTTCCTTTGCAGTCACCCGCGGCAGATGCATTTGTTCTGCAAGGCAAAGGAGGCCCGGCTCACACAGGAGAGTGTCCGAGGGGCTCTCTCTTCCCAGGGGAGCACCCAGCCTCTCCCTCCTCTCTAATCTCGCTCTGCTGCTCGACAGGAGAAGCAATCTGGCCTTCATATTAATACTTTATTAAACGCACACGTCCTGCAAGATAAACGTCAGCCTATTACCGTTGCTTAGTTATAGAGTGCTTGCGTGTCACCCGAAGGCTATTTGGACCTGATTTGCTCACCATCTAACTTCTTCCTGCTGGAGGCCAAGGTGCAGATTGCAGACGCCTTAGGGGATGCAGCGGTCGGGGGAGGAGCAAGTGGGCTGGGGTGGGGTGAGCACGAGATCCTTCATCCTCATCCTTCAAGGCTCCAGCCAAGGGATGCATGGACCATGTCTGGGGCCAGTTTTTTATTGCCAGGGACAAGGAATTGAGGAACAGGGCAAGGCACAGTCCAGCAATTGTCCAGTGCAACCCAGAAAAGAATGATGAGCCTACTGTGTGCAGGTATTGGCTAGGCCCTGGCCCCAGCTCAGCCAGCCTTCCCCATAGGAAAGGGCCCCAAGGCAGGCCAAGAGAGCGGGTAGGAATCTTGTTCTGCCACTTCCTAACTACGCTCTAGGACATCTGAAGCTTCTATCTTTTTATGTATTAAGTAGGAATCCCAATGCCTCCCTCCCAGGGCTGGAGATAATAGACGTATAGTGCTCACGGATCGCTCAATATGTGGTGGATGCCACTGCTGTTGTAACGATTTCATTCCTTTTTGTAGGTATAATTTATAGTAAAATGCACACATCTCAAATGAGCAACGCGATGAATTTCTACATGTGTACACACCACTCAGATCAAAATCTAGAACATTCCCAGAAAGCTCCCTTTTGCCCTCACCACTCACTCCCTGCCCCTAGATAACCTCTATTCCGCTTCCCCACTGTAGATTCGCTTGGTTTCTTCTTGAGCCCTGTGTAAACAGAATCACACAGCACGTGCCCTTTGGTATCTGGCTACGTTTCCTCAACATGGTGTTTTTTTTTTTTTTGAGACAGAGTCTCACTTTGTTGCCCGGGCTAGAGTGCCATGGCATCAGCCTAGCTCACAGCAACCTCAAACTCCTGGGCTCAAGCAATCCTCCTGCCTCAGCCTCCCGAGCAGCTGGGACTACAGGCATGCGCCACCATGCCCAGCTAATTTTTTTCTACATATTTTTAGCTGTCCAATTAATTTCTTTCTATTTTTGGTAGAGACGGGGTCTCGCTCTTGCTCAGGCTGGTCTCGAACTCCTGAGCTCAAACAATCCGCCCGCCTCGGCCTCCCAGAGTGCTAGGATTACAGGCGTGAGCCACCGCGCCCGGCCAACATGGTGTTTTGATATTCATCTGTGTGTTGCATTTGTCGGTAGTCTGTGCCTTTAAAAAATGTTTCCCGGTTAGCATTCCATTGTACGAAATACCACAGTCCATTTATCTCTTCTACCTACCATCGAGGGATGTTTAGTTTGGGTCTATGATGAGAAACGTCCATTACTGTCATTAAAATACGATTCCTAAACCATGGGAAAACCGGCCAGAACCCATAACCCTTGGGCAGCACTTTCTTCCCCAGGGGAACTGTACTCTGTTCTTGGCCAGCTCCGGGCGGGGAGGCCCTCTGCTGGGTTATCAATAAGAGAGGACCTTCCCCCGTCCCAGGGGCAGTCGGACTATCCGCGCTGTTACCCACACCCTGCCCCACTTTCTCAGGATAAATCTCCCCTTAGGAAAATTCTGTTGGCCACTTATTTGCTTTTGATGTAAATGTTCTTTCTCTCTCTCTCCCAGAGGCATGCCAAAGCCAACCTCTGCCACTTACAAAAATAATGACACTGACATTTGAACTCGTTTTGCTTTTTGTCAAATGTATACGCCCTACTGTGTCTGATCTTCCCACAAACCTGTGGGGAGGCCGATACCTCTATTTACAAGCAGGGAAACTGAGGCATATTCATTCGTTCACTTGTATGGAACAAATATGCATGAAACCCCTGCTAGTTGCTGAGCCAGGCCCCTGAGAAGAGCCACGACTCGGTCTGGTGGGAGAGTCGTCCACAGGGAATCATAACCCCTGCCAGATTCTTCCTGCCTTTGTGTCCCTTAGCACCAAACTCCCTTGAATTTGACGAAATCCGATACTTGCTGTCTGCATCATTAGTCTCAGCTCCCCAGCGATATAAAATTTTCTACTGTTGTTGTTTTAAAAAAAATCCTTCATAATGCACAACACTCTTAGGAACATAGAAGTGCTTAATAATGCTCTTTGAAAGAGTGTGGTACTGTGGTCTTGACTTGGTAACTCTAGATGTTTGTGTTCCAGGTTAGAGAGACTTCCACATACCCAAATGCCTTTCCTGCAAATAAAGCTAAACTGCATGCCACCTGCAGGTAGGCAGAGTTCTAAAAACGCCCCCCTTCCCTGAGGTCCCGTGCCCTCATCACCAGAGCCTGTGCGTATGACGTGCTGTCACTCCATGCCTGTGTAAAGTTACACGGCACCATCACCTTGAGAGCCCTTGAAAGTAGAGTTTCCTCCCGCTCGGGACAGGAGAAAGAGGTTCAGAGTCAAAGAAGGACTCAACACGCCCTTGCTGGCTTTAAAGAAGAATGTGGACAGCCTGTAGGAGAAGAGAGAGACCCCCAATCACAACCCCCGACAAACAGCGACCTCAGTCCCACACCTGCAAGGAACTGAATTCTACAACAACCTGAGTGGGTTTGAAAGTGGATTCTTGCTCATGAGCTTCCGGATAGGAGCCAAGTTGGCCAAAGAACTGAGTATAGTCCACTCCAACTTCTGAGACAGTAGAAGAGTGTTGTGTTGTGTTTTGGTTTGTTTTTTTTTTTTTTTTTTTTTGAGACAAAGTCTCACTCTGTCAGCCGGGTTAGAGCGCAGTGGCATCATCACAGCTCAACTCACAGCAACCTCAAACTCCTGGGCTCCAGCGATCCTCCTGCCTCAGCCTCCCGAGTAGCTGGGGCAGGTGTGCATCACCACACCCAGCTGATTTTTTTTCTATTTTTAGCAGAGACGGGATCTTGCTCTTGCTCAGGCTGGTCTCAACTCCTGAGCTCAAGCGATCTTCCCTCCTCAGCCTCGCAGGGTGCTAGGATTACAGGCATGAACCCAAGGGCTCATGTCATTAGACGAGGCCACTAGGATAATCTCCCTCTCTTAAGGTGATGGTGCCGTGTAACTTTACACAACCATGGAGTGCTAGCTCACCATATGCACAGGGTCTGGTGATGAGGGCATGGGACCTCAGGGAAGGGGGGCATTTTTAGAATTCTGCCAACTGCATGTGACATGTGGTTTAGCTTTATTTGCAGGAGAGGCATTTGGGTATGTGGAAGTCTCTCTAACCTGGCGATACTTGGCCTGTTGTTTTAATCTGCTAAGTTTGTGACAATTTGTTATGCAGCAGTAGTGGACTGATACAACGTGTTTATTTAATACAGCAGTCATCTTCGGAAGCATTGATCAGCTCATGCCGCTTCTCCAGTCCAAGCCCTCAAGTAGCTCCCATCTCACTGAACGGCGAGAGCCAAAGCCCTCGCCATGGTCCGGAAAGCCAGCACAGTGGGGCACCGGCTCTCACTCTGACCTCTCTTATCACTCCCTCTGGCTTGCTCCACTCCAGCCACATCGGCCTCTTTGTTCTTCCCTAAACCCAACAACAAACAAGCTCATTCCTACCACAGGGCCTTTGCACTTACTGTTTCCTCTTCCGAGAATGCTCTGGTGCCAGCTATGCACACAGCCCGCTCAGTCTCTTCATTTTGTTCTCTGCCCGATGTTATGTCCCCACAGAGGCCTTGACCACCCAGTCTCAAATTCTCTAAAATTCCCACCTAACTTCTCCCTCTATCCTTAAAATCTCTTTATCTGGTACAGCACTACTTCTCTGCCTACCATATATTTTAACTGTATCTGTTTTCTTATTACCAATTATACCCACCCTTCTGCCCCTTGGCTAGAATGTCAGCTCCATGAGGAAAGTACTTGGCCTGTTTTGTTCACTGCAGACCCTGCAGCACCAAGAACAGTATCTGGGAATTGTCGACATCTTACAGGACCTGCCACGAGGTGGGCATTGTGTTAGACGCTGTCTACCGCTTATTGAAAACGACAAATCAACACAACCATTCTGTAACGTTAAAACGGATCAGCCTTCAGAGCAAGCTTTTCAAAGAAACCCCCGTAGGTAGAATTCCGCACTTTTCTCACTAATCCCTGACAGTTATCATTCAAGATTTCTCCGAAGTCTGATTCCAGGCTACATTTTGATTAGGGTTTTTCATACCGATCACCTTGAGGCCCACCTGAGTCCTTTCTCCCTGCTTCAAATGGGACTCCAGGGTTTCAGCCGAGCTCGGAATCTCGACGCCCGGGCTGCATCCCCCGGCACAGGACGTGGCATTTTATTTGATTTCCAAAGCCGATACCGCGATCACCTTTCTTCACAGCGGCTGTCTGAATCACGCTCCGCGGGCTCGCTGGATCACGGCCCCTTTGCCATCCTTCTCCTTGCCAGCAAGATAAGGGCAACCGCGGAAAGACCCGCTGACAAACACCCCGTGCAGACGGGATGATTTTATCCACCGAGAAGGTAACTTCCCGCTTGGCCCTGGATAAAGACGCAGAGCCAAGGGCTCTTATCAATACTTTTATCTTGAATGACTTTTCTCTGTAGTGATTTCAAGAGTAATATGTCCATTGTAGAAAATAACAAATAGCATGAGTAATTGTAAAGAAAACAAAAATCTCCTCCTGTAAACCACTACTCAGAGAAAGCCTTTGTTAATACTTAGGAATTCTCTCTCTCTCTCTTTCTTTCTCTTTCTCTCCAACAACTTTTAGCAGGACGCAGTGACCCTGGTGTCCCTAGACATGTAAATGCAGCCCCTCTCCGCCCTACGCAATACCAGTTCTAAAACTTCTCCACTCTGGCACAGGGACAGGGAGCTTGTGGAGGTCCTCTCAGAGTCTGTGTGTCCAACAGAAATGAAAAGGGGGTTTTGAACACCTCAGCTATGAGGAGGAGATTTGCACCTAGGAAGTACTGTAGTTTACGCTGCAGGTCCTAAACTCCCCAGCTCAACAGGGAGGCAGGATGCAGCCCTGGGAGGTCAGCTTGGCCATCCCCCTGCCCCTGGGCTGAAACCAGGCCATGAATTGGATGTGGTCCATTCTTTTAGGATTTTGCTCTAGTTCCTGCTCTTGCTGCACCTGAATCTCTCTTTTTAGGACTGAGAGAAGCCAGCTCGCATGCTCCAAGGGCGATCAGACACAGACTGCCTTGTGTGTTTGGAAACCGGATGTCCCTCCTCCTCGACTCAGCCATCTCTGGGTCCTCTCCCTGTCTGCTGCCCTCCATCCCTGAGCAAACGCTCAGAGACATCAAACCAACGGACCTGAGCAATGGTGACACGGGGTAAATTGGTGGCCAAATAAAACTGAAGAAGGCACAGTGTCCTCAAATAAGGACGATGTTTATATCGCCCATTGTTGAGGGATGCCCCTGTCCTGGGTCACTTTAGATTCAGGCGGATTGTTGAGAAAGAGAATTAACAGCCCCAACAATGACTGCTGCAGCCTGTCGTCATAGGAGTTGACGGCACAGATGCTGGAGGCTGACTACCTGGGTTCAAATCCCAGCTCTGCCACTTAACCAACAGGTGAGCTTGGGCAAGCGACGGCACCATTCTGTGGCTCAGTTTCCTCATCTGCAAAACGGAGCTCAAAATAGTACCCTGCTTCCTAGGCCAGAGGCGCTCATGAGTTCCTGCTCTCAGAGCAGTGCCTGGCCCCTGGTGAGCCCTCCATACCCCGGGGGTTAAAATTGCGGCGTCGCCATGTGCTACATGCTGCCAGGCACATTCTGCCTGGTGTGCGGAACCTCCACAAGCACCTGCAGAGACAGAGATTGGTCACAACTCGCAGGTAAGGGAAGCAAGGCTTGGAGCAGGATTCAGCACACTATGCTCCCAGGTTGAAGCCTGCCCTTCCCCTGTTTCTGTAGGGCCCACCAGCTAAGGATGATTTTTATATTTGTAAATTTTTAAATGATTATATAAATACCCACATAATAGTTTCGGCTTTGCCTCTTGGCCTACGAAGCCTGTGACATCTGCCATCTGGCCCTTCACAGGGAAAGTCTGCTGACCCCCGGCTCAGAAAGGGTTAACGCTAGAGGCATGATTCTGAGCCCCCACCCGTCCCCTCTCAAGTAGCCTCTGCTGCGCTAGTTCTGGTGGATGTGCATCCTTCAGATTCAAGAGCATTCAAACACTCATTCATTCACTCATTCATTCATTCATTGAACAATTACTTATCGAGGGCCAGACACGGGGTCGGCCATGTCCCCATTTGAGGAGAGAAAGCCCTGCTTGTTGTCGGAGACCTGGAACCTCATCCGACTTAGCCTCACAGCGAGTGGCTTAGCGGGAAGGAGTGAGTATGTCAGACTAGAGTGATAAGAAACATCTTCTAGTGACTGGGTCCGATGTCCTCTAGGGAAAGTCCACTCCCCGCCGAGAGGCTCAGGGGCTTCCAAATCCCAGTGTCATGCAACTAGCCCAGTGCAGCCTGGTCTCTCCCAACTCCCCTAGAACTGCAGAGTGTCAGGGGTGGTGTCCCTCACCTGGAGCCCAGCCCAGCACGAGTCCAGCCGGCCAGGCCCGAGGTGCCTCTCCCTGGAGTGACAAGGGTTGGGGGATGCCTGGTCCACACCGTCTCGTGGTCTACAAAGCCTAAAATGTTTACACCATCCGGCCCTTTACAAGAAAAGTCTGCTCTTCTTGTAAAAAGGCCCCATTTTTGGTGTCTGTCCATTCCCACGGCTTAAGAGTAGCCTGGCGTCTTTTGATGGTTCCAACCAGAAACAGATACACTGTTTCAGCCATGAAAGAAGGGCCGCCCAAAGCAGGCGGGACGCACACCCGGTGAAAGACAAGGACGACGCCCAGCAGTGTCGGATCCCAGAGCTCGCCTCGTACCCACCTCCCAGCCGGCCGGGCGCGTGAGACTGTGCGTTCGTCTACTGTGAACACAGGCGGGGCCGTCCCAGGCTTAGGGAAATATGGGTGTTTACGGCCTTATTCTCATCACGGGGAAATTGGCATTAGGCAAGTACATGATAAAAATCTATGTACTTTCCAGAATGTAAATGGAGTTAGAAAGTGAAACCGTCAGGAGGCGGCAGGGTGCGTGGCGGCAGGAAATGAGCTGGGAAGGCCCGGAATGGAATTTTCCAAACGCTCGGTGCTCTCCTGCACGGAATTGGCCGCTCTCGGGGTGAGCAGTGGGAAGGGTGGGAGGACTGAGGTCGCGGCTTTACTATCTGGCCCATTTTCAGGTGGGTTTAATCAAGATCGGGGGACAGGAACAAATGGCTCCACTTACTTGCAGGGCACAGGCAGGGATGCCTGGGCCTTTGGGGCCCGCTGACGCCCAGGAGGCTCTGTGAGGACAGCTTAGACTTGGATGCAAAAGTTAAAATCTGGGGCGAAGAAGGACAGACCCCCATGTCCCGATTAGGGTGCAAACCCCAGGGACACCTGCCCCCTGCTATTCCCCTGAGGAGAGAGAACCGCTGGGTCCCAGCCCCTGCATATCCTGGGGCACGTCTGATGTCCATCACCAATGTGGAGAAGGATCGGGACCAGGGGTCTGTCCGTCCAGCTAGGCTGAAGACCCCTCTGGGGGATTTGTGGATGACAGCCTTCTCGAGACCCTTGAAATCCCAGTGCTGATTGGGTCCCTCTGTGGCAAAGCCTTCCTTTCAGCAAAAATCTTGAAATGTGTCTGCTGCTGGGTTAGCCCTCCCAGCTCCACAACCTTCACTGGCTCCCCAGTGCCTGCAGGATCAAGTCTGTCCTCCTCAGCTCCAGCTGTGCCTTACAGCCTGATCCCCACGGAGCCCCACCCTCCCCCCGGCACCCACTTGCTCCCTGACCCAGCTGCTCACCCACCCCACACAGTTCAAGAGCACCCCTTCCTGCACCCCTAACTTGAGCTCGTCCCTCTTCCCGGAACTCCTTCTTCACCCCGCAAGGCTCAGCTCCATTGGGTGTCTGGAGAGCTTTCCCTCAGCGTGGAAGGGACACTGTATCCCCGACTCCATAAATGCCCATCTGTCTAGCGTGGCCCTGCCTTGTGTAAACACTGTTATCTGTTTACACGCCCATCCCTGGCATGCAACAGGAGGGGGCAGCAGGGCAGCGAACGGGGACCCCGTCTCAACCCCCACGTGGGGCCGTGGTAAAGATGACATGAGATCTCAGTGACAGAGGCTGCTTCCAAGGCAACACGGTTCTGGACCACTCAAGTCAGGAGGGCTTAGCCAAGGGGTAGTACCTGGGGTGAACTGTGTCCCCCAAAAAGATATGCAGAAGTCCTAACCCCTGTACCTTATTTGGAAAGAGGGTCTTTGCAGACACAGTTGCGGTAAGATGAGGATGGACCACAATCCAACACAATGTCCTTATGAAAAGAGGGAAATCTGGACACAGAGGGAGAGGGACCCGCAGTGGCAGAGGCAGAGACTGGAGTGATGTGGCCACGCCCAGGACTGCAGCAACCACCGGGGCTAGGAGGAGGCACAGCCGGTTCTCCCTACAGGAACAGAGGGGCTGCGGCCCTGCTGACTTTGATCTTGGACTTCTGGCCTCCAGAACTGTGAAACGGTAAACTTCTGCCTTCTAAGCCACTTTGTCAAGGCAGCGTCTTAGGTGGGAAGGAAAGGGGGGTGCTGCCGACCTACTAAGCTCCAGGCAAAGTGACAGCCATATGGTTAGGAAGAGGCAGAATCCACAACTAAACTCAGAACCAATGCAAACCTCCCCCCGCCCCCCCGACTGATAGCTCTCGGGGGCTCTCCAGCCAGCAGGGGAAGCGGCGGAACCCATGAGCGGTTAGGGAGCAGGGGGCTGGGGGCTTCCTCTGGGTCCCTGGAGCCCCTAGAACCTCCTCCTCCCCCCTCTCCTGTCATCCTGCTCAGACAATGCAACTGCCCAGGGATGGATTCCCGTGGGCAGGGAAGCCGAGCCCCTTATCTGACAAGGCGGGGAGGGGCTCCAGGCTCCCGATAAAACTTTGCCCATTTGTTAACACGTGTTCCCAGCTGAGATTACCCTGCGTGGCGCAGACAATGGGAGCGATTAAATAAAGTCGGAGCCTTGCGGCTGCGGCTGCAAAAAGTGAGGCATAGGGAGGGAGGGAGACCTGGGCGGGGAAGGGGGGCTGCGCCCGCTCCCTCTGGGCTCTGTCACCACAACAGGCCCCGTTTCCCATCATGCAGGTGCAGGGTGGCCAAATAAGGGACCGGTGGAGTCACCCAGCGGGGCTGGGCAGCTGAGAACTGCAGAGTCAGAGGACGCTGGAAGCGGCAGGACCTCTGCCGGAGCGTTTCAGAGCTGGCGCCCAGGCCGCACTCAGCAGAGCCCAGGGTCCGAGGGCAGCTGTGTGAGCGAATCCAACAATAGTCACTGTTGACGTTATGGGGACATTTGGGGAGGTTCTACTCCGGGCCAGGGCCCTCTCCTGTCTGTCTTAATCTTCGCCATGTGCGGCCGGTTCCAGCGTGATCCTCATTGTACAGGTGATGACATGGACGCACAGAGAGGGCGAAACACACTGCCTGGCTGGTAAGTGGCAGGGACAGTATTTGAACACGGGGGCACCTCACAGATGGGTGCAGGGGCCCCCAAACCACCCTTCAACCGGAGATGCTCTCCCTTTTATCTGTTTTATATACTGGGGGCCTGGCAAAATTGTATAGTAAAAGAAGTTTTCTTTAGAAGGACCTGGGTCTAGTTCGTTCACCCATTTACGGGCACAAGGCAGCCAGTTCAGCCCAAGACTCACTGGGGAAGGGGGGCCGTCAGATGCACGGGGGGAGAAAGACTGACCAAGAGCTCCTGCCAGCCACCTCCTCTGTCCCCGGGACCTGCCACCATCACGTGCTCCTGCTCTTGGTGGGTATCCGGGCAGAGAGAGAGGGGAGAGTCCTTCCCACTGTCCTTTCATGTGAATTCTTTGTAGGCAGCAAAGCCTCTTAGCTGCACAAAGTCATTAGACCCTCACGGCACCCCGCGAGTAAAGTGGGGCCGGGGGAGGTGCTGGGAACTAGGGTCACCGCTATCAAGAAACGCTGCCCAGGCCTGCCTTCTGCCTGGCATCGTGCGTGGGGCTCTCTCTTCAATGCCCTGCGCTCTCTCTTGATCCCATGCATTTTATACTACAAGCCTCCTCCCTAAAAAATTCTAATTTTAGAATTTTTCCCCAGCCAGCTTTGCCTCAGCATGAAGAAAGCTCTGGCAGGCCTCGTCTAACAGCACAAATTCATCCGGAGACCGTCTGTAATTTTAAAGGTCTGGCTAGGTGGTTTCCCTGTTTTATAGCTGGGAAAATAAAAGTGGGGAGACGAATGATGACTGTCCCCCAGCAGCCCGGCAGCCTGGCTCCTGTGCCCTCTCGGTTCTTGCAGTGACAGCTGCTCCCCTCTCTGCAGGGACGGGGCGACCCTCCTGGCCCAGGTGGGCCCTGGGCGCTGTAAGTGGCTTCCCAGGAAGAAGAGCAGGCAGGACCCCTGCCCAGGAGCACCAGGGCTGCCACCTGCAATTGGGGCATGTCCTGGAGCTGACTCTGACATTCTCCCCGAGTTCTGGCATCCAGAAGGCTCTTACTCTGGCAGAGAGACACCCCCGCAACCCCCCACTATGGCCGCTCAGAAATGGTATATTCTAGTCAATCCGATGTTCGTATCAAGATGGATTCTATTACGTACGTCTTCATTATAAATTTTCAAAAGACTGCGAAACATCAGATACACTTGAAAACTGAAATTTTATTTAAAATATCTTCCTGCAAAGAGCCAGAAAAATGTCTGCAAGTGATTAAGAAGCTGCTGTGTGCCAAACATTTTAAGCACTTTGAATTTTCAAACCCTCATCCCCTTTACACAGATGAAGAAAGCGAGGTTCGGAAAGGCCATCAGACGTGCCCGCACCGGCACAAGCTGAGATGCAGTCACAGCGACAAGGGCTGACACTGACTGGCCTTCACCTCAGCCCCCCTAGGAGGTAGTCTTGGTCGTTTCCCCAGTTGATAGATGAGGAAATTGAGGCTCAGAGAGGTTAAGCCACATACTCAAGGTCACCCAGCCATTAAGTGGCAGAACCAGGATTTGAACCCAAACAGGCTGCCTCCAGAGCCTAGATGGAAGTCCCTCTCTGGTGTGTTCCAACGTCCTGCCTCGTCTCCACACCCAGTGTCCTCTCTGAGGGTCAGTCGGCACCAGGCAAACCCCATTATTAGAATATCCAGTGGGGCAAATGGCTTAGCTGAAAACAGAGTTCGTGGGACAATAACCATGAAATGGATTCCCAAGGTCCAGAAAAGTTAAGTCACTTGTCCAAGGTCACACAGCTGACTGCGGGCTGATGGAGACCTAGAATCCGAGGTCCGCCCTCCTCTTGGACTCTCGCATCCTATGCATCCAAGGGACCCCTCCTGGCCCAGACACCCCCCGGGCGTGCCATCTGGGGGCCACATCACCTCTCCACACTAGGCCCCTCTGTCCTCCAGGCGTCAGCAAGGCTGGGTTGCCTGCCCGTGACCTTGGGAAGGGACGGGAGTGGTTTTAGCAATCTAAACACACTCCTTCCTCGCACCGAGACACCCGAGCGCTGAGTGATTTGTATGCTCCGAGCACGTCACCTCCTTTCAGGAGACAGAGAGGCTGCCTGAAAAGTCATTTTTCAGCATTTGACACAAAGTCTCTTTCGCTCTCTAGCGAAGCCAGATAACCATCAGCAGCCGGGCCGATTAGAAAAAATACATACTTGGTACCGGGAAGCCAGGAAAAGGGAGGAAGTCAGCGCGCCCGTCTCCCTTCACTCACTTGGACAGTGGCGCGGGCGGCTCCCCCACTCGGCTCCATGGCTTGCACGGGAAGGAATCTTCCCCCAGACATCAGCGTCCTGGGAAAACAGCGCCTTCCAGAGGTGGCGGCTTGAGCCTGGGCTCGGGAGGCACGAGAACATGTGTCCAAGTCCCAGCTCTGCCACTGCCTGGGAGCATGACCTTGGGCAAGGCACTTCGCCTCTCCGAGCCTCAGTGCTACCTCGTGGGGCTGTCACGTGGCTGGGATGAGATAAGACGTAGAGCCCCTGCAACAGGGTGTGGCAAACAGAGAGCCCTCGATAGGTGTCAGCCCTGACACAGGGCAGGGGGCACCTTCAAGACCCCGTGAAGCCCCCTGCCAAGCTTTGGCTGCAAGGACAGACTCTGGGCTCTCTGGCTGCCATCTGACTGTGTTGGTTGTCGAGCTCTGGGTCGCACTCTGCACACCGGGATTCTGCAGACGGGCCGGGCAGGGCTCAGGAGGTGTCTAAGGCGTGGCCTTTACTCCCTGCCATGGGGTCAAACTGAGTTCTCTAGGTCAGTACAGAATCCAGTTCAATGAGCGCTTAGTGATATCAGAATCGTTCCCCTCCCACCCCAGCCCCAAACCCACCCAGCCCACTGGCGTCTTTCTTGTGGATCATGGGAGGGTGTCCTCCCTGGCCTCCCTGCCTCCAGAGATCTGACCGCGTTCCGTTCCCTGCTTAAAACCCTTCAGTGCCTCCTCCCACCCCAATGTCTGTCTCAAGGGAAGGGGTACCCCAGCCTACAGCCCCAGCCTGCTGCTCCCGTGGACTTTTCCATCCACATTTCCCTCCCAGAGTCTCTCTGGACACTCCCTCCAGCTCTCCCAAGCTGCTTACAGCTCCTGGGGCTCTGAGCTCTGGCTGCGCCTGCTGTGCATGCTGGCTGCCACCTCCTCCAGGAAGCCTTCTCTGCCTCCCCGCCGCACCTCAGTCTGGACCCAGCTCCCACTGGGCTCCGCTTTCGCCTTGCTCTCCTCCCGGGGACCAGCGTTGGTTTACGCGTCTGCGTCCCCACGAGTCTGCCTTTCATTCCAGCACATAATCGTGCTCAGAAACCCTTTGTGGAATGAGAGAACTTACAGTGCACCTGCCAGGTGCCGCTCCCTGTGCTGGCTGCCGGGGACGCAGAGAAGGCAGCGCAGCCCTGGCGTCGAGCAGGGTAAGAGCCAAGGGCAACTGGGCCATGCAGTCGCAGAAGACAGGTGCAGAGAGAACGGGGTCCATTCCAGAGGCACACGGACCACAGGGCTGGGCAGCTAGAGCAGGGGATTCCGACAGGGCCAGGGAACCTGGGAAGGCCTGGGAGGAAGATGCTCTCTGTGCTAGGTTCAGAAGGTTCCAGAAGGTGGAGAAGAAGGAAGAGGAAGAAAGGGCTCCTCTGCCCTGCCAAGCCTGTTCTGATCCTCCCTCCACGGCCCCCTCCAGCCATCACGATCCACTCGTGGTGCCTGAGCACCCCCAGATCCCTTGCACTGTTCCACCAGCCAGGAAGACGTTCCAGGCAGCCGGCGTGTGGATCTGGTATGACCTTTCACCTAAGATGCCCGTGGGTGTGAATCCGGCTTTGCCACTTTCTCGCTGTGTGGCCTTGAGTCAGTCACTTAACCTCCCAGAGGCTCTGTGAAACTGGGGGGGCGCTGTTGCCCCCTCAACAGCGTGGGTCTGCTGGGTTGCACATCCGTGTCCGTCGGTCTTTGCAGATACAGTTCGTTAACATGAGGTCACAGTGGATGAGGGTGGGCCCTAAAGTCAATATGACCGATGTCCTTATAAGAAGAGGAGAGACAGAGACACAGGGAGAAGACGGCCGTGTCACCACGGAGCCAGAGCTTGGCGTGAGGCGTCTACGAGAGAAGGAACACCGAGGACTGCCAGAAGTTGGGAGAGGCCGGGAAGGATTCTGCCCTGGAACCCTTGGAGGCATCGCAGCCCTGCACACGCACTGATTTCAGACTTCCAGCCCCAGAACCAGGAAAAAATACGTTTCTGTTGTTTCAAGCCACCCAGCTTGTGCTGATTTGTTTCGGCGGCTCCCAGAAACTAACACAGTGGGCGGAGAGCCCAAAGGTGAAGGGCACGTGAACTGGTCCGCACGGAGGCTGCACGCGGGAAGTCTGCAAACGTTTAGTCCTCGTCACTTCTTAATTCAGTGAGAGTCTCCTTTCTCTTCCCTTCCCCAGAAGCAGAGGCTCCTGTCCCGCAGCAATGGGGACCCCACTGGCTTCCCTGCTGACGTGTTTGCGGCACCCTCTGTCCCACCCGGCCCGATGCTAAATCCCTACTCCCTCAAATCCACCGCTCACCATCTGGGGACTTGGGAAACAGCCGACATGACCGTTCTTCATAAAATCACAGAATCTCTGGGTCAAAGGGAATCGTGGAGCGGACTGGTCCAGCCCTTTCCCAACTCCTGCACGTCCTCCTGCCGGCATCGTGCAGCACACAGACAGACACACACCCATGGGACAATCCACTGCCGCTAAATCGCATTTGTATGTTACGTAAGTGCAACAGACACCCACCGTGTCACGCCCCTGCCCTATCCAAAGCCCCCATGGTGCCCATCTCCCTGGGACTAGACTCTAGACTCCGAGTTTGGCCCACGGGGCCCTGCAGGGGCTGGCCCCTGGCCACAGCTCCTGCCACACTGGCCTTCCCACTGTCCCTTCTCCCCACGCAGGCCTTATGCTGCCCTCCCCTCTGCCTATGACCCCTGGCCCGTAGGTCAGGGGCTTGTCCCTCCTTCACTCAGCTGTGAGCGTCAAATGCCCTACCATGAGAGCCCCTCGACACAGCCCTCACGGCCTCCCTGCGGGCTACTCTCTTTCCCCTTGTCTCAGCAACACGCAGTGGGTGTGTCTGTCTCTGTCCGGGGTGCCTGGCCTGGGGCCGTCTGCAGTGGAGGCTCTGGGAGGGCCCGGGTTCCAGCTCTGCCTTCGTCACCCTGGGTCCCCAGCGTAAGGCAGCACTTCCCACGTAGTAGACGCTCCGTTAATACGTGTTGAATAAATGAATTGAATCGGCCCAGTGCATTTTATGTTTTCCAAAAGATGTTCACATTTATTTTCTTGTTTAATTCTCACAAACGCTTCAGGAGGGGCAGTACCCCCATTTCCTGGCAGAAGAAAACCAAAATTGAACTCAGAGTGTGGAAGTAACTAGCTGTCGGCCACCCAGACAATTCATTGCAGGGGGAGATGCCAACCCGGGTCTTCTGCTCACCCCTCCGCACCCCTCCACCGGCCCCCGCCCCACCCCCGCAACAGACTCTAATCCTAACTTGGCCATATGATACCAGCTGGCCCTCGGTGAGCCCAGCTGCTGACCGGGCGATGGCCTCAGCCTCTCTGTGGCCCCAGAGCAGCCGAGGGACGACGCTAATGGTGAAGATGATGGTGCCAGCACCCACACGGTGCTGCCTGTGCCTCGGGCACTATTCTAAGCACTCTACAGATACATAAACTCCTCGAGTACTTCCATCAACTCTGAGGCAGGCCTTGCGCCCATCCTGTAGATGAGAAAACTGAGGCACTGGGAGAAGTTGATTAACGTGGCTGACAAAACCAGGATGCAGACCCAGCCATCAGGCCCAGAACTGCGCTCACAGCCCAGTCTGCTTACCACAGGTGGGAACACGCCCGTCCTGCCGCATCCTTACGATGTGGCTGCATCGCCCCCATGTCACAGAAGCAGGAAACAGAGGCTTCTAGAGGCTTAGCCAAGGATGCTTAGCTGGTAAGTGACGGAGCCAAGGGTCCCACTCAGGCTTGCTGAGCTCCAAGGTGAGCGCTGGGAACGACTGGGTTCTCCTGCCACCTGAGGCCTGCTGGGGGAAAAAAGGGCCGCAACGAAAAAAGGCAACCCCCCACCAACCCCGGGGAAGGAAGGGAAGAAAGAAACCGCCCCCCGGAACCCCAAGAAAAGCAAAAAACGCAAGCCCAGGGCAAGCAAGGACAACCCCCTCCCCAAAAAACCGCCCCCCCCCCAACCGCCCCCAAACCCGGCTCCGAGACCTGCCGCGGCAGCTGGAAGGCCTCTTGCCCCAGGACCAGAGGCCCAGGTTGCAAACAGATCTGAGCATCAGAACACAGGGGGCAGGACCGGATGGGGCCCCAAACAGATGCCAGGTTCAAAAGAAAATCACAGGGAAACAGTGACAAACGGGGAATTCAGCACAAAAGCGGCCAAAATGACAGGAGAAAAACAAAGCCAGATGGGCCCGGCTTCCCTGACCAGCAAGGCTGCCACAGATCAGCCCGGCCCCGGCCGTCTGCTCCCGCACCACTGGTGAGGTCCCCCCGGTGTGCCCTGCCACCACCCCCTTCGCCTGGCATGTCCCCTCCCCCTCCCGGTCCCCGGGCCTAGCAGTCTCCTCCTGCTCCGGAATCCTGCCCCGGTCCCTGGGACTTCTCCCGTCCCTCTCTTCGCCGTTCCTTTAGGTGTGTAATCTGCATGCAGGTGTATCCTTCGATCCCATCCCTCCTGGGTGCACAGGACTTCACAGTTTGTAAGGCTGTTCTTTCCCATCCACTGCCTCAAGGGACCCCCACAGTAACCTGGTGAGATAGGTACTGTCATTCCCATTGGACAGTGAGGCTCAGAGAGGGCAAGTGACCAGCCTCAGGTCACACAGCCAAGTCCAGCACTCTGACCAGCCTAGAAGAGGGCCTGGTACACAGCAGGTCCTGAACAAGGAATGGGCGGACACAGAGGCCCAGCTCTCTGTCCAGAGTTTTCTCCTCCTGGGTTCCTGGATCCTCTCAGGGTCTCCCCAGTCTGCAATCCCTCTGTATGGAAGAGAAGTGGGAAGGGGCAGCCGTGGACTCCGCCATGGTCCCCTCCAATGCTGTCGGCCCCGGGCAGTCCTGGCCTCGCCCTCCCTCTTCCCCGGTGGACTTGGCTGCTGTCCGCCCGGGGTAACCTGCTCTCCCCTCAATCACAGGCCGAGATCACCCAAAGATAAGGCCCCGCCGAAAGCACCCTCGCCCTGGGGAGATGGCGTGATAGCGGCCATGTTTTACAAGCCCACAAATCCCCGATAAGGCGGCCAGGCGGCTGCCGCGGCGCGATAAGGAAATGGCCACCCTCCTGCCCGGGGCTCTCCCCGAGCACCCACCCCCCGGGGGAAGATGGGACCAGAGCTCACGTCTGACGAGTGCCTGCTGCGGCCCCTGGCCCCACCGCTGCCCAGCCGCAGGACGGGCTCATCGGCCCCACTCTGCAGATGAAAGGAAGCAAAGCAAACTGCCTCTCAGTGACGTCCTCAGCGCAGAATGACCCACTGGGGATTTTGGTGACTATTTACGATAGCTTAGTGTGCACCAGGAACGGTGCCACGCACATCACACGCGTGATGGCAGACTGGCCTCAAACAACCCTTGGGGTGGGCGTATCAATGTGCCCATTTTACAGATGGGCAACTAAAGGGCGGAGAGGGGCCAGCCGTGAGCAGGGCCTCTGTCCCGGAGCGGGTGTGGGTGGCCACCACAATGCCCACCAGTGGCCAGCGCACACCATGCCTAAGCAAGCTGGGAGTTGATTACACTAAGTCACCCCTGAATAAACTCAGCGTTCAAATTTAGTTTTCTGCTCTTTTCAGAGACACAGAGAAAGAGAAAGTTACAGAGCAAGGAGGAGACACTTGCTCCAACGTTAGGCCACTTTGGCTTCCGAATCCGGCTGTGCCGGTCCCCTGCTGCCCGGCTCTGGGCCCGAGCTGCCCGTGGAAGGCAGGGTGGGCCCAGCAGCGTGCTGTGTCTCTCTGGGCTCTGACTCTGGGATTCTCTGTGCTGATCCTCACCCAGGGTGAGCCCAGGGCACTGCCGGCCAGTCTCTGACCCTCGCAGGGATCACCACTCCTCACCCCTGCAGCAGCAGAGTCTGTGGGGGCCACGCTTCCCCGGCACCGTACGCCGGCGGTGGAATCGGCTTGGCCAACCGAAGGGCAGTGGTTAGGCGTAAAGGCTCCAAGGGCAAAGAGCCAGGTTCGAATCCCAGCTCTGGCACTTCTGGCTGTGAGTCTTTGAGCGAACAACTTCAATTCTCTGTGCCTCGGTTCCCACCTGGAAATGGGGACTGGAATAATGTCGCCTTCCTCACGGGAAGCAGGGGAGCTAACACACAGAACACACAGCACCCAGCATGGAGGAAGCCCCACCCACCGCTGTCCCCTCGTAGCCCAGCGGAGGATGGAGCAGCCTGGCGGGCAAGTCTCCGTCCCCGGGTCTGTTCCCGTCCCTTCCCTCACGCTGACAACCTCCAAGAAAGTCTAGGTTCCAAACTGTCACCATTATGAATTTACCGTCTCTGCCTTCCCGTCCTCTCCATATATTTATATTTTGCTTTGTGAGGATGCGGCGAGAGTCCCCGGTCTCCGCCAGCACCTCAGCCTTCCTTGCGGTGATCTAATCAAAGGCCATATTTTAGTGGCGTACACTAACCCAAAGGCCGTATTTCATGGGGGCGATCTAATCAGCAAACTGCATTTCCGAGGCGGGGATCTAAATTCATGGTTGTATTTCATGGCTTGAGATCTAATCACGGGGCGATATTTCACTGCAGGGATCTAATCCCAGGCGAGTGTTTCCTGGCTAGGAGATCAGAGCGTTCAACGTGACTTTTTCCTCTTCTTCTTCTTATTTTTTTAAAAATCTATGTTTATGTTTCATAAAAAGTGACAGTACCCTAGCAAGCCACCACTTTGCTACCAGTTAGGTCGCTGCTAATAAAAAGGAGAGTCTTTGCCAAACAGGGGTTCACCCAGCCTCCTCCATGGTCACAAAGATTTCTTAGGACGTGAGTGGATTCGTAAGATTCCTCGCAAATCTAGGAGAGACCTCCAGATTCAATGTCCAAACAGGGCTATAATATTTTTTCCATCCCTTCATTTGTTCACTTAACAAACATTCTGAGTGTCTGCTTAGTGCCAACGACTGCGCTTGCTTAGAATCAGGGATCCAGAGGGGAGCAAGATACAGACCACCTGTTACGCACTGAATGTTTGCATCCCCCCAGGAAATGCATATGCTAAAACCCTAACCCCCAATGTGACAACAATCTTTGGAGCTGGGGCCTTTGGGAGGTGGTTGAGATAGGTCACGAGAGCAGGAACCCCAGGATGGAATTAGTGTCTTCAGAAGAGAAGAAAGAGAGACCAGAGCTCTTTTTCTCTCCCTGCCACGTGAGGACACGGTGAGAAGGCCGCTGTCTGCAAGCCAAGAAGAGAGCCCTTACTGGGAACCAAATCTGCTGGCACCTGGTCCTGGACTTTCCAGCCTCCAGCACTGTGAGAAAAATGTCTGTCACTTAAGCCTCCCAGTCTGTGGCATTCCGCTACAGCAGCCCACGCTTGCCATTAGGATATCGCTCTACTGGGAGGTGCAGACATTAAACCAGTGGTCACAGGAGGGATGATGGTCACAACCGACATAAACGCATTACAGACAGCCAGAGGCGGCTACGATAGCGCAGATCCCAGACCCCGCCGGGAAGGCCGTCTCCCCCAGCGCGCACGGAAATGACAACCTGAAGGATAAGCAGGAATTGCCCAGATGACGCTGGGCGGGAGGAGGAAGACCGTGAGAGGAGGGAAGAGAATTCCAGGGGGCAGGAAAGGCATATGCGAAGGCTCTGAGGTTGGACCGAACCTGTTAAATCGGAGGGACAGAGACAAGAGCAGAGTGGATGGAGAAGCAGCAGGCGGCGTGGACGGGACCCCGGCTGCTGGGGTAACGGTCCCGGCTCTGACACTTCTGGGCTGTGTGACCTGGGGCCAGAGTAACTTAACTCAATGGGCCTTTGATTTCCTCATCTGTAAAATGGGGCAATAAATAGTGCCCACACCATAGGATTTTGAACCTTTTTCTATAAACAAAGAGAAGCCATCGAGAGATTGGGGGAAGGATAGCATGAGCCTTTTTTAAAGTCCCCACTAGCTGCTACTCGGAGAATGGATTCCAGGAAGACGGGAAGGGAAGCAAGGGGTCCCTGCCGTGGAGGGGGACAGAACAGGGCAGCTCCAGGTGATACTGTGGGGGGATCTTTACAGGCCTTGGGAGTGACTGGCTGTGGAGGGGGAGGGGGAGGGAGTCACGGGAGTGACTTCCAGGTGCCTGGCTTTGACACAGATGGTGTCCGTCTTAATTCTCCAGTTGCTCTAGGGGGAGGAGGGAGAGAGGGAGGCGGAGAGACTGAGATTCAACAATGCATTTCCCAATCATCTAGCGACTCACGACTCACGGTTGGGGGGAAGATTACAATTCCCCTCTCCTGCGTGTCCTGCCCCCCAGCAGCTTTGCCCTCCCCAAGCCACTGTTGAGCCAATCAGTCTCCCAGGTGGAAAACAGAAAGCTACCACATGCTCCGGCGCAGTGAGTGTCTGGGGACAGGGATAAAGGCTTCCCGGGAGCTCAGACATTCTCATTCAAACATCCCAGCTCATCACTCACCTCATTGCCAGCACGTTTATGCCGCCGCCTCCCTAACAATCCTTCGAGATGCCTAAGCCTTGCCAGTTTGCAAAGCGCTTTCCCCCGCTTCATGTCACCAGATTCGCACCACAGCCCCTGGGAGTCAGGAGCAGCAGGCCTATTTTACAGATGGGGAAACTGAGGCTCAGAGAGGCGAAAGGACTTGCCCAGCTGTGGACCGTGAAGCGGGGGCAACTCTAATAGCAGCAAACGCATTCTGCGCTCTTGTTCTGTGCCTGGTACTCTCGGAAGCAATTGAAACCTTTTGAGGTATTCGTCCTTACGGCAGCGCTATGAGATAGGTGCTATTATCATCCCCATTTCTCCAAGGGGGGAAACTGAGGCACAGAGCAGTGAAGATGCTTGCCCAAGGTCAGAGAGCTAGTGAGGGTCTGAGCCAGGAGGTCTCACTCCCCAATCTCTTCTTAACCCTCAGGTCCTCACAATTAAGGAGGAGGACTTCAGCCGGGATCGGCCTGGGGTCCGCGTGGCAGTACTGCAGCTGTCGGTAGGCTGCACCACCTGCTCCCTAAATGCCTGAGCAGTGCCGCAGTGGGGCCCTTAGGAGTCACAAATCCACGCGGATGCCGCTGCCTGAAGGAATCGCTTTGTTTCGGGCTCTCCTCACCCCCACCGGCTTTTATATTTGGAAACCACTTCAAAGCTTGGTCAGGAGAATATTTCCTAGAAAGTCACAGAAAAATAAGCAGCCTCCACACCCCAGACTAACAGAAGGACAGACCAAGTATGTGACATTCCGCTAGTCGTAGGCCCTAGGTGGGTCTACAGGTCCCACGCCTTGTCCTACTCTGCAAGGACACTTTGCACCTTTTTTCCAGGATGAGCCAGGGTGCTGGGGCCACCCCAGGCTTTGGAGCCACACCAAGAGATGGGTTCTAATCTCACCTCTGCGACCTGGGCGGCTCGCCTCACCTCTCTGAAGGCCTTGTCCTGGTCTGCCACACACAGATAATGGCGATTGTGACAACCCACATCTACCAGGGCCAAACACTGTTATGCCCAATACTATTTGAAATCGTCCCTTGTATTAAGCTGTTGAATCCTTCCAACAACTGTATGATGCAGATGCTATTACGATACCATTTTACAGGTGAGAAGACAGGTTAAGTTATACACACTCAAGGTCACACAGCTCAGCAGGGTTTGGACTGGGATCCAAACCCATGGCCTTAACGACGATGCCCTACGGTCTCACCCAACCTCTCAGGGAGGCTATGAGGGTTTGACATGTCAAATACGAAGACAGGGCGCATGCACGTTCCATATAAGGGGTAACTAGTGGCCCACCGGTCACAACAGGAGCAGGGCTAGGAGGGTGCATGTTTCCGACCACTCGTTCCCGCTCCAGGAAGCACACAGGTGCTATCACTCCTGCCTGTGGACAGGACACCCACAATGCTTGGGCTGCTTTTCTGATGTAGGTTCCTGATACCCGGAATCTTCTTATCTCTGGGGCGGTCTGGTGCGCCCTCCCCATGGGGCCAGAAACCCATCAGCACGACAGCCTGTCACCAGGCTGCAGCCCGTGTATGGTGGGCGTCCAGACATGCGTCTCATTTGAATCTCATTCGAGGAAAATGATTAAAGGTTCAGAGGGATTAATTTACGAGGAAAGATTAAAGGAACTAAATCTGTGTAGCTTGGCTTAACCATGACCGAGATTGGGGACCTCAGGGACAGTTCCAAATATTTGAAGAGAGTAGAGACCCTGGGGAGGGGGAGAGGGGAGGGTGGCTTGGCCCAGCAGAAAGAAAGGAGGGGCGGGGAGCAGATGAAACTGGAATCTCTCTCGCCGTCTCTGAAATAACGGCTGACGTAGGTGCTCACTCTGGGTGAGCCCAAGGCTAGGAAGCCTGATGGGCAGTATGTCATCGAATGGGCTATGTTTGGTGATACTTGCCTTTTAGATGGGGAAACTGAGGCACAGTGAGGGGCAGTTACTTGGCTGGAGTCGCATGGCTGATGAGTATCAGAATGTGAACCCGAACTCCAGAACCTACGCTCTTAACCATTACCCGAGCTACCTGGGGACTGTTGTTCAGCAAATCCTCACGCCTTTCTCCCTTTCTCTGCGGGTGGAACATACGTCCCCTCTCCATCAATTCAGGGCTTGGTCATATGACTTGGTTTAGCCAATGAGATTTTAGATTGAGCAGTAGCTTGAAACAGGCTTGCACAGTGGGACCCGCCCTCTTGCATTTCTGCCCTCTCTGTGAGAAGAGCTTCCCCCAGGGAGCTGCGGCTCCCTCAGCTGGGACCCCGGAATGAACACACAGCTCCCCCTGCAACCCAGCGCCAAGCCCAGCTGACCTCCACCCACCGTAAGTCTATGGTAGGGGAATAAATGATCACGTTCAAGCGACTGAGTTTGGGGCTGGTTGTTACACGGTGATAGCTGTCACATATCTCATGACAGTAGAACACTGCTCAAGGCCTCCCACAACCTGGGCTTATGCCAGCTTTCCCGGCTCACCTCGGACCTCATCCCCGTGGGTGCCAGACAGACAGGATTCTCATTGTCCTAGAATAATCTGGCTGCCACATATCCTGTCCACTTGCATTCATTTTTGCCAGCTACCATGAGGTTTAATTTACGTAAGATCAAGTTCACCATTCACAGACATGGGCCTGTTCCCCTGCAGTTTACAATTTAACGGGAAAGGGAGAGCCCCCAGATCTAAGAGCTCGATGGTGTCTCCCAGTCTGTGGAACGAAGCTCCTTCACTTTATTTCATTGTATGACACTGAGTGTCATCGAGCGTGTTGGTGACGGGGCTGAGTGCCCCATCGCGGCCCGGCAGCCGCCTTCAGCCAGCCAGCGGGCTTGGAGACGCAGGGCAAGGCAGGATCACGCCTCAGCCGGGGGAATTACCTGGCCGCCTCTCTCGGGAGCTTCCGAGGCTGCTTTTAGAACAGCACAGGAGGTTCCGGTCACTCTGTTAGAAAAAGGATATTACAGAGGAGAGGGCAGCCTGGCCCGGGAGGGGGCGGGGCGGCTTCCTGTAACGCTTGGGCTGCCAGTTTGCAGCGGGTGAAGGAGGGTGATGTCGTGTCTGCTGGATAAGGAGAGTGACGACAGCGGTGTCACTGGACCCCGTGTGACTCACCAGAGGAACGGGAGATGGGGGCAGCGGGGCCTGGAGCACGGGTCAAGCGGACGGACACGGACGTGGGATCCGCAGGTGATTTCACCGGGCGGAGAGGCCTCGGACCCCATCAGGCACCGTGGCCCCGCTCCCGCCTCTCTTACGGACGACCCCCCTCCAGGCGGTAACCAAGGGCACAGGGATCCGAGGGCAGCTCGGTGGGGGGATGAGAGGATGGGACTCGGAAGGAGTCTCGTGTTTCATTCCTTCATTCGACAGCGATGACCAAGGCAGACACAGAGCCTCTGCTCTCGCCAACCGATAATGAGTTGCTTAATTGCAGCTCTGGGAGCTGCTAGGAGGGAAAAGACCCAGGCCCGGGGACAGCCTGGGAGAGGGGGATGGACGCGGGCCACGGGTTCTGGGAGGCTAGGAACAAGCTACTCTCAAAAGACACCTTCTGGGAATTGTAGTGAGACGTTCCACTTTCTGGTGGAAACGAAGCTTGGCGCGCCAGACACTCAGCTCCTGTCCCCACGAATAAAGGGTTCAGACCCCACTTAACGGCTAAGCAATGGGAGTGCCTGGCATTGGGCAGACACCCAGAGATCCGAATCTGAGTGCAGCTCTGGAAGTTTCCAGCTGGATAACTTCAGGCAAGTTTCTGATCTTCTCTGATTCCACTCTCCTCATTTATAGCAAAGCTCACCAGACACAAAATGGACGTAACCCGCCACCCTGCTCAGTGTCTTATCTGATGACGGAGGTGGCAGGGAGACAGGAACAGGTGCTTAATAAAGGCCTCGCACTGACCCAAATGCTGCCTGGGCCCAGGGACCCGGGCGTCAGGTGTCCCAAAGATGCTGCCGGGCCAGATGAGCCCTGGAAGCTGAGAGAAGAGTCAGTATCTTCCGAAGATACCGCCCTGGCCCCCAACTTCTGCAATTCCTGAAGGACAAATTCAAGAGCAAACAAACTGACGTCACCCAGCCAGGGTAGGGGGCACCTTTCAGGGCGCAGTTGGGCAGAGTGGGCATCTACACCAAGAGCAAGAAGGGGCTGGGACCCAACCGCAGGTCACTGGCTGGGCCCTACTTCCTGCCAGATGTGTGTATCATCTCATTTAATCCCACTAAATCTAAAAGTTCTTCTTGTCATCATCACACGCAGGGCATGGGCTGCTCAAGCCAGAAAACCCAGTGTGTGTGGTCCTCTAAGTAACACACCCTGCCACATCAATGTCGCAGCCATAATTAGACAAGAAGCTGAACAGGGCAGAGCCTTACGTCTACCTGGAGTTCGGCAGCGCAGCGCACGCACAGCTACTTGTAGGACGGGGCTTCGGAAACAGGAGGCAGGTGTTAAATGATGCCGGAACACATCTTTTCAAGGACAGTCGCCTGCAGGCTCAGGCCCTGGGTCCGGGACTAGGAGGAGGGGAGGCGGAGCTGAGGAAGGCGCAATCCCTTCCCAGATAGGGAGCCCGAAGGCCGCAGAGGGAGCACAGAGCCCTGCCGAGTGCAGGAATCACAGACCGAGGCCCGGTTCCCTCCCCAGTTCCAGAGGTTCAACCTGCGCCCCGGGTCCTGGCCAGCATGGCATCCCCCACTTACAGAAAGAGCCTAGAAGGGCCCGGAGCAGAGGGCAGTAGGGGGAGAAGCGAAGTCAGCCCCTTTGTACGCTCCCGCCTCCCTGTCTGCCTTCCAGACTCCTGTGCTCAGACCTCGGACTTTGCTACACTCTTCTATTGAGGGAAGCTCTTGCTCTACCAGCTGTATTACTTTGGGGCACACGGGTTGGCTTTTCCAGGCCTCAGTCTCCCCAGCGGCGGAATGAAGATGTTACCTCCCCACTGAGCTGTAAGGACCCGACAGCCCGAAGTGCCGGGCATAAGGACAGTTGCGCCTGCCATTCATTCATTCATTCATTCATTCCTGCAGTATTTACCAAGCACCCCGTACGCCAGGCACGGTTCTAGATGCTAAGGACACAGATGAACCAAAGTCCCTACGATCTAGTAAAGGTCACAGCGTCATCATACATGGCGAACGTTCTATTACAGCCTATGCTCGTATTTGTGACAAGATGTAACATCGGTAAGTGGCAAGTGCCAGGAAGAAAATTAGACAGGGTGAGGGGACCGACAGCAGCATTAGAGGGGAGACCCCAGGGAGAAGAGGGAGTCACTTGAATATCAGGGGAGCAGGATGCCAGGCGAAGCGGAGACCGAGGCCCTCGGTGGGGAATGTGCTTGGCAGTGCTCGAGGAGTGCCAAGGGGTCAGGGCAGCCGAAGTGGAGTGAGTTACTCGTACTTACTGTTAATATTACCTTTGTTACTCACAGTAATTGATTATTACTTAATATCAATCAACGGTCTGGCCTGAAAGGTGGGGTCCGAGCTTCCAAGTCCCCGCAGCCCCTACACGATGGTTCTGCCTTCCCCAGGAGACCCTCGCCCCCAGGACAGCCCCCCATCAGCCCCTGCTTCCGCCCCCACCCCAGCCGGGGGGCCACCCCCTCCACCAGCGCCGGTCAACACAGTGCCCAGGGCCTACCACAAAAATGTTTTCATTTTGATTCCTTTTAAAATCAGGAAAAAAAATGAATATAATAATAACGAATATATATTCATGCATCTATCCTGGATTAGATATGTCATTTTTCCAATGTGGTCATAAAGTGTACATTTTAATATTTTTACATGGAGGGCAGAGCCAGAGGCAACAGCACTGGGGCCCAGCAGCCCCCTCTGTGGGGCTCAGGTGGAAATCCGCTCGATGCCCTGGCAGCTGGCACGCTGGTCCTCTGTCCCCTGGAGCTCGACCTGGGAAGGCTGGAACTCAAAGGCACACCTGTTGCGTTGCCACGAGCTGCTCAGATGTCTGCTCTGCCACCTGCCGGCCTCCCTGACGGATGGAGTCCCCACCCTGCTCAGACAGGAGCCAGGTGACCGACGGTGGCAGCTCCCTGTTCCCAGCCCATGTTTCGCTTCTCTGAGCCGTGCACAGTGGCATCTCCGGGACAGCCGCAGCCTCCACTTCTTGGTGAGTCCCCTACCCTTCCCCTTAAATCTAGGGAAGCGGTGATTTAATATTAATATTTATTCATGTACTCAATTCTTTCCCTGTTAAATAATTTCTCAGCTGTCGGAGGCTTCTGAAGGCTAATTTAAAACAGGTGTCACGGTTATCTAACTTATGCCCTCAGATTCTCAAAGAGAAGGAGGGCAGGCAGAAAGCAGCCCCATGCTGCCGCCTGCGCCTGGGGTCCGGGCAGCACAGACAAGCCCGTTCTCCGGGAGGCCAAACCCCAAGGGCTGTGCAGTGGCGGTGGGGGGAGGCTCGACACTCCTTGCTGCCTGGAGAAGCTGACACCAGTACTTAACTCTAAAAGTAGCTGGCAGGAAGGGGCATTCGGGAGAAAGAGGGAAGGGACAGGACTTTTGAGTTTGTACTGAACAATCTATGCTCACAGAATAATAACAATGGAGTAACAGCTAGTGCTCGTACAGAATTTAATATGTGCCTGGTATCTTTCTATGCATTTTACATATGTTAACCCATTCAATGCTTACATAACCCCACTGAGTTCTGTAGTCTTATCCCCATTTCACAGATGAGAAAACTGAGGCAACAGGAAGTTAGATAGCTCATCTGATAGCACACGCCAGTAAGAGGTGGCTCAGGGATTTGAACTCAGGAAGACAGACCTTCAGCTGAAACCCCAGACTCCCTCTTGGTGGCCAAGAGACCTCTCTGTGGTTCTACTTCCTCATCTGTAAAGGGATGAAATACGGCTTGATGGCAAAGAACGACTAAGAGGATAATGAGAAGACGTGGCTGGGCAAGACCCGGCTTTGTGCATCTTTGGGCTGGCCCGGAGCAGGTCACCAAGAGATGGATGCAGGGAATGACCATCCCTGTTGCCATGGTGTTTGAATGCGCAGTGGGTGTTCGGAGACTCTCCACCCCCCCTCCCCTTTCCAGCCTGTCTGTGCTCTCTCTCTCTCCACCCCCCTTCCCTGCCTTCCCTTCTTCTCTTTCCCAACAGCCTCCTACTTCAAGGTTATATCCGTTACAGCTGATTGGAATCTAAGTGATAGCTTAAGCACCAGCCAACGAGAGCCTGAAACACAAAAGAAACTTGCCCCACGGTGGCCACCTTCGCCTCCCGCCCCTGTCCCTTTAAGATAAATCCACCGCTCTCCGGGGCTCTCCATCTACCCCCCAAAGGATATCTGAATCCATTGCCTTCTTCCCCCACCAAGACGCTGGGCTTGCCCCGGGGTACGTTGTGAGGACAACAGGCATTCCGGATATTTCTTTTCAAAGTACGCGCCACCTCCCCCACCCAGTCTCCCAAACACACCCCCTCCCCCTTGCACACGGGGTCGGGGTCACTGCTCTAAACGAGAATTCCTTGCTTGAGTGGGGAGAGAGGATGAGACATTCGATCACTGCCCAGGCACTATGCAAACCCATGCAAATTAATGAAGTGCAGGCCACATCGATAAGTGTGTTTGTGAATAAGAGATGAGAGGACGAACAAGGCAGTAATCAGCTGGGGGGAAAAAATTCATCAGAGAGAAGTTGAGATTGGGTAATGGCCTGTGTTTATGTTTGAAGCACACGAGTACAGACAGATTCATGCATATGCACTAGCGTGAATGCGCGCGCGCGCGCACACACACACACACACACGCGCGCGCGCGCGCGCACGCCATCTCTGGGCATGTGCTCAGGACTCCGTACGAACTCTGCTGGGCAGAGGCAAAACCTCAAGCCCTGGACCTCTCACCCTGTGGCCTGGGCCCTCCAGGAAGTGCCCACTATTGGATTATTTCTGACTCTGCGTCCGCCAGACCACAAGAGTCTACGCAATCTTTAGTTTACGGAAGGGTCCGTCCCCAAAGCTCACTTGTAACTCGGCTTCTTGGATCAAGCAGTGTATCTTTCCAGAGAAACAGTGTCAGCGGCTGCAATAAAGAACGTCATGGTCAAAAGCACAGACCCGGAGGACGGCGAGCTTCGGCAAGTCATCGAACCACGCTGCTTCCTCACCTGTTACAGGGGGAAATGAAGGTATCCACCAACCTCAAAGGAGTCTAGACAAATGAAACACTGCGTGTCGAGTTCTCAGTGTGCACGAGCTCAATGAAAAGGGAGCGTGGCTACTGATGTCATTGCTAACATCACAGCTGCCCTGTGGTCTTTGTTGATGGTTGTTGGAGTTTCAGGGAGGCCCCCAAAGCCCCCTCAACCCCCAAGGGGGCTGACAAAGTTTTATTTGTATCTGTGGTTACCAATGAGTTGTAACATTGTTTCCTGGGGGAATTGTTCCCTATTCTAAACTCTCTGTTGGGACCCAGGACCTCCTGCCACCCCACCAAGGAAGAAGAGGCAAGCCCTCCAGAGCCGGCCATGATGACAGGGTGGCCTGGAGGAGAAGGTCATGGAGCGAGGGGAGCAGATGTCTAAATACCAGTTACACGTGAACTCTGCGCCTGAAGGGAACAAAGCCTTTCTCCTTGGAAAACTGACCCTGAGAATTATCTACGACGTGCCACGGGACACCCTACTTACGTCGTGTCTTTTAATCTTGATGACACTTCTGGGCATCACTGACCCATTTTTCAGATGGGGCCTCTACGGCTCAGGGAGAGAAAGACTTGCTCTCAATCTCTCCTGGCTAGAGCCTGGTGGAGGCCAGACAGGAATTCAGGTCTATTTAGCCCCAGAAAGTTAAGGCTTTTCCTTCTCTTTGCCACGATGCCTCCAGGTGTCTAAGAAATGAAGCCCCAGGTGTCCGGTTGTTGGAAAGTCAGGTGTTTTTAAGCTGAAGATGCCCCCCCCCCCAACCTCCCCTCCTGCAGTGATCTGCTCAAGTGAAGAGTTCCGCCTTTTCTAAAGTAGCTCATGAAAATGACACTGCATTGAAAATCCTCCTTGCTCCCACCTGTAGACACAGCCCATGGGGGGAGCAGGAAGCCTGGTGCCTAACCAGGCTCAATGCTGTGTGTCCATAGTTAAGGCCCTTGACATCTCTGAGTCTCATTCTGCAGGTTCAGAAGTCCAGGCCCATCACTGGGCCTTCCCTCCTCTGCAAGGTGGGGGATATGATGAGCCTGTACCCAGCAAGGTGCCCAGAGAGGGGCAGAGAGCCAGCGCCCTGCAAACCCACAGGTCTGTTGGGCACGATCTACTGCCAGAAGCAGGGAATAGGCACTGCCCTCTCCTCCGAAAGGGCTGGAAGAATTAATACCAGCACAATCACTTTAATCAGGGCGTGATTAACAGGCGCATGCATAATTCACCCGGCTCTTCTCTGCCTTGCTCTTTGCTGTCAGAGGTGGAGGGAACACGGCTCAGGCTGTCCCTCCTCCTCGCCCCGCCAGCCCTCTGTGCCGGGGATGTGGCCTCCTGGCGAGTGAGCCCTCGTGGGCAGGAGGATTTGGAGAGGCCTCTGCTCAAGGGACCCCTTATCAGGGACTGCACAGAGGAAGGGAGCCCTCCCCCAGCTTCTCCCCAGGACAATTCCAGCCAAGAGGGAGGGACACAGAGGTTCCAGGCTGGCCCCTCCTGCGTTTAACCCGGGACGTCTGGACCCCTCTCCCCACAACATCCTGCAAGCGGCTGCACTTGCTCCCCCTCGCCCGCTCCCTCTGAATCCTTCCAAAGCTCCTTCTCTTTCCCTCCCTACCGTCCGTCCACTGGCGCTAACGCTATGTGTCCACTCCCTGCTGGGTAAAATAGGGTGGCCTGATATTTGTCCTAAAATAACCTCCTTCACCCTTAGATGTTTCCAAATGTCAGAGCTAGAAGAGCCTGTTTGCATCAAACAATCCAATCCCTCCAGACTGTCATGGGGAAGTGAGCCCAGAGAGGGGCAGTGACTCCCTCAAGGCCAAAGAGCACATCTGCGGCAGAGCCAGGGACAGAATTCCAGTGTTGGGACTCCAGAACCAGAGGGTTTAACTCAGACTCTACACGAGGGTCACCCGGGTATTTGAACGTGCTTGTTCGGGGTGGAGGCAGGTGGGGGAAGGGCCGGGAGTCTGAAACCTGGCTTGGCCGCTCAGTAAGTGTGTGACTTTGGACAAGTTACTCATCATCTGCGCAATGGCAGTGATGGTCCCACCTCAGGGGACTGTGGCGATGGAAACGACGCATAGAGCACGTAGCCCCGAGCTCACCGACTCGCTGATGGTACCACTGGCTCAGGACGGGCTCCCCAGAAGCAGGCCCGAGGCAAGGACTCGAGCGAGCGCATGTGGTTTATTTGGGGACAATTCCAGGAAATGCTGTCAGGGCCCTGGAGGAGCCAGACAGGGTGTGTGGTTGGCAGCTACCGCTGTGGGCAACGGGTTCGCGCCCTGGGGACACCTGGGAGCCGTGTGGAACAGAAGGGACCCTCGGAGGTATCCTGCCCAAGTGGAGGAGGCCACGGGTATCGGGTGGGCAAAACGGGCTTTGCCGGGCAAAGAAGGCCCTTAGGCGAAGAAAAGCAGGGGCCGGCAAGAGGGGTTCGGGGTGGTGTGCTCAGAAGTGACGAGAGCAAGGGGTGCGGGTGGCTCCCGACAGCACCTGCTACGTCACTCTTAAACAGCTCTGTGTCTGACCAGGGGCGTGGGGGGACTGCAGGGCCTTCTCATCGGTCCCCCTCCTGCTGCCTTTGGACACAACGGTTACCCTTGCCTCAAAGCTGCATTTGGTCGGCAGCAGGAAGGCTTGAGACCAGCTACAAGAAGAACTGCCCATCTGCGAAGACGCTAAAACACGGCTACGAGGATTCGGGGAGCACATGGACTCCCTCCTGGAGCGCCTCGGGGGCGGGGTACAGGCTCTCTGGCCATATAAGGGGTTGGATTGGGGATCCCAGCACGGCTGTTGGGAGCAGCGCAGACCCCCCAAGCCCAGGCATCGGCGTGTCTGACTTGGGTGTGCGTTCCCTCCAGGGACACCCCCAGACACCCGGAGTCTCCGTGTACGGAAGGCATTATTTTACATTCGCATAAACCCAGATCTGACGTATCCCTGTGATCGAACACTACGCAGCAACAAAAAGGGATAAACTACTGGTCCCTGTAACCTCATGGCTAAATTTCAAAACCATGACGCCAAGCCAAAGAGGCCAGATCCCAGAGACACAGACTGCACGGTCCCCTTCACGTCCGAGTCGAGACGGCCAACTGCAGGGGCGCAGGGCAGAGTGGTGGCTGGGCCTAGGGCTGGGGACAAAGGATTACGCAGGGGCGTGACGGGACTTGTGGGGTGATGGGCTGATGGCGGTGGTGTTTACACAACTGCATGCGTCTGTCAAAATGCATCTCATCGGATGGTTAAAATCAGAGACTTTTTTATAGGTAAATTATACATTAACTGAAGCTGATTTTAAAAATTAAGAAAAATTTTTTATTTATAGTCTGGGAGTAGGTTAGTAAGATGACTTGTGGGTCAGATCTCTCTCTCTCTCTCACACACACACACACACAACACACACACACACCCAGAGGAGGCACCTGACCAGCACAGAGAGCACACACCTTGGAATTCAGACAGGTTTATGCTCAAAGCCTGGCTCTGTCCCTTTGCAAGCCACGTGCCTTCGGGCAAGTCCCTGCACGTCTGTGAGCCTAAATGTTCTTGTATGCACAATCGAGCTCTGGGCTGAATCGGATCCCTCCGTGGTCACATGCTGAAGCCCTAACCCCCAGTGTGGTTGTATTTAGAGAGGGGGCATTTAGCAGGTAATTAAGGTTAAGTCAAATGGGTGGGTTTCTGATACAGTAGGTTTGGTGGCCTTATAAGAAGAGGAAGATAGTGTCTGTCTGTCTGTCTCTCCCTCCACACACGTGCACCAAGGAAAGGTCCTGTGAGGACACCGTGGGAAAGCGGCCATCTACGTGTCAGGGACAGAGCCCTCACCAGACCCAACCCTGCTGGCATCCCGATCTCAGACTTCCAGCCTCCAGAACTGTGGGAAAATAAAATCCTGTTGTTTAAGCCACCCAGGCTATGGTATTTGGCAATGGCAGCCTGAGCCGACTAAGACAAATGGGGACATTAATTCTGCTGTGTTATTGTGAGGATAACGTGAAACGGTATGTGCGTAAGTGCCTTGCTCCAGGACTCACAGATGCTTAGCAAACTTTAATTAATACAGAGTATTAGGTAGATGCTTCCGGCTCAGGTAACAGGCAACACCAACAGGAAACTCATCTTGCTCCCTTTTCCTTAAACAATGTTGAAAATTATTGTCTCATATTATAAGTCCTATACTAGAGGGATTCTAGAGCTGATTAATTAAGTAGCCCAGGCAAGCCCTCACCAAGGTCCCAAGTCTATCTTTCTTCCCTGTCCTCCTCAGCCTGTAAGCCTAATTCCCCTCATGGCTGCAATGTGGCTGCTGTGGCTCCAGCCATCAACTGCAGACACAATCCTGCCCAGGGAAGAAAAAGAGGGACTATTTCTTCCCGTGTGCCTCTTTAACCTCTCCCAGAAGCTTCCTTGCAGCCTTCCTCTTCTTGGCCAGAAGGTGTCAGGCACCCATGCCTTAACCATTGCTGGCAGAGGGAACAGGTCAACTGAGACTGGCTTTGCCCTAGACCAGTCAGGACTCACTCCTTGGGGCTGGACTTGGTGCCACCTCCCTGAAACTCACATCCACGTGGAGGAACGTGACTTGCTGAACAAAATTAAAGCCTTATGAGAAGAGAATGGTTGCTCGGTAGGTGACCAGGAGGTTTGTGACCGAAATAATCATAATGGCTGTTGTTTATTGGGCACTTGGGATGGGCCTCGTGCATCCTATCAGCGGTTCCGCGAGACAACCCTCGCAGGGTTAATTAAAGCCCATTTTACAGCAGAGGAAACTGAGGCTCAGAGAGGAAAAGCCTCTTGACAAGTCTCCCGGCTAGAGAGCAGCAGAGCCAGAACTAGGACTCTGTGACTCCGAGGGCTGTGTTGTCACTGCTCTGCCACACCACCGCCCCGCACGACTGCTTCCTCACCTAGCGTCGCCTCCACCCGCGCCAGGAGTTCACGGGCCATCGAGTGCAGCGCGGAGAGGAGAGCGGTTTCCCCTCCAGGCTGCTGCGGGTGTCTCGGCTCCCCGTCTGCCCCGCAGCCCTCTGACTCGAGGGGTCCCATAAGCCCTAAGGACGAGTCCCTGGCAGGTGGGTTGGGAAGCTGTGAGGGTCCCCTCTCTGGCCTGGTCTTTTAACCTTGGCCTGCTCCTCACCGAGCCTGGGGCGGCTCTGGAAAGGGAGGGGTTCCGAGGGCCCACGACTCACTGACTCCTCTTCATGCCACACGTGGGCAGAAATCTCTCCAGACAGAGCCTTCCGAGGTCACCCTACGCACCCAGCCTCGCCCCAGGCCCTGGCACACACAGCCTCTCTCAACGGCCTGCATGTCTGTTCCTTCCCGGCTTTTGTTCACGCTGTGCCCTCACCCGGACGCCATCCTCCCCGATTCCTTGAACCCACCCCAACCTGACCCCCTTAAGTCCACCTACTCCATGAAAACTTCCTGAAGATGCCAACTTGCTCCGAACTCTCCCCTCTCTGAATGCAAGAGCACTTATTGGCAATCACAATAAGTCCCAAATCTGCAGCCTGTGGGTCACAGGTGTGCGCCCAGTAAAGCAAGACTTCCCCCAGCCTTCATTAGGACCAATGTAACATGTGGTTTAAAGCACAAGCTCTGGAGTCAGGCAGGGTAAGTGCAAGTCCCAGCTCTGAACATTGCTGCTGTGCAACCTTGGGCAGGTTACTTAGCCTCTCTGTGCTTCACATTCCCCATCTGTAAAATGGGAATAATAACAATACCTATTCCCCTAGGATCATTGTGAGGATTATGTAAGATTTTTAAAAAAGTAAAATACACACAATAATAAATCAAGTAAGTAGAAGACAATACATATTAGGTATTTTTACCTATTGAATCAGACTCTCTGGAAGTGGGACCCGGGACTCTGTATTTTTATGTATCATCCCAAATGGGTCTTTTGTAGCCAGCCGGCAGGGGTGCAAGGCTGGCCATTTGGGAACCACCGATTTGCCTCATACCACACTGGATTCTAGACTCTCTACCCAGAAATGGCCACGCGCTCCCTTTTGCTGATGACATAAGACCCCCTTCCTCAGTGAGGTGTCTGGTCCCCAAGGACCTCCCTTTCTCATCGCGCCTCCCTCCTCCGTCCCTGCCATTGCATCCTTTAGTTGCAGCAGAGGATCCGCCAAACCCAGCACTGAGGTTCCGTTTTGCCTTTGCTGTTCTCTAATGGGAATGCCCTTCCCTCCCTTCTCCACCAGGACCCCATCCACAGCTGCCACCTACTGAGTGTCAACTGTGGGCCGGGGCTGCGACAGAGCCTGGGTTCGAACACAGAGCCCTTTGCTCCCAAGGCCTGTGTCCTCAGCTGGTACCCAGGATACCTCATGGCACTTCTGCTTCGTAAACTTCTCCCGGTTCCATCTCCTGCAGAGTAATACATTCTCCCCAAAAATAAAAATAAAAAGACCCTGCTCCGCTGCTCTCTTAGAGTCCACACATTTTGGGGTTTGCCACCCCCACCAGACAGACGGTTCATCTCTGTGCACCAGGCACTCACACTGTGGACCCCAAATCCTTTAGCACCACGAACCCCATGGACAGTCCTTCCCCTTCTCCCCCAGACTCTGTGATTTGAAAAACTCTCCCTACCAAACAAGCAGCTCACATTCAGCCACAATCAGCTCATCTTTCGTTTCTGTGAATCGGGCGTATCTCAGTGCCAGCGAGGACTCCCCACCCTGCGCTGGGGGACAGGGGCTCCGGCCACGAGCAAAGACACTCGCCAACTGGGACACCGGTGCTGCCGTCCTCGCGTGGGCCGGAGGCAGCGGAGGAGGTGTGTGGTTTCCCCGAGGCCTTATGACAAAGTGGAATTAGCCCTTGAGCCCTTGGGCCACCACCGTGGGTCGGAAAGAGCAGGGACCCCAGCACCACGGGGGCACCTCCACTGGCACGGGAAGGGGGGCGTCCGGGGCAAGGGAGAGGAAGGAACACCGTCCAGGCTGCGTCTCCAGCTGCTCCCAGGCAAAATCGGAGCCCCCCAGAGCAGTGGTGCTGCTGCACTTGGCTCTTTTTCCACCCCCGGGACCTGCCGCTGGACCGGGCTCGCCGAAGCTGCTCGGTGAATGTGATTCCACGGCGAGCCGGGAGCCTCCGCCTGGGCCGCCCGGGCCCTCCCGAGCGCTGAGCCCTCCAGCGAGGGAGGATGGCGAGAATCGCTGAGTAAACAGCACTACCCCCACAGCCATCGCCGCCCATTAAGCATTAACACTGTCCATTTGCCAAGAGCGAGCTCGTACGTGCGCACAGCCGCCCGGGCGAGCAGCCGCCGGTGAGCGCTGAACCCCAGTCTGGGAACCCGGCGAGATGATAACCGCCACTGGGCTCTCTGGGCTCTCAGGGCTGCCCGCCAGCGCCAGCACCTGCCCCAGCCACCCCCAGCCCCGGAGCCTCGTGTGTCTTGCGATGACCTCTAAGCACAGGACGGAGGCAGGGCTCAGACGCCAGCCTTGCCACTGCCAAGCCGGGTGACCTTGGGCACGTCCCTGAGTGTCCCCAGCTGTAAACAGGCAATAACCATTACCACTGCGCAAAACTGAGCATTCGATGAAATAATACGCGTGAAGTGTCTGGCACAGAGGGGGTTAATTCCAAAAGGGGGCAATTCTTTTCCTCTTCGCCCCCCGCCCCTCACAACAGGAAGGGTAACCAAGGATAAGGTCCAGTGAAGGAAGCGGGGAGGGATGGGGACCAAGTGACAGGGTCTCCGGGTGTATCCAGCTGGCGCAGCTCTGGGCCGTGCCTCTGTGCTCAGGGCCCCTCATCTAAGTGACGATGACGTAGGGTGTTGGTTCTGTGCTGCCAAGAAGCCCGGTCACCAAGCTGAGCGATGCTCCGATATTGCGGTGATTCTTATTTATGCAACAACGTGTGTGTGCGGCGTGCGGCTAAGTCCTTAAGCTGCCCAGTACCAGCCATAAAAGCCTCCATATATCACCCTGAATTCCCTTCCTGGGTAGTTTAAAAGAATGAGAGGTGACTTAATGGCAGTGTTTAAGGGTTATTATATATAAGTTAACGGCCAGATGCTCTTCCGTGGCAGGCACAGTGACAAGGAGGGGGCTCTGGCAGCCACGGCCGAGACCCTCCCTGGTGTGATGTGTGGTCGCTGAGCCCCCACCGCAAGCGCGGCAGGGTGGCCTGCTGGACTCGCGAGGCTTCGTCTGGCCCCTGGGAGACACTCCGGACCACGACGCTAAGCCGGTTGGTTTCCTTCCGTGAATGTGATGGCTAAAAGGAGAGCAGGTGTTCCTCTAGCAGGTGTGATAAAGGTATTTGTGGCAGACTCAGGGCAGGAAGAAGAACGAGGGACCTGTGGGAGGAAACCTGGCCGCGGGATCCGGGAAGAGCAGAACAACAATTTGGGGTGGCCGCCGGGCGCGAGAGAGTGTCCCGGCCACATGGCCCCCCTTGCTGTGGGGAACAGAGAGAGTGTTCAGTGGGCCCCCTCCTCTCCTCTGTTGAGTAGGGGCTGAGGCCTGGCATATGCTCCCCCCCACCCCAGCGGATCATGAGGCTGGAGGTATGAAATGAGGTTCTGGAAACAGATGGAAAGGAAGGGGTCCTTTCCCCCAGCGCGGGCACACGCTAAACGCATGCTCGCCTAGCCGAATCCACTCTCCCTGGGAAAGGAGGGGGCTCGGCAAGGCAGACGGACGGTGCGGGCTCTGCGCTCTCCCATGGGGGCCACTCCCACTGGGGACGCCCCCTCCAAGACCTTTTTCCAGCCCGCACGGGGGTGCGTGGAGAGCACGCAGGCCCCCTGGGTTCTAAGCTCAGCTTCTCCTCCTGCTCCTAATTTGACTTTGGGCAAACTGTTTCGCCTTTTCAAGTCTCACTTGCCGCCTCTATACCATCGGGCCACTAATACCCACTTTGCAGCTGTGTCGCAAGCATTAGAGGAGACGAAGTGCCCGGCTCTGAAGTTCCTTCCTCCCAGTGCCTTGTTGAGCCTCCTCCATCCCACAGGGTCCCTTGGACCAATCCCCACCATCCTGTGGGTGTGTCTGGGCATCTTTCACTCTTGCTACGGATACGACCTTCTCAGGCCCTCAGCGATCTGTGCCAGGCTGAGCCCCTCTTCCCGCAAGCTCTGCCTCCACCAGGAAGTCTGTGACTGGCCCAGGCCACTGACGTGCAGCTGGGACTACATCTGCTCATGGATGTGGCCGTTCACTCGGCAAGCACTTGTAGGCTCTCGGTCAAATGCCACCAAACACCTGTGTGGTCTTCTCATTGCAAGTGAGAACGGTTCCTGTTTCCCCTACAGAGTCTCAGTTGCAGAGCAGGTACCGCCTAGGGTGGAAGGCAATGCCTTGCTGTCTAATGAAGGTGTCTCTACTGTCCTGCCTCCCTGTTCTGGAGCGTACTGTGCCTCCCTGCAATGCCCTCCCCTTCACCCCTCCTTTCCACCTGCAGAAATCCTCTTCCATTTACGAGATTGATACGAGCCAGCACGGGCAGGAATGCCTCCCACGCCCATTTGGGCTTTGGAGGACAGTGGGGCCTGGCCCGTGCATCCCAGCTGGTGGTCCAGACCGTGAGCCCCTGAGAGCAGACACCTGGACGCACCCACCTGCCCATCACCCTTCGCTCAGGCCCTCCGTGTCCTGGATGCTTGATAAGCATGGACTTTTATTCATGAAGAAAATCACGATGGCTGCAGTCCCTGTGACGGGCCAGACCCAGAGCTCCACGTTTCACAGACATCATCTCATTTGCTCTCACGGCAGCCCTGCCAGCCGGCTATTATTAGCGTCATTACAGAGGCGCGACTCCGAGACTCAGATGGAGTGACTTGCCCAAGGTCACCCGGCTGCGGTGCAGAGTGCCAGGACTTCAGGCCAGGTGGAAATGACTCTGAAGTCTGCCACGACCTTTCCGCCGGACCGAGCTGTCTCAGAAGACAAATTAGGGGAATGAGGCAAAGATAAACACTCGGTTTTCTGGGGCAGAACTGATTTCAGATATTCAAATTTTGGGACTTGAGGAGGCTACACTACCTAGTATGGGGGGAAATATAAACATAAAGCTTTAAAAAAGGCAAGCTGAGAAAGAAATATGTGAGACTCTGTTATTGGCTGTGTGTGTTCCCTCGAAATTTAGATATTGAAGCCCTAAGCCCCAGGACCCCAGAATGTGCCTGCATTTGGCCCTTATCCAATCTCAATGATGTTCTCACAGGTAGAAAAAAATTGGACACACAAAAGAGACACCAGGGACGCCCACACACAGAGGAAAGACCACGTGAGGACACAGAAGAAGGTGGTCATCTGTGAGCCACCAAACTGGCCAACACTTTGACCTTGGACTTCCAGCCTCCAGAACTGCGTGGAAATACAATTTTGTTGTTTAAGCCCCTCAATTGTTGTATTTTGTTAGGGCAGCCAGAGCGAACTCATAGAGACTCCTGTTACAAATAATATCCTTCCCATATAAGAAAAAGACCAACAAAGTAACATTAAACATGGCCAAAGAATACAAAAGATGTTTGCAAAAAAACAAAAGAAATACTAATGGCTCGTCGACGTATGAAAAGATGCTCAACCTCATTCGTGATCAATTCAGATTGCAGTGAGGTACCGTCTTTCACTCATCAGCCGGACGAGATTTCCAGGGGTGTGCTGTCTGCTAGCACCAGCCTGCGAGAGAACAGGGAAGGTCTCTCCAACGTTGCTGGGGCGGGGGGCACGGGGGTGTGTAAATCGTACAACCCCTATGGAGGGCAATCTGTCAATATCCAATTGAAAGAAAGAAGGAAAGAAAAGGAAAAAAAGGAATATGGAAGGAAGGGGAGAGGGACTCTTTCTGTGGAGTCAGTCAAACCTGGGTTCAAATCCCAGCTCTGCTACTTATAAGTCCTAAAACCTTGGGCAAGAGATACTTAACCTGCCTGTGCCTCAGTTTCCTCATCTGTACAAGGGAGCAGCAATAGTACCTGCCACCTACAGCGCTGCACAGATGGAGCTAGCGTTGCTCTGATATCATGGTGGTCATTGGCATCACGCTCTATGCGCCGGCTGCTGGGTGGTCTCCTATCCGTGTTTTCTGTCCTTCTCTGCAGTCAAGTGGTTCGCCAAATCAGTAACTAAGTTGCATTTGACATAAATGACGCCTATCCTGGTATTGTGCTTTCCATAGAAATTAATTGTCAAGAATTAGAAAACGCCTGCTGCTGTTAGATTCCCAAGCTCTGACTTTTGGTTTAGAAGTTAAGAGCTCTCTACTTAATCCAGGCAGGGCCCCCGGCTGTCTGGACACCCCAAAGTCAAAGAAGACACTGGCGGATCTCCCATTCCTTCCCCGCTCCCATCCCAAAGGGGCATGGGCTGGGGGTTGGGGCAGCGTTTCCCCACCCACCGAAGTTGACCGCATCAGTGGGGTGCAGGGAAGCTAGCAGCGCAGGTCTCCAGCACAGAGCGGACGGGAGGCACTGTATACGCGTGTCTCAGCAGTCTCGTCCCCCACTGGGGAAACCGAGGGCGGTGTGCCTGAAACACACCTGCGCAGGCTTGTCCAGAGCCTTAGAGATCCACCCCAAGCCTGGGCACATGCGCCACGGTTCGCATGAAAGAAACCCCTCCCAGTGCTGCGGAAATTAGGATCCGGATGCAGATCCACCCACCCGGCCTCCCATCCTGCACCCAGCTCCTCCGTCTGCTCTCTCGCCTCATTCATTCCCACCGCAGCTCATCCGCTGGACTCCGCCCCCCTGCGGTACCTGCCCCGTGACCTCGGCCACCACCCATAATAATCACTGTGGCTGAGCACTTACCACAAGCCTGGCACTGTGCGTTTATTTACTCATTTATTTTTGCAACAACCCCATAAGTTGAATATTATGATCCTCCCTTTACGGTTTTTGCAGGAAGTAGGCTCGGAGTACTGGAGCAGACCGGGCCAAGGTCAGGCCTGGTAACTAGCAGAACCACAAGGAGCTCAGGCCTGCTGATCCCTGAGCTCAGCCCAGACCCCACGGAGATGTCTTCAGCTCGGAAGAGTCACCCCAGGCTGATCGGGGATCTAGTTTAGACTTCCCCTGCGCGGTTCCTGCACAGCCAACCTCAACCCGCCCTCCGCTTACCACCCCGCCAGGTCCCTCCCCCAGCACGACGCCAGCATGGTCCACAGGATGCGATCCTGGCCTCCCAAGTCCAAAGACTCTTCTGACCTTCAACCCCCTGCCTTTGGGACCTCACCGGCTGTCACTGTCTCCAGGGCGATGCCTCCCTTTGGCCTGGCCCATAGGCTGACTACTGCTTCACACCCTTAGCTCGCTAAAGCCTCTGATGGAGGGAACACGACGGACACCTGCTGAGTTCCTGGATGTGCCAGGCCCTGTGCTCTGTCCCTAACATGCAGGTGCTCCTCAACTTACGTCGCGGCTACGTCCTGATGAACCCCTCTTAAGTTGAAAATATCAAAAATGCATTTAGTACTCCCCACCCGCCAAACATCACGGCTTAGCCTAGCTGACCCTAAACGTGTTCAGAACACTCCTCCCAGCCCGTTGTTGTGCAAAATCCTGCGGCAACACAGCCCGCTGTGGAGTACCGCTTGTTTGCTTGCGTGATCACGTGGCTGACCGGGAGCCATGGTCGCCGCTGCTGCCCAGCACGGAGCGAGAGTGTCGGACCACATGTTGCTAGCTCAGGAAAGACCAACATTCAAAATTCAAAGTACGGTTTCTCCTGAATGCGTATTGCTGTCACACTGTCAAAAAATCATAAGTCAAACCATGGTAAGTCAGGGACCACCTGTATGTTAACAGGCTGCATAAGGTAGGTTTGATGATTTTCTTTTGCAGATGAGAAAACTAAAGCTCAGAGAGGTTAAGTGACATGGCTGAGGTCACACAGCACTCCGAGGGGATGCTGGGATCCAAACCCAGATCAACTTCATTGCTCGATTCCATGGCCTCTGTGTCTTTGATCCACTGCTTTGACTCTTGCAGTAGATGCTTAATACATATTTGGCCTCTTCCCACTGCCCCATGAGACTGTTTCAGTGTGCATTAGTGGCATGTCTATCTGACATCTGTTTTCCTTTCAAACAAAATTTTTTAAACCCCTGTTTCTTAGCTTTCCTCCCCTTTAAAAACTGTTGTGCCTCTCAGCCAGGGAATTCCTGAGGGCTCAGACTCATCTGTTCTCCTGTCACGGGGGTGGCATTTGGAATAAGCAGTTGCAGCAGTGGGGCCTTGGCCTGGTAAACCCCAGGACAGTGGGCTGGAAGGAAGGTAAATGAGGCTCTCGGTGGCCTGGGTACAGTTTTCGGACTCGAGCAGGTGTCCACAGGCCTGGAGTAGAGGGCACGGCGTTGGAGTCAGACAGGCCTGGGCTGGCGTCACCCACCAGTCCCTCTCCAGCCAGCCACCTCTGTTTCCTCATCTGTGGAATGGGATGGTAATAGTGCCTAGAGGAGCACCTGCTGTATACAGCAGGCATTCTGTAAATGCTCGTTGTCCCTCCCACTTTATGCCAGCAGGGTTAGGAGGGCCCTGTGCAGCCTCTGGGTGGAGAGCGGGAGGAAGGCCGTGCAGAGAGAAGGAGGGCGGAGCCGGGGGGTTTTCTTTCCTTATCTGGACCCTGATGTTGAGGAGTTTGCTGACTCAGGTGCAGCCCAGGAGGCCAAACCCGGGCCCAGGGCCCCCTGCCAGCCCCAGCAGAACCAGCGGCCTAAGGCTCTGCCGCTGATCCCCCTCCCCCACGATTGCTGCCTGGGGTCCCCCAGGAGGCAGGGGGTGCACCGGTCACAGCTGCCTCCCCCGGCCCAGCTCTGCCCTGCAAACCTCACCCACCACGCCCTCTGCGATCCCAACCCTCGGAGCCCACATCCGCCCAGCGCTCTGCAGTTTAGGAAGACGGGTCGGCAACGCGGCCCGCGACCTGGCGAGGATTCTGGGCGTGTGTGCGTGCAGGGACTGTGACCCTGGACAGCACGAGGAAGCTGGAGTCCAGACGAGAAGCCACTTGCTTAGCTCCCCTGTTCGTGGGTTACGACGGCAAGAGCAGCCGTTGTCACGCTGAACGAGCCCTCCCTGAGTGCCAGGCCCTTCCCCAGACCCCGAGAGTAGGTGCTCTGTGATCCCCATTTTACTGGTAAAGAAATCACGGCTCAGAGAGGAGAGCACACAGCGCAGCGCAGAGCCGGCCGTGCTGTAAGTCACACGCCTGCGCGTCTCACCAGGCGGCCGCACCCGGGAAAGCAAGACCCCCCACTCCCCGTGGGAAATGGAAGAACAAGTTCCATTTGCTGAACACCTACTGCGTGCTGGGCACGGTGCTGAATGTTTGGAATATTTTATGTCGTTTCGTCTTTCCACACACCCTATAAGGTAGGTTTAGCCCATTCCACAGATGGGCCTATAAAGAGACCACAAAGCTGGTAAGTCCCAAAGCCAGGTTCAAAGTCCAGTGCAAAGAGACTGCTAAGGCTTTTCCATCTGGTTAGAACTCTCCTTACGCTGACTTGCTAAAATTTCTGGGGAGGAATCACTGTTCTCCTTCCTTCTCCCCACCCAGCCTCGCCTTCCCAGATGGTGCTCACACTCTGCCCACCCTCGGGGACCCATGAATGCTTCTGAATTTGTCCTCTGAGGACCTGGACCATGACAAGATTTGGACGTTCAAAGGGGAGGTGAGTCTGAGAGGAGGCAGAGGGGATGCATAAAGATGCCCTTTATTATTAACATATCGTTTCATCAGCCCCCTGTGTAGAGTCCTCCATGGCTCCCAGTTGCCTGCCTTCTCCAGAATCCAACCCGCGCCCTGACTGGGAGCGTCTTCGGCAGACAAGCTCAGCCTGAACCTGGCCCCACTCACTGATCGTTCTTTCACTGAACGAATCTGTCTCAGGTAAATAGTGGGTCCCAGAGCTGTGCTGCGTACCAGGATACAGGGTCACTGAAACAGAACAGCCTGTGGAGCTCCTAGTCCCGTGGGACAGTACCGTGTGGTAGCCACTGTGACAGGAAAGAATGGGCAGTGAGGCCACCAAACCCAGAGCAGGGACCCTACCACCAGGCCCCAGGGCTCAGGAAGGGTCTGGGAGGAGATGCCACCCACACAGAGCCCTGAGGGATGAGTGGGAGGGGAAAGGTCCTCAGCACCCGCCACCCCTAGGGTGACACCCATCCCCAGAACCTCCCAAATGGGCCACGTTCTTTCCTCCTCCCGACCCTGCCTGGCTGCCCTCCACACCTGGAGATGCTGCGTATCTTTCAGGACCTCCCTTCTCTGGAAAAGCTTCCCCCACTGCACAGCCCTGCTGCTTGCTCACTGCCCCTCGTCCATACTCCAGCACTTGGCCTGAAGCACGAAGATCAGAGAGGGGAAGTGACTTGCTCAGGGTCACACAGTAAGTGGCACAATGGGGATTTGAACACGAGCCCCACACTCTGCAAAGGCAGAGAAAGAGAGAGAGAGAAGAAGAAGAAGAAATAGATTGAGAGAGCCCCAAGCCACAGGAATTCCAAAAGCAAGGGCAGAAGGCTGCCAGCGTGACCCCAGAGCGACGGCGGGCGGGCAAGGAAGTTTCCTGGCGGCACTGTGGTTTCCTGCCGGCACTGTCGCTGAGCTGCCCTGGGTGGTCGGCAGACAGCTGGGCGTGGGCGGGTGGGCAGCATCGGCTCAGATGTCCCGTCAGGAGGATATTAACAAGACGTCCATCCAATTAGGAGCCAGTAATTAAAATTCATCTTCCTTCCTACCGCACAGTATTAAACCACAAACACTTCATTATATGCCTCTTACCTCGCTGATTTGCATAAATGGGAAGAAACACTTAACAGCGGCAACGCTAATTAATGCCTGGGGTGCACTGTGGTTTAGTGGCCTGTTGGCAGCTCCTGCTCCGGCTGAGGACAAGTCCTGCACGGGACACAGACACCGGCAGGGGTGCCGCGGCAGGGGGTCCTGAGGCGGGGGCGGGGCGTGGATAAGCACGTGCAGAGAGGCTGAAGGACTTCAGACCCAGGCGCTGCTCTCAGGGAGCTCCCAGTCTGATGGGGAAGACATGAGCCTACACCGGGATACTCCCAGTCTGATGGGGGAGACGCGGGTCCTGCCTTCGGAGGGGCCCAGGCTGACTGGAGATGCGCAGACTCTGCCCTGGGGACGCGCACAGGCTAGTGGGGAAGACAGAGTTCCTGCCCTGAGCCAGTGCCTACTCTGATGGAAGAGACCCTAGGGGAGGCCTGAGTCAGATGGAGGAGGCGCCCCAACCCTCGACGACTCATCATGGAAGAGGCAATCTGATGAAGTGGAGAAATCGTGGTGTTTGGAGTGGCGAAGGAAATATGTGACCCCAGGAAAGTTACTTAACCTCTCCTAATTGCAATTTCCTCATCTGCAAAATAGGCACTTAGCATCCCATTAGCGCTGCAGCCGGGAAGAAGATGGGCCGGACTGGCAGCTTGCGGAAGATGAGTCTTACTTAATATGTGCACCAGGCGTGGCCGGGAGGCAGGAGGCCCGGCGACATGGTGGGAACGTGACAACGGTGACCGCGGAGGTGGATGAATCACCCTCCTGGGGAGTCCTGAGGTTGGGGCGGCTGCGTGGGGGAGGGGAAGAAAACGACTCACGTTCCACAGGCCCATGCACAGGGCCAGGCTGTGGCAGTGACTGGGACCTCAGGCGGCTGTGGCAGAACAGTTAACCTCCGCTGCTAGAGCTGGCTCTCCCCAGGGCCAGGTCCACCCACGGGACAGAGAGTGAAGTGGAGTTAGCGCTCCAAAGAATGAGCTAGAAGCCCCACCACCCCCAGAATCCCCGCGAGGGGCACAGCAGAGGCAGGGGAGTCTGGGCTCTGGACTTCCTGCAGCCCTCGCTGCTTGGTCTCGCTCTCTGGAAGAAACGGCCCTCAGGCTCAGAGCCAGGTGGGCCTGGATTTGCATCACAGCTCCGCCACCCCCGTGTCGAACCTCCTCAAGCCTCTCTGAGTCTGTTTCCTCATCTGCAAAGAGGAGAGGAAGACGAGATGCACAGTGAGCATTAGTGGGAAGATGAGTGCACGGGGCTCAGCCAGGGGTGGCTGCTCCCTCCGGCCTGCTGTCCTTCCTTCCCCGGTGCCACCGACTGTTGCATGCCGGCCCGCACACCCCGACCCCTGGAAGCGCCAGCTCCAGCCCTGCACGCCCACCCACCCAGGCAGAAGGTCCCCTAGGGGTAGACAAGGTGGCAGCTGGCCTGAGAAGGGCCTACGGGCTGCCCAGGCCCACTTCCGCGGATCAGTTCCCAGCTGGGTAACTGTTTACACAGGCTGCCAGGCCAGCGGTGCATCATAATTATATATCATATGTATTAATACTTCACCTTTCACCAGCACTGCATCTGGGCCCGTCAAAACACGCAGCAACATTAATCAATTAGGCTCCCGGCCTTCCCGACCGACTGCATGTATCAGCTTCCCCTCCACCGTCTGCGGGAGCTGGGAGCCGGCGCACCCAAGGTCACCGCCCAGGCCTCCTGGGAGGCTCAGCTGGGGTCTGGGGTGCTGGCTGGCCGTCTCCCTGCTCCCCTAAAGGCTGCACCAGGGTTCGTCATCAGCCCCCAAGCTTGGATCAGTCTTTTCCAATTTCAGGGTTGCCAAGAGGGTCTCTATGTCCCTGTGACGTGTTTGGGGGCTGGGTCCCTCCATTAGGCACCCCAGTGTTTTGGACACCCTGGGCCCCACATGCCCTGTGCCCTTCCCCTTCAGGGCTCAGCAGAATTGCCCTTGGGGGGCTGGGTGAGCCGGCCTGGTGGGGCCCCATTCTCTGCCTGCTCTACAGCCAGCATTTGTTGACTCCCTAAGGGGGGCCGAGCTCATAGTACACAGAGGCTGGGTTTATTCCTATGACAACTCTACAAAGCAGGCACTATCTCCGTTTTACAGACGAAGGAGCAGAGGCTCAGAGAGGAGGTCACATGCCCCAAAGGGGCAGAGCCAGGGCTGACACTAGGCTGCTCATCGGACAGCTTCCATGCGGGGGTGGGGCTCTCTCTGTGCCATGTCCAGTGCCGGGGTCCTGGGCCAGCCCCGCCCCCACGGTGGGGGAGGTGGGTGCCGATGACAGAGGCAAGTGATGACATCCAAGTGTGTGCAAAGTGCCAGGGACCTAGGAGGCAGACGGGAGGGCCCCAGGAGGCAGAGCAGTCTAGAGCGCAAAGGAGGGGTGGGGGTGGGGTGCATCCCAGCCATTTAGGCTCAGGGAAAATGGAGCTGCTTTGTGTAACCAAAGTTCCTCCTCTCCCCTCCCCTCCCCTACCTTTCTCTCCTCCTCCTTTCTTCTCTTTTCTTTCCCTCCCCTTCTCTGGAGGAGAGGCTCCCTGGAGACCCTACGGACTTGCTAAAATCTGTAGAGGTCCTGGAGGGCTGCCTGGAGGAAGGGTGAATCTAGCAGCCAGGGCCTCTCCACTGTATCAGCCTCAGCTGAGACCTGCGGGAGGCGTGAGTGAGCCCTCCACCGCCCCTGCGCCTCCCCACCCACCCTCTCCCACCCTTGCCCCAGCCTCCTCGCCTAGGATGGGACACATTCTCGCATTCTCGGCAGCAGATCCACTGTAGCTAGGAACACTGGGCTCCTCTCAGGACAGGGCCCAGAGCAGGGCGGTGGTGACAGAGCTGGCCCCAGCCTCCCCAGCCTGCAGGTGGAGCAGCTGCGGTTGCTCTCCTTCCTTCCCTCCTTCACGGAGTCTGGGACGCGGAGGGAGTGGGGCTGTGCATGGGGGAGTTTTGATGCAGGAAGGAGGATTGAAAAGAGGTGTAACATGGGAGTTGGGCCTGGCAGGCCCTGAAGGGGCAACGAAAGCAGGAAGAAAAGCACCAAAGTCAGACTCTGTTGAAGTCTCTGCAAGGAGAGCCCAGGCAGGGAGGCAAACGTGGCAAGAGACACAGAGGAGAGAGTCGGTGCAGGAGAAGGCAATAGGGAGTGGTGGGGACGGGGGTCAGTGGGGATGCAGGCCCCACCCAAAGGTCTGAAAATTAATGAAAACCTGCAGACGGTGGGCCCAGTGTAGCAGCCTGTGGATCACGCAGATGCCAGAAAAGGTGGAAAGAACACAGGCCTGGGAATTGACCATCCCCTGCAACTAAAACACTGCGTAGCACCGGCAAGGCCCTTCCCTGCTCCGGGCCTCAGTGTCTCCTTCTGTGAAATGGACACACAGGCCCGATGCTGTACGTGAAGTGAGACCAGCACTCACGGTCCTGGGCGCTGCTGCGTGGGGCATCAGGAATGGCACACGTCTGGGCCGCAGACCACCTGGAACTCAAGTCCTGGCGCCTCTGTGCCCCCAGCCCCCCACCCACCGCCCGCGACAGCCCCCATCCCTAGCTGCACCACCATGAAAGGTCAGTTCCCCTCCCTGACCCTCAGTCGCCTCATTTGTGAAGTGGGGATCCTAACACCTAATCCGTAGGGTGGTGAGGGCCGAAGGGGAAAATTCACACTCGGCCCTGGTCGAGGGTCAGTAATCCACAGTGCTGCTGTCTTGCTCTTCCCTCCCTGTCTCAGTCGCCAGGGCTTGGCGGAGCTCGGAGTCCAGCCCCAGGCCTGGGGCCTTCTGGTTTGCTTGGGGCTAAACTGCGGATGCTTGACCGGCTCCGAGCTCCCGGTCCCTCTGGCTGGGGCCCTGCCTGCGGAGTGCAGGTGGACTGCTGGCATCGGCCTTCGGAAGCCCATTAGGGCCGCGTGCGGATGGTAATGGGACAGACGGCTCGGAGAGGACAACACCATCCATAACTGTTACACAGCGCGTGCTGAAGCTGAAGAGACGCCTGGGAACGTCTCTGTCACTCCCCGGCCTCCCCGCCGCCTGCTGCCTCCTCTAAGCCGGCGAACACGAGAGGAGAAGACCTCAGGACCCCCTGCTCCTCGCTGTGCCCTGCGGCGGCTGCTGCGGGCAGAACCCGAGTGGGCTCATACACCGAGGCCCCCAAACCTGGGCTGTCAGCGTTGGCCAGCACGCTGCAAGCCATCGTCAGGGTCGGCCTCAGCCCACTCCCTCGTAGCCGTGGGCCAGAAACCGTGCAAGGCTCTTTAACTGTGTTCCCTCTTTTAATCCTCACCTTTGCCCTGGGAGCGCTTTTGACATTCCCGCTCCAAGAAAGCTGAGGCTGAGAGCGGCCGAGTGAGCTGCACAGGCCCACGCGGCGACTGAGCGGCAGAGTTGAGACCAGGGCAGGGACCCCACGTCAAGAAGCAGCATCTTGTTCTCTAGGCTCCCGCACTGGGGACGTGGGAGCTGTCCTAGGTGGGCTTTAAGGAGACGCATTGTGAGGAGGGCAGAAGCTTCATGTCCCTACATGGCCAGAGGCCAAAATCCACAGTGATGGAGCCTCAAGTCTGAATCTAAACAAGAGAGATAATGACGCTGACGGTCAACACCGGTGGCTGGGTCCCTACCACCCGGCAAAGGTGGCTGCTCAGTCTCATCTCCAGACGAGGAAGCTAAGGTTCAAAGGGGTCAAGGGACTCGCCCGGGTTCGTACGGCGTCTGAAGAGCCAGCCTGGAGCGTGAGCCGAAGACTGTCCATGAGTCCGTGGTCTCTGCCTTCTAAGCATCCTGGGCTCCAACACCACCGAGACGTTAGCGTTTAGCTCCGGGAGGGCAGGAGCAGTGCGGGCTGGCGCACAGGGGGTCCTCGGAACACGTCTGGGGTGGGTGGGTAAACCCATTCGTTCGTCCAGCAAGCGTGGACGGGGCACCTGCCATGTGCCAGGCCCCATTCCGGGCATCGAGGATACAGCAACAGAGAGAGAGGTCCCCGCCCTCCCAACGGCCCTGTCCCGGGCGGTGATTAAGTGTGAGAAAGAGCAGTGAAGCAGCTGAGAGGGTGCAGAGCCACGAGCGGGTGACCACCTGTCCCACGTGCCCGGGGCAATCCTGCTCGGCACCTGCCGTTCGGTGGATAATCATCAGTGACCCTTTCACCTTAAAACTGTCCCATTTGGAAGACAAATTACACGGTCACCCTCAGGATAAGAAGCACCGCCAGGCTATCTTCACTAAGGTGGTGCGGCAGAAACTTGGTTTCCACCAATATCCGCGAGCTTCTCTGTATTTCCCAGCCCCCTGCAGCCAAGGAGGGCATGTGGCTGGGCCATGGGCAGTGGAAGGAGGTCGTAAGTGTCGTAGGCCACTTCCAGGCCTGGCACTACTCATCCTGTGACAGCTATACCATGGTGCCAAGTAGTGGCCAGCAAATTCTCTCCCCCTCCCCCACCCGCTGTGCGGGGCATGCCCTGCTCCTCCCCACTGGCGCTGGGCCTGGCCGTGTGAGCTGCTTTGGCCGCTGCACTGTAGGCGTAGTGGCGTGTGCCACTCAGGACAGGGCCCCGGACACCCCCCTTCAAACCCTCCGTGACCTCTTCCTCCTGCACGTCAGCGGTCCAGAGGGTCCAGCGGGGAGCCCCACGTGGGCTGCAAGGGATGACAGAGTCACAGCGGGGAAGAGGCTGAGATCCCTGAGCCACTGCTGGGAGGTGAGTCCCCCGGGGAGCCTCTGACCAGGAATAAATGCATGTGATTTTGTGCGAGCAGGAAAGATGCTTTTACCGCGCTGCCTCTCTCAGAGTTCAGAGTTATTTGCTCCAACAGCTGGTGTTAATTACCCTGACCCTTACAAGTGGCCAATAAAGGCCTCTCTGAGGAGGGAACATTTGAACAGAGACCTAAATGTACAGAGGGAAGATCACCACACACAGAGGACATAGCACGTGTCAAGGCCCTGGGGCACCCAGGTGTTCAGGAAACAGCCAGATGTTCCAATGACTCCTGCCGGCTGAGGCACATTCTTCACCACCTGGAGACCTCGCTCAGATCACATGCCCTGCCTGAGCCTTTGTTTCCTCTGGTACAAACTGGGACAGGTGCCACACCTGCATTTCTCCCTGGTGGAACCAAGGTGGCAGGCTGAGGTGGTAGTGGATGTGAGAAGGCTTTGGGGCCGGGGCTGCCCTGTCAACTCAGGGGCACTGGCATGTGGGATCCCACTCGGTGAGACCATGGTAAGGGTGGTGGCTGTCCCAGTGAGTGTGCTGGCGCACCTGGTGGCACAGCTTGATGGCAGGGGTGATGTGGACACACTCTGAGTGCTGGGCTCTCAGCTCCCTGGGTGGTTCTGAGAAAGTGACTGAGAACCCTCTGGAATTCAGGAAGGGGGGAAGGGCCAAGCACGTGCAGACTGCCTGGCCCTGAACTAGGTATTTACAAACCTGTCCTCACCTAGTCTCTCAAGCAACTCTTTAAGGAGGCCGGTGTCCTTGCCCTGGCCACACTGCCCCAGACACCTGTGGCTGAAACAGAATCCTGGGACAAGTATCTCCAGGGCCGGGCTCAGTGACTATACACACTAGGAACTTAGTTAGAACCTTGAAGCCACCTTAAGTATCCTGAGACTATCCCGTGCCAAGTGCCACGCCAGGTGTTAGATGCGCACTGTCTCCAATCCTCCCAGCCTCCCATAAGGAAGCTGCTATCTGCATTTGCTAGAAGAAGAAACTGAGGTTCAGAGAGGCCCAGGTCTCAAAGTAAGGGGCAAGAGGGGATTCCACCCCAGGTCAAGCTGGTTCCAAAGCCTGCATTTTGCTACTGCATAAATGAAAACGTAACTATTATAACAAGAATTAGCATATGGCGAACCCTGTGCCTGGTGCTCTGCTCAGAGTTCCACATTATCTCAGTACCCTCAGAACTACCTTTCACAGCAGACACCATGACTCCCATTTTACAGATGAGGAAACGAGGCGGGAAACGACTCCTCAAGGTCACAAAACTGCAAAATGACGGAGGCAGGATAGAGAGATGGGTAAATGGAGCCAGGGTCCTGCCCTGGAAGAACCCTCGGACAGACACCCAAGACTTCCACGACGTGCCCGTGTGACGGAGACCCATCGGGCCGAGCTGTCGGGCCGGCCTGCCGCCGAGAGCCCCTGCGTGAGTGGACAGCCATGGAGCTGAGCGGTCCTGGGGAGGCAGGTCCCGCTGGCCGGGCGCCCAGCCAGGACTGCAGAGTCAGGATATATCACCCCTTATCATCAGCAACATTAGCTTCGTGATTCGCGAGCATTCACAGCGTTGACACTAATGATCAGCACAGCCCTGAGTCTGAGCCTCTGAACCGTGCCGGGATGGCCACCCCTCCCCCTGTGCATGTCATCGCTGCCGTGCACGGCCCGCTGAAGTCTGCCCTTGCCCTGAAGCCTTGGGGACCATCCCAGCCCTGGGGTCTCCCCTGAACACCATGTACTCTCTGTCTCTCCGAGTATCATTGTCACTGTGACCACACACACACACACACACACACACACACACCCCTGCAGGCTGCTGGCCCTTGTCCCAGCGCTGGGCAGCGGGGGCTGTGTGACACACACCTGGCCCGGCTGCTGTCCGGGCAAGGCAGGCTGCAGGAGTCCTACAAAGCGCGAAGGCCTCTGACCCCTGCTCCATGCACTTAGCCTGTCAGGAGTCTCCGGGAGGCCACCGGACGCACCGGCGAGCACGCCCTGGTGACGTCAGAATCACGCGCACTTAGTGCGAGCCTCGGGCTCATGCTCTGGCTTTTTTAATGGGTATAAAACATTAAGTCGTTTGTGCAGAGGCGGGCAGGCTACTCTGTACTTGAATACAAACAACCTCACTCATTCAAGGATAAAATGTTCATTCTTTAAATTATACAGGCTTGTTTTTTCCACTTCTCATTTTTCAATTTCCCCTTGACTTCCGAGCAAGGCCATTGGCTGTGATGGGAGATCTCCGGGCAGGGTCCGTGCCTTGCTCACTGTGGCACACCCTTTTGTTCCACAAACATCTGTTGTTCATCTTCTGAGTGCCAGACCTTGCACCAGGCACTGCGGATGCAGCAGGAAACAGACAGCCCTGGCTGCTGCCGTGGTGTAGCCTACAGTCCAGTGCTGTGGTCAAAGTCTGGACTCTGGAGCCGGACTGCCCGAGTTCAAATCTCAGCTTTCCCACTGACCAGCTGTGTGGCTGTGGGCAAGTTACTTAACCTCTCTGGGCTTCAGTGTCTTCATCTGCAAAAATGGGGATAATAATAGTAGCTCTCTCACAAAATCGTTGTGAATTTTAATGAGTTCTGCATATACAGACCTAGAACGGGCCTGGTATGTAGGAAGTACAAAGTGATTCATGATCTTCATCATAACAACAACATTATATTCTAGTGGGGACTCAGCTGATGAACAGAAAAATGGGCAAACAAAATTATTAATGCCAGCAAGCAGTGCCCTGGTAGATGGCTTGGATGTATTAATACAGAGAGAAAATGGGGGAAGGATGCATCATTTCGACGGGATGGTCAGGGAAGGCGTCATAGAGCTTTACAACTGAGCCCTGCAGGACAGGGAGGCAGCAGCCTTAGGAGGCCCCCGGGAAGGGTGATCCTCGCAGAGGGAACTCCGAGTTCAAAGGCCCACAGTCCGGACAGCTCCGAGCACAGCAGGAAGAAAGCAAGGAGGCAGCGGGCGCCGGAGGAAGCAGGGCGAGGCACGGGTCCGACTCCCAGCGCGATGGCAGACCTCGGAGGGGCTCAAGCCGGGACGCGATCTGATCTGACTAACATTTTAGTAACGGC
>NW_012137492.1:176738-181817 GCF_000956105.1 Propithecus coquereli
CATCATAACAACAACATTATATTCTAGTGGGGACTCAGCTGATGAACAGAAAAATGGGCAAACAAAATTATTAATGCCAGCAAGCAGTGCCCTGGCAGACGGCTAGGATATATTAATACAGAGAGAAAATGGGGGAAGGATGCATCATTTCGACGGGATGGTCAGGGAAGGCGTCATAGAGCTTTAAAACTGAGCCCTGCAGGACAGGGAGGCAGCAGCCTTAGGAGGCCCCCGGGAAGGGTGATCCTTGCAGAGGGAACTCCAAGTTCAAAGGCCCACAGTCCGGACAGCTCCGAGCACAGCAGGAAGAAAGCAAGGAGGCAGCGGGCGCCGGAGGAAGCAGGGTGAGGCACGGGTCCGACTCCCAGCGCGATGGCAGACCTCGGAGGGGCTCAAGCCGGGACTCGATCTGATCTGACTAACATTTTAGTAACGGCCCTCTGGACCCGCGAGCAGCGGAGAGCTGGAGGGTGAGGGTGGCAGCCGCGGAGACCAGCTGGGAAACCAGGGCAGGTGTGCGCGGACGGTGGCCTGGGCTGGGGTGGCAGAGGCATCGGAGAGAAGCAGCCAGATTTTGGGATGTGTTGGAGGAAGAGCTGCCTGGACTTGTTCCTGGGCCGGATGTAGAAAGTGAGGGAAAAAGAGAACTCAAGAGTGATTCCCCCTTTTTTTTTTTTTTTGGCATTTGCTAGGAGGCATGTGTTTTATTTCTGATCCTGCCATTAAGTAGCTGTGTGACCCTGAATACGTCACTTAACCTCTCTGAGCCTTGCTTTCCCCGTCCACTAATCAGGGGTCATGCTCTCTGGCCCTTCGCAGGGTTTGCTGTGAGGATCAGTTAAGGTAAGACACAGAGAGGGGACAGCGTTGTGAACACAGAAGTGAGAAGGGGACTGGGGTCCCACCTGGCACCCTCGGAGGTGCCAGAAACCACTTCCGGTTTCCTCCCCCATCGAGCAAGGCTGACCTGAGCTGATTCTCTGGTTCGGTTCTTCCCCCCACTGCCTGGACCCGCAGAAGTTTCTTGACCCCCAAAGCGGGGGCGGCGTAGGCAGGGTGTGGGGAGCCTGAGCCTTCAGCAACACGACCCCTCCCTGCCCGGAGCAGGGCACTGGCTCGGGCCCAGCCTCTCCCGAGAGTGACAGGACTCGGCCAAGGTCACCTGCCGGATCAAAGGCACTGCCCACAATAGCCCCAAGCGCCCCAGCTCCACGCTGTGCCCAGGCTGCCACCCACATTGACTGAAGCCCACCCCCTGCTAAAGCCAGCGCAGCGAGGGCTCTGTCCTCCTCACAGCTTGTGAGAAACCAGGAGGCCGATGGAGGGAGGGGAGAAATTGGCATTTATTCGGTTTTTCCCCCTGCCTGGTTCCTTGCAGCATGGAACTCAATCCTCACAATACCCCCTTTTTCCTGCACTAGATGGATGTCTAAATAGGATCAGAGAGGGTGAGAGATCTGCCCGAAGGTCTCCCAGCAGAGCCAGGCTCAGTGCCGAGTCCATTCTTCGCCCACTGCCCTGGCAGAAGCCACGTATTTCTCCCCTAACAGACCAAGCTGGGCTCTGTCACTCTCTGCCTGGGAGGTTTGGGCAAGAGCCTGGAAGCACCAAAGGAGCAACCGAGGTCTTTCCAGCTCTGGGCTCCGTCCCCGGCAGAGCGGCAACCGCGCAGGGGGCCCAAGGGCGTCATTTGGACCCACCTAACCTCCCTGCTCCGCCGGCAGGTGCCCCTCGAGTGCGTTACGAACCTGCCATGTTCGCCGCCCGGAGAAGCCGACATGAGGGATGGCGTTTTATTAGTCCCTCCCCACCCTTCTGTTTGGACGTCCAAACATCTACATAAATTACAGTCCCGATATTTATCGCGTCTGCGTCGTAGCAGCGAGGGGGTGTGCACGTGCGCACTTCGTGTCCTCGGCGGAAAGAAGGTCACCCCCAGGACTCTCTGCCCACCCGTCCCTCTGCCCCGGGGCCCGGTGCCAGCTGGGGCAGCAGGGACCAGGCTGCCTGGCAGGAACCGGGAGGGGCCGGGGCACTCGGGCACTGGGGAGAGAGGGAGGCGGATTTTACGGCGGAGTTTTCACATGGTTGGTTTTGCCATTAACTTTGAATGCCTTTGTGGGCCTATAAAGTTCCCCATGGTGGTTTATAGGGAGTATGAATCGAGGAAATTGGTGGCAAAAACGGGGTTATGGGCGGCTCTCGGATACCCACGCAAGGGTCAGGGAACAAAGGCAAGGAGGCGCCGTCTCCACAGAAACTACTCCGCTGATAACTTTGTTTTTTAAAAAAATCACATAAATTCCTTTCTGTTTCCCCTCAAAATTCGACGTGCACAGAAGGCTGGCAGGCGCGTCCCCATGACATTAACCGCGGTCATCTCTGAGCACTGCTATTTTCTGTCTTGTGCTTTTCTAAATGCTCCGAATTATCTCCAGCTTTCGGGTATTACTCTTGGAATATAAAAAAAAGTTCTCTTTTAAAGCAAGATAATTCAAAACAGCAGGAAGGAATGTTTTCCGAGGCATGCGGGACTCAACCGTGATAATAACCCGCCGCGACGGCTCCTGTTCTGTCATCTCGTTGTGTTCTCACCACAGTCCTCAAGTTTGACAGATGGGGAAACTGAGGCATGGGGAAGTTAAAGGTCTTACTCGAGGTCATGAAGCCCAAGGGCCCCAGCAGGAGCCGGCGCTCTGCCCCTCCGCCTGGCCTTCCTTCTTCTCTGCCAAGGCACCTGCTGGCCCAGGCTTGGGAGGTTTGGCTGGCAGCCCTCAGATGGGGCGACGGCTCTCACTTTCGGGGTCCTGGGCATCTTTGCTTGGTGGTCTGAGGGGCTGTTTACTGGCAGCTTCTCTGGTTGGAAGAGGTCACTGGGGATTATCTGGCCATATCTTCAGGGGGTTTGGGGAACTGGATCTAGATGCTTCCAGAAGGTTCCAGACGCAGGCTGGGCTAGGGCAGGATTGGGTGGAGGCAGAAAGTGTATGGAAGGGAGGTGGGCCGGCTTGGGCAGGGAGGCCACAGGGAGCCCCACCTCTGGGAAGGACCTGGCTGGCCAGGGTGCCAGGGCGTGTGGGGCCCTGGGCTCCTCGCACGCAGCAGCAGGCGGGGGGTCTGTGAGTCACCCGAGTCCCCCAGTCCTTCCCGCTCGTTCCAGACTTACTGAGAGGCTGCCCTGGCCTGGGGAGGGGCTGCGGCCCAGGCCCGGGAGTAGCCTGTGCTCCCTCCTCTGCACAGGTCTGCCCCACGGCTCCCATGTGGAAATGTCGTGGAGCAGAAAGGGAGACAGAGAAGACACTCACATGCCCCTTTGACTGACAGGTGACAAGGTCTAGGACACCGACCCTACCCTCAGGGGCTCCCACTCTGAGGCAGGGAGACACAGCCTCCCTCGTCAAGAAGCCTTAGTCTGATGAGGGAGACACAGCCCCTCCCCCGAGAGGTTCCAGTATGATGGGGAGACAGCTCCTGCCCTGGGGACATCCCAAGTCGGACAGAGGGAATGCACCCCTCTACCACCTGGGAGCCCCATTCTAACAGGACGATAAGACCTCACCCAGAAAAGGGACTTAACAGCCCTTTAAGAGAGACACACGGCATGAGGGGGCAGGTCCACGGGGTCACCTGTAAGTAGGTGAGTTCCCGAGGGTTTCGAGAGGCAGGGGTCATACGGAGCGTTCAGGGAGGCTGAGAAAGTGGTTTCTCCGGCCTCTGAAAGCTCAGCCCGGCTCTGCCAGCCTCCGAGGACGTCAGCCAACGAGACATCGTCCACACCCTCGGGGCGTTCACAGTGTGGGGAGCTGGACACCAACGAGGGAAGCAGGGACTGGAAACCCGTGTCACGGGCAGGGGCCGGTGCATGGCTGGGCACTGGGGAGCCATGGACAGGGTTAGCGGGAGCGAGAGTGCTGGGATTTGTGGTTTGAATGATCAGCAGGCTGCCCAGAGGAGGAGTGGAGGCAGGAGACCAGGGCGAAGGAGGCTGCTGTGTCATCCAGCCAGGAGACGAGGGCCGGCCCGAGGGCCTGGCTGGGGGTGGAGAACGGGACAGGGCAGTCTTGCAGCTGAGCACCCTCGGCCCGGCCTGACGAGGGCCTGAGGAAGTTACACGATGGCTGCGCTCGGAGCAGCCACGTGGCTGGGCTCAAGGACGCAGGCCCAGGGTCCCCTTCCGCAGATGCCAGCTCAAAGCGGGGCAGGGGACATCTGCTGTCACTAGGCGTGGGTGGGGCCAAGGTCAGATTCATGGTCCTGCCCCCGAGAAGGGGAGACCCCGGGCAGGCCCTGGGATATCCTGGGGTCCCCCAGATTACAGAGGCCAGACCTTTGGGAGGAGATTTGGGGAACAGGCAACCACAGGCTCCAGCTGCCCCAACAAAACACTCGGGTCACGATCGGACCCTTCAGCTGCCAGGCATCCGCCACGGGAGGCTGCCAAGGCCACGGCCGCCTTTGCCTGCTGTGTCTCCCATCTGGGTGGGCATTTGTCCCACTGGCCAGTGAAGCCTTTAAACCAGGCAGTGCAGGGGTCAGGCGGAGGCCTGAACTGACCCATCTGGGAGAAGTGCTAATAAGCCCCTCAATTTGCATATATGCAAACAAGGCTTCTATGTCGACAGAGCAATTAGCATTGCCTAATGCCTGGCCAGGCCACCAGGATCCCAGGACTGGCTGCGGTGCTTGGGATTTTATCGGCTGGGCTCAGATCCCGGTTCCCTCTCAGCTGACGCCTGGCCGGGTAGACGATGAAGTCCCACTTTCAGCCCAGGCCATCTGGGGAGGGCAGGGAAGACTTCCTGGGTCTTGTTTTCTTATCTTTATTTTGGGCAGGGGAGAAAGGCCATCAGGTGATGAAGTGAGGCTGGGACATTTAACCATCCCTGCTCCACCAACATGCGAAAGGGAACAAGCCAGGGCTTTGAGTCAGAGTGGCCTGAGTTCTAATCCTGGCTTTGCTACTTGCTGCTGTGTGACAATAGTCAAGTTCATTGACCTCTCTGGGCCTCAGTATTCTCATTTGTAAAATGGAGAGGATGCCTTCCACACAGGCTGTTGTGAGAAGCAAGAGTCTTTTTG
>NW_012137492.1:181867-194270 GCF_000956105.1 Propithecus coquereli
GGTCCACTGCCGACCGAGGGCAGCACGGCAGGGGGTGGTTAAAGATGAAGACAGAGAGGAAGGCCCAGGCTAAGGAACAGGAGCAAGAAGTTTGGGGAGGCTGAGCACTCGCTGAGAGGAGAATGGGTGGGGTAAACCCCCTAGGGAGCCCCCACGATGTTCCAGCACCAGGAGGTTCTGGGGAACCCGCTGACCTCGCTATCCATGTGGGCCAGGCAGTGCCTCCCAGAGCCTGGTTCTCAGTCTGACCCCAGCTCCCCTCCCTCCGGCGCAAGGACCCCATTTTCCCAGCCCAAACCTGAAGTTTTCATTAGACACAGCTTTCCCAGGGGGAAGGGAAGAGTGAATTTATTCATGCAAAAAAGTCCTACAAAGGTTTAAATGTTAGAATGCATTCGGTTATATGTGTCGCCAATTGTCTTTATTGAAAAGGATAAAAAATACTTGCAACTGGGACCATCCCAGGGAAACCAGAAAATGTGGACTCTGCACCCAGGAGGGACGAGAGCTCGTATATGAGTGGCGCTGAGTTCCATGGTTAAGAACGTGGGTTTTAGAGGCAAAGCCAGGAGCAAGCACACCGGCTGGCACACAGTTGGTGCTTACTAAGTGCCTGATGATGAAGTGACAGGGACTAAATCCCAACTCTCCCACAGACTCTGCGTGGCTCTCTGTGCCTCAGTTTCCTCATCTGTACGAAGAAGATAATAATGTCCACTGACAAGGGATTTCGGCGAGATAATTCAGGGAAGGTCTTTAGCTGGATCCTGGCTCATAGTAGGTGCTCAGTTAACGGTGGTGGCGGCAGCAGCGACACAGCAATGGCAGTGAGGGAGCGGATGTTGGGATGGCATCCTGCACACTTCTCCACCTAAAAGAGGTCTCCACTTGGAGACATGCTTGGCCCATGTGTGGGCAGGGCACGGAGGGACGGGAGTTGGTAGATCAATACCCCAGCTTTGGCTGGGCGCCGTGGCTCGCGCCTGTAATCCCAGCACTTTGAGAGGCCAAAGCGGGAGGATCACTGGAGCCCAGGAGTTCGAGGCTGCAGGGAGCTATGATCGCACCACTGCTCTCCAGCCTGGGCAACACAGTGAGACCCTGTCTCTAAAAAAGAAAAAGAAAGAAAGAAAAGTACCCCAGTTCCTCTCCCACTGAGGGGTGATTCTGAGGGATGTCCCACACTGCCTGCAAGTGTGTCCCCCGCTGACAGAGCCCCAACTGAACCTGTATCAGCGGCCTCCCTGTTCCCATCTCACTTCCTGGGGTCACTCCCCAAATAAACTACCCGTGTCCAAATCCTTGTCTCAGGCTCTGCTTTGAGGGGAACCCCAAAAGCCAGCAACACCAATGCGGGAGTGCTGCAGCCCTCAGCGCCTACGCCTGAGAAGCGAGTGACCAGGCAAGGCCCCTCTGGTCGCTGCGTACTTCTCAGGCCGCTGTCAGGGCAGATCAGGATAAACCTCAGGACAAAGCCATGGAAATGAAGAAAGGGAGGCCACATGTCCGGCGAGGGATTATTATATTTCCGCGGTGAGATAAGGATCTTAAAGCTCGCTGATTCTGTAGCCCGCGTGAGGCTCGGGCAGCCTGTGTCCAGCTCCGTTAATCCCGGCTTGGGTCCGCCTGTCACTTAGGACCCCATTGTCTCCAGCCACAACCCTGGGGCAGATGCAGGCTGGCGACGGTCAGGCCTGCTGGAGACAGAATCCCAGCTCTGCCGCTCACGGCTGTGTGTCCTTGAGTCGGTTACCTAACCTCTCTGTGCATCAGTTTCCTCGTTTATAAAATGGAGAAAATAACAGAATCTAACTCGTGGAGTTTTTAATGCAGATTAAACACATTAATATTTATAAAGCGCTTAAAGAGTGCCTGGCTCACAGCAAGCACTACATAAATATTTGTTAAATAAATACCTACCTTGCTTACCTCCAAGGGTTGTGGTGGGATCACCAGATGATAAACACATGAAAATCCTTCATACGTGGTAGAAATTCATGCAAATACATTAGAGGTATGAATTCTCTCTCTGTCTCCATTTCCCCAAAGTGGCTTCCCTCCGTGGGCTCTGCCACGCAGTCCACCAAGAATGGACTCTGAAGTTTCCCACACCTGAGTGTGAAGTATGATGCTGTCCTTCCCCAGCTGCGGGACCTTGGGCCTCAGTTTCCCCATCTGTGAAGCAGGCTGTGATCTCTCAGGGTGGGGTGAGCGTTAGAGAAGACAGGTAAGTGAGGCCTGCCCCCAGGAACCACCCAGTCTGTGGGACTTTCTCTCCCCAGCTGCCCAGAGGAAGCCACTTCACTCTCGGAGGGATTCGGGGTCCTCCCTGTAAGGGACCCCAATACCCCAGCTCTCCCAGCTGGTGTGAGGACGACGTGGGCGGATGCCCGCACAGTCCCAGAGCGCAGGGCCTGGGGAGGGCATAGGCTCCGTGGCAGCCCTTTTCCTCCGGAAAAATCTGTTGATCAATCTAAATCACAGAGAATCCTTTAATCTCCCAGGCACGGCCGTGGGGCTCTGTGCAGGGTTCCCCGCCTGGCCGTGACTGACTGGGGCCCAGGTCTGAGCGGGCACGTGCAGGAGGGGCCACGGAGCCTCACTGCGCACAGTCCTGGGGTGGAGGACCCAGACGTGGCTGCCTGGGATTATCAGGGTCCGTGGGGCCAACCCCGAGGGCGTGGGGCTGGACAGGCCCGGCGGGGCGCGGAGGAGTGCCCGCTAATGCCACGTACGCCCTCCGCAGTCCAGAAGCCCAGAGATGTTTGTCAAAAGGCTCTGGCCTGCTTTGGCCTAATGCGTTTGCCTAAACGCTTATGTCTCAGATAAGAGGCCAAGAGATGAGCAGATAGTGCCCGTGAGTAATTAACCCTCCCCCCGGGAGTGGGGCTGGCATCAAAGCTGGACCCAGAGAAGAACCAGGGGTGGAGGAAAGAGCTGGTTACAAGATCTCTGCCTCAGAAGCTCCCGAGGCCACGTCTATGAGGGCTCAGACCATCTCCGCAGCTCCCAGGGACTTTGGGTTGACAGCCCCTCCCCCTCCCCGGACAGCCAGTGCCGCATCTCTAAACTGTCAGCACAAACCTCAGCTCCCCCGGGAACGAGAATGGCACGGGCAAGGGCTATGCCACGGGGTCGGGGGGAGGTCACAGATGGAAGATGATTCTCCTTTCATTCATTCACTCATTCATGTATTCATTATTTAACTTAGAGTAGCCGGCAGCCCTGCTTCTAGGTGCTGAAACACATCATTTCCTTCTCGTGCGTAACCCGCTGGAGGTCTGGACCATCCCCGTTCCTGCTCGCTGCCGGATTTCCAAGTTCCTACGTTGTCACAGGAACTGGATGAAGATCTCCCAAATACAAGATCTATCTCACTTAATTCTCACGTGCAAAGTAAGTATTATTTTTCCCGTGTTATGGTTAGGAAACTAAGGCTCTGAAAAGTAAAGCGACTAGCGCATAGGACCACCACGAATTCATTCAATGCACAAGTAAACACGCCACTCGTTGTGCCCCCCACCCCCATGCGCTCGCAGCGAACAAGTGGAGTGGACAAGACTCTCCAGGAGCTCCCTGCCCCATGGGGGGTCAGCTGTGGTCGAACAGTGAACATGCTAAGGACGTGTCACTACAAAGTGGCGCAGGGGTCACAGAGCAAAGAGCAGCTATTTTGTATTCTGAGGTCTGTGCCATGGGTGGTCAGGTGGTGGGGACGGTCCAGAGGTGGCGGAGGGGCGAGGGTGGCAGGCCGTGTGCTCAGGTGGGGAAGGCTGGAGGTTACCTGTAAGCAGCACCACCGAGCACCTCTCCATTTGCAAACCACGTTTGCTCCCATGATCCCACTGGGCGATCCCATGAGGGGAGATCACAGATCATAGACCCATTTGTCAGATGCAGAAGCTGCGGGCACAGAGGGGAGAAGCAACTTGCCCAGGGCCGCACAGCAGGTGAATTGTGAAACCAGGGATCAGTCGCTCTACAAACCCACTCTCCTCCGCCCTATCAGGGAACTGGGGGAGTCCTGAGACAGAGGCTGGACCAGAAAGGCTGTGTAGGCCAGGGAGGCCAGATGGGGCTGGGGGCCCTGGCTCCTGCCCTCTGGGTGCCTCAGGGCAGGTCGGGGCTCGGGCCAGAGGCCTGGCTTCACCACTAGCCTCAGTGCACGGTGTCTTGAAGCCAAATCCAGCTTCCCCTCCCCCCCACCCCCTCCGCCTTTATGGAGACGCTAATTTTAGCCAGCCACAAAGTCAGCCTGAGCTTTTAAAACCGGACTGATTTATGCTTTTCCTTAATTGCTCCAAAAAAGCGCTTTGCATCTAGAGGGAGAGAGAATGAATATAACTCTATTTAGGTTAAAAATTTAAAGCCAAATTCTCATTGGCCTGGCAGAAGAGAGAAACATACTTAACCCTGTCTCGGTCCTTTCCCTCCCCCACTCCCTCCGCCCACCCAGAGCCTCCATGTCTGCTGTGCACGCCAGACCCCGCCCAGGGGAGAAAGCAGGAGATGCCAGGAGCCTTGCCAGCCATGCAACGGACAGCAGGACACTTTTTAAGGGTGCCATGGGGAAATGCAAACCTTCCTGAACTTGGCAGCCCTTCCCCACCCCATGCCCCCGTCGACGGGCCTGTGGGCACAGGGCAGGTTGGACATGGGATCCCAGAAGTGAGGGGTCCAACTCCCAGGTTTTGCTGGGGGAAGGAAAAGGGGATTCTCTCTTCCTCCCTGACAGCCTGAGAAGAGGCCTGGGCCCAGGAGTCACCGACGGGACGAGTCTCTGCAGTCATTTCACAGCCCGGGAATTAGCACATGCTCAGATCATCTCGGCCATCCCTCTGCCTGCAGGCTGGGGCTGCCACGGCTCAGCCCAGGTTCAAATACTGACCTTTCCAGAGGTCTTTCCTAAGGCTTCTGTTCAACAGACACCCCAAATCTGCCATTTGCCATGCACCGCGCTCAGTGACAGGACTCTAACGGGCAGGGGCCCATGCCCACAGGGCTGGCCATAAATCCAGGGGGTGGCTATGGGCTCCCCTAGTCATAGGTCGGTGTCATTTCACCCACCCATCCACCCATCCAAATATCGGATAAACATAATCTCTGTGCCCAGCACAGTGCTAGGTGCTGGGGTCACAGAAATCAATAAGCCAGGGTAAACAAAAACAACCAGAAACAGTCTTCACAGATTTCACAGAGCGGGTGAAGGAGGCAAGTCAACGGGCTGTCCTGTCCGTTGAAGTGGAGACAGCAGCCGGCTACCAAAAATTCCTGTCCCTCTTCCTCAGCACGCCATGCAGTTGTCTCGGGGGGCAAACCTCCCCTCCACCCCGCCCCCGCCGCCCCCACACGTTTCCCAGCCTCTCTTGCCGCAAGTGTGGCCAGCGGCTGTTTGTACATGGACCATACGGAGAAGGAATGTGTCCCTTCCAGGCTTTTAAGAAGTAGAACACACTTCTCTCCTTTCTCTTTCCTCTTCCAGTGGCTGGAAGGGAGAACAGTGAGACCCCAGAAGACGGCAGAGCCACAGCGTGGAAGGGGCCTGGATCCCTGCGTCTCCACGTGGAGGAGAGCCACCTGCCTACAAAGATATTTGTGATGGACTGTTACGTGAGCTAAAAGCAAACTCCTATCAAGCTTGCGCCGGTGGAATCTGGGGGTATGTTTGTTACAGCAGCAAGTGCTACGATGGCTAACATAATTAAATTTTATAAAGCATCATTCTGGAAGAGAAGGAAGCAATAAAAATCTTATCATTTGATTCTTATAACAACTACATGTGGCAACTAAATGTTGCCCCATTTACAGACGAGAAAATGAAGGCTCAGAGAGGTGAAGTAACTTGGCCAGGGTCACACAGCTGGTCGGTGGTGGCTTAGAATTTGAACCCGACTGCCACATCCGTCATCCGTTCACTTCATAGGACACTGTGCTCCAAGCTGGAGGAACAGGTGAGAGAATCACAGAGTGAAACAGGAAGGGCTGACGCCTCTGTCTCCCTCTTAGCTGGGGCTGGGCCGCCAGTGTGGTTTCTGTTTCCAAGACACAGTGGGGAAGAAAAGATGAAAATCCGCCCCTGGTGTCCCCTCCCCAAACAGAGATAAGAGGCGGCAGGGTGGGCCCCTTCCTTGAGCAGTGGCTTTCTTTCTGGACGGGCCTTTCTCAATCCACAGGGAACCCCTTCTCTCCCCGCAGGCATAGAGGAAACGAGGATGTCGATACATTAGGCTCCCTTGGAGGCCTGGCCCTGTCCTCGGCAGCCCACGCAGACCTCCCGGACATCTCCATCGGCCACCCTGGGGCTGCCGGAGCTGAGGGGCTCTCGGGTCCCCGCTGCCGGCTGTCAGAGCCATATTCTCCAGGGCTGACTCAGCCGTCAGAGCAGGGCAGCCAACAAGGTCAGCCAGACACGGGAGGTGCTCGAGGTGGGTGGGTGGCCGGGGCCCCATCGCACCCAGAGAGGGGCCGCTGCTCTCCACCATGTTCTCCGTCTCTCTCTCCACGGTCTCTGCTGGCAGAAGAGGAGGCTCTGCTGTGTCATGAGGGGTTCTAAGCTTTCAAGGTCCCACTGACCTGGGTTTGAATCCAGGCTCTGACACCCGCTAGCTACGCAGCCTTGGGCAACTTCCTGACCGGTTCTGCATCCCTCGGTTTACCTATCCGTGACGTGGGGCTAAGGGTGCTTATGCAAAGGGGCGACACAGGGGATTAAATGCAACTGACGGTTTAAGGGGGAGAAGCACAGACTCAGAGAATGTTCTGGCCAGAAGAGACCTGGTCGAGAAAACGAGGTTCAGAGAGAGCCGGATGCTTGCCCCGGGGGAACAGAAAGGCAGGTGCTACTTGAGCTTATCCCAACTGCGCTGTTTATGTCCACCTGTTCCTGCACCCCTGGCCTTCCTCCCACAGGAACTGCCCGTCCTGCTGGGGAGTTAAACCGAGGGAGGGCAGAAAAAGAAGAGGAGGGTGTCCCGTCTCTAAGCCCTTGTCGCACTCCAAGGCCAGATCTCATGGGCTTTCCCACACTTCTGTCGGGGTGAGGGGTTGGTCCGGGGCTGGGGTGGAAGGGACGCAGGCTTGCATGGCTCCTGAGGCGGGGTCCCAGGGGATGGGGGGAGGGGCGAGTCCTGGAGGTGCCGTATCCGAGCAAGTCCATTCACCTCCTGGGCCCGTCCCCTCTGTCCTCACCTGTCCTGTGTTCCTTTAACCGAGTACCACAGAATGGGGTAATTATATTATAATGAACGGAAATGGTTCTAGAGGCTGGGAAGTCCAAGACTGAGGGGCTGGCATCTGGCGAGGGCCTTCTTGCTGCGTCATCCCGTGGCAGGAGGTGGAAGGACAAGGAGGCCCCGGACTGCCCTTCTGTAACGGCATCACCCTCCCCATGAATGCCGGTGAGCGTGGGGCCCGTGCGGCCCATGTGGCCTAATCACCTCTTGAAGGCCCCGCCTCTTAATACAGTTACAGTGGCCATTCCATTTCAGCATGAGTTTGGAGGGGACGGATGTTCCACAGCACTCTCCGTGCCTGGTGACAGGACGTCTGCCGAGAGGGGCCGTGGGGAGGGCCACACTGCCCAGTGTGAGACTTGGCACCTGCCAGGGGGCTCTCCACAGTGGCTCCCCGATCACCACCCCCGGCCCCCTTCTCACACCCCTCCAGAGGTGCTGGCCCCTGCACCTCCGCCCACCGCCCCCTTCTCAGCCTCGGAGCCGTCCCCGTGGGTGGCGTGGTCAGGCCAAGAGCCTGGGTGGGCCAGCGCCAGAGTCAGAGCCCCACACGGGAGCAAGTGAACCCACGTCAACTCAGAGCCGCAGGGGGAGGACCGGGAGGGCGCACAGTAGGGCTGGACCCGGGGTGGAGACCCTTGGGAAGACGGGAGGGGTCCCCTCTGCTGGCCCGGTACTCCTTTCCTGCCTCCCACCCCCTCTCCCACCTCCCACCTCTCCGCCCCCTGCCTTTTCCCAGCCGGGATCAAAATTCTCCGTCCCAGTGTCCTCCCAGCTGGTGCAAGGCCCTGTCACTTTCTCTCCCTCCCTCCCAGGCCCCTCAAGTGAGGAATTCTCCCGCGTCGCTCCCCGAGATGCTATACCACTAATAAGATTAAAACATATCTTCCTCTTCCAGCATCGATTCATAGCTGATTTACTGTTGCTTCTCAGCGGCAACAGAACGGATGCGCGGGCTGCCACCTTAATCTCTATCCATCTCCCGGCTGCCGGGGAGTAACTGCTAATTAATACCTTTCTGCCTCCCGACGACGCCTGGCAGCTCCGAGGGCCGTCGATACTCTGCGGGCTCCCGGCCACCCGCTCACTCAGCCACCCCCGCTCGAGGCTCCGGCCCCCGGCCAGAGGCGAGCTGGGGTCCAAACTGGGGTGAGAGGAGGGGAGGGCTGGGCTTCTTCCCTCTCAAAATCCCCCCACCTGGCACACAGACCCGCTCGGCCAGCCAGCGAGAGGCGGTAGCTAACGCAGGAGTGACGAGTCAGACAGACCTCAGTTCAAATCCTGGCTCCTCTGCAAACCTGCTGTGAGATTTCATCTCCGAGTGTCGGTCTCCTCGTCTGCAAAACGGAGAGAGCCAGGGGACCCACCTCACGGAGCTCCGCAAGAATGAAAAATGGGAACAGAGCTAGAATCTTCCTCTGGGACTTTGCCCCGCCACGCTCTCGGCCTGGAGTGCTCTTTTCTCGTCCCCACGGGGCCAAAGGGGGGCAGCGCCGTGGACCAGCTGGGTTGGCATCACTGGTGTCAGGGCACTGTCGGTGACAGATTTCCAGCGACGAGGGGCAGGGTCCCGAGAAGCCCCCCTCAGGAGAAGGGGTCAGCTACGAACATCCCCCCGGACCAGGAGACGCCAGCGTCGGGGCTGAGCCAGCCTTTGCCTGCTTCTTGCCTTCTCCCTATTCAGCTCAAAAGGCACCTCCTCCGAGAAGTCTTCCTGGACCACCCAATCTAGAGAAGCTCCTCCATACCCAGGTCCCTCAGTGTTCCACGGTCCCGCTTCCTTCCCCTCACAGAGGGCAAGATCCGGAGGTAGGTTATTTACCTACACGCTTGTTCCTGTCCCGCCCCCCAGCACGTCAGCCCACGAACAAAGCTCTTGCCTGCTGTTCAGCACCAACTCCCAGGCACACAGTAGGAAATCCATAAATGACAAACGAATAATAATTCTCCATTAGTGTTAGCTAATAATAACGATAATAAAATAATAGGCAAGATCGTCACTTCTCTCTTCCCCCGAATGAAGATCTGATTAAACGCCCTCTCCCTTCAGCGAGGGAGCCCATTACAAGCCATTGCCACCACGTGTTAAATAGCTACAGGCGTCAGATGCATTGGGCAATCCCTCCGGCAAGATGTATATCATTACCCCCATTTTACAGACGGGAAACTGAGGCTCAGAGCAGTCACATGCCTTGCTCAGGATGACGCATATAGCAGATGGCTCAGCTCCATTCAGGTCCAGGTGGGCCACATCCTGGGCACTCCACTTGGGTCCCCGGATACGGCACAGTGCCTTCCAGATGGGGGGAGGGGAGAGCTGCTTCTCCACCCGAAATATCCAGATACTAGGGCTTTCCTCACAGTTCCCAAATTGAAACTGACAGGCTGCTGAGAGCAAGGCATTCCCTGTGGTCACCGGTGGATAGCACACGGCCAACCTGGGAACCTGAGAAGTGGCATCAGCCTGATCTTGGATTTGCACAGGCTACATGGAGAGGGTCAAGGGACACCCCACAGGGTCATCGTTCTAAGTCCTCCAATCTGTCCTCACCTGCAGGGTTCCCCTTCATCTCACCAACACCTGACACCCTGGCTGCTCCCGGGGGGGCGGGGGGTGGAGGGGGGGATGGGCTGGCAGCTGGTGGCTCCCGGGGGGTGGTGCTGGGGGGAGGGAGCCTCAGGCCCGGGGCTGGCAGCTGTGCCAGCGGAAGCCAGCACGGGCGCTTTTAATAAAACATAACGAAGCGTGGGATCATAAAATATTTCGTTTAATTCAAGGCTCCCATGAGGGTGGGGCAGACCAGTTGGGCTGGCGGAGGCGAGGAGTTTAGCAGGGCGTGTCCTGCAGCGGGGGGCACCGCAGAGTCAGGATCCCGGGCAGTAGCCACAGGGCTGGGGTCAGGATGCGTTTCTCACACGCCTCCCTCCCGGCTCAACAAGAGATGGAAATCAGAGACTTTTGTCCCAGGTCTGGTCCTGGGATAACCCGCCAGCCCCTCTGGGCCTCAGTGTCCCACATGCAGAGGAAAGGAGGGTGGAACCTAAACAGAAAATCTCCAGAACTTCCTCCCACCCAGATGGTCCAGACTTCCTCCCCGTCACCAACCCACTCATTTCCAAATTCCTTTCTTGGCTATTTTATTTTTGCTCAAAGTAAAGCTTAAGGAGACACCCAGTCTGTAAACCAGGCAGAGCAGAGCTCTTGGCTTGATTTGGGGACGAAGGCCCCGTCAGCCATCAATCACCCTGACTCATGTTCTCGCCTCCAGGGTGATCCTTGGGGGTACCTCTGTGGGAAACTGGGGTTCCAAGGAGCACAGTCTGAAAACCATGGTTCGGCTAAATCCTACCCTCTCACTCTCCAAGGCCCCGCTCACCTCTCGGGACCTCATTAGAGACCTCCCCAAGGGTGGGTCTTCCCTGGTCACTACCAGCCACGTCATCATGGCTTTGTCCCTCTGAACGTTTATTGCAATCAGCGATTATGACTTTTACTTATTTGCAGCCCCAGGGCCTGCACAGGGCCTGGGACACAGGAGATGTTCCATAGCCGGGGCCCCTCCCCAGCCCCGACCCCCTACACGTCTCCATTACTCTTCCGGCCTCACTCTTCTTCACAGCAGTCACCAGGCCCGCCCTTACATTCTATGTTCATGCATGTACTGGCTGCCCGGTTACACGCTGCAGAAGGTAAGGTCCCAGGGCGCAGGCTTCCTCTTTGGCCTGCTCCCCACGGCAGCTGCAGTGCCTAGCACACCGCCTGGAACACAGCAGGTCTCTGGTAAACATCTGCTGAGTGAACGAACGAATGAATGAATGGATGAATGAAGAGATGAATGAAAAGATGCTCAAAACAAGAAAGGAAATTGACTCTCCCTTCGTTCCCTGAACAGATACGGCTCTGCCAGGCCTAACCGGCTCACTGGGAGTTCATGAGGCCTCTGGTGTGACTCTTCGGTGAGGCTATAAACTCCCGGAAGGTAACTACATCCTTCCTCCAGGTCCCAGAGCTTCCGCACAGGCCCCGATCAGTTCCCTAAGCACTTACTGAAGCCTGCTCTGCACCAGGCCCCGCGCCGGGTACAGGGGCGTGAAGACGAGTCACAACTGGTCTCTGTGCCCCATGGTGCTGTGAACATAGTAGGTACATAGACAATATTTGTTGGATGAATGAACGATGTCTTACTGAGACCTGGACCACGAAGAGGACTTAGTCCAAAGAAGGAGGTGGCTTCCAGCAGAGGGAACAACATGTGCAAAGAGCCTGGGGCAGCTAGGAGTGCCAAGTACCACGTCCTCAGTGCTGAGAACCTGTGTGGCAGGAGGATGGGTCTTTTTGTCTCCCCAGTGGGGCCCCTCACTTGGCAAACATCCTTCTTTCTTCCCGGAACACTGTGCACAGTAGGTTCCCTCTGAGGCCACACTTTCCAGGGGACGAGAGGGAGGACACGCTGGCTGCAGACCCTCCCGTCAAATGCCCTCACCCCGGCCCCATCGCCATGGACCACGTCTCCCAGGACACCTGCACACCCAGCGAGCCCCGCGCTCATCTGCTCAGCCCCACACGCCGCACTAAATATAACCATCGCATATGCCTCTTCAGCCTCCTTTCCCAGGGAAATAACATTGTTTAAGTAAAGCCCTTTAAATTTTAAAGAGCAGGTTGCGTGCTCTCTGTGGGAAGCTTTTAGCAGCATGCTGGAAAGAAATAATAATAATAACTAGACCAGAGAAACAGAGCAGAGCCAAGCTGCCACCCAGTGACTGCCAAGGCAGGGAGCGGCCAGGCCTGCAGCCTTCCATAGTGGCCAGGCTATGAGGTCCAGGGCCACCTCTGGCTGCTGCTGGAGCCCCTGAGCCCATGTAGGGTCAGGATGGGAGGTCCAGAAAGCCCCAGAATCACAAAAGGTTAAGGTGGAAGGGATTTCTGGTGGAGAAGCGAGAAGGCAGAGAGCATAGAAGGCAGGTCAAATGGCTGTGTGACCTTGAGCAAGTGGCTTAACCTCTCTGTGCCACAGTTTCTTCTGTAAAATGGGGATACTAGCCGCACAGACCTCCTTGAGGGGTTGCAAAGATTTAATGAGTGAGTTAATATAAGCAGCAGCTTGTCACAGTGCTTGGTGCACAAGTGTTCAATAAACATTTGCTATTCTTACCACTTTGCAGGTGAG
>NW_012137493.1:0-1729 GCF_000956105.1 Propithecus coquereli
AATACGTGATCGAGACAGACAGGAAATCATATAAACCATCAGCATTAATTCCATTCTCCAAGAGAGATGGAAGATTCTTGCATGCAGGGGATATTAGTCACTTTGTTCTAGTCTGAGTTGCATACCAGGTTTTGTGTGCTGCTATAAGGTGGAGTAATTCCAGATTGCTGAGGCTGCTCCCATGCATCAATTGACATAATGTGTAAGTATTTGGTAACCTGTAAAGTGCTGAATAAAGGTTATTCTTTTATCCTCGTTTCCATTAATAATATATTTTGCATTTGTTTTATGTGAATTAATCTAATATATTACGAGTGGGTGGAGTTCTGATTGGCCCTGATCTTTCTTGATCTGCCTGGAGTCAATCAACATTCAGGAGTGAGGGGAGGGGAAGAAGAATGGTGATTCCAGAACCAATATCTAAAAATACTTACAGAGATAGGGGTGAGGGATATCCATTTGTCCACAAATCATTTGTCGAAGACCACGTTGTTTGGTGGCCCCTGTGACTGAAGCATGTGGTACAGCTGATGGTACAGATTGACCTCTGATAGGCTCATTGCTCTCCTAGGAAGGGCATCCCTAAGAAGGCCCACCCTCTCCTTTCCAGCTCATCACTCAGTTGGAAAGAAGTCTCTCCGAGCTGTCGCGTTCCATTTGTGATCACGTGTCATCTAGACATCCTCTATTTCCTTTTCTTTATTTACTATTCCTTAGTCTTCCCCACTCTTTGAAAACTGAGGGAATGGTTGAGTTGCCATGGCAACCCTCTACCCCCACCTCTTTTTCGTTTCTCAACAATTTTTCTACATTTTAATAAAATTACTATTTATGGTGCACAAAGCTGCATTCCCCTTCGCCTCAGCTCTGCAAGGGAGGTTTCCCGTCTGACCAGAATACTAATGACTAAAACATGGCTTTCTAGTGAGGAAGCAAGGAAACTCTCAGAGCCATCACTTTGGTGAGCATACATGTTCTTTGGGACATGGTTTAAGCATGCATGCAAGGGTTCGACCTGCACATATGAAGAATCGCAGTCGACAGAGCTGAAAACCCAGCCGTGTGAAGTACACTATCCTGGATATACGTATTAATAAAATATGGCTGGAGGAGACAAAGGAGGTGAGGCGCTCTTACCTTTATCACACTGACAGAGGGAGCTGAGCTTCTGGGCTCTAACTGTACTAAGTGGAGATGTCATAGCCAGCCTATTAGGAATAACTGAGAGATTTACAAGGTTGGAGGTGGGTAGAAGGCAGTGTGCAATAATTGGAGAAAACACAGAGGCTTCCTCATTTACGAGCTAAAAGACGAGAGTAATTTAGTAACATTGTGAGAGTGTTCTCATCTCTATACCGCACCGACTTTGTAAACTGTTAGGAGGAGCAGAGATGCTGTACCCTAGGTATCTGGTGGTGATAAAGTCTCGTGACTAATCGTCTGGGATCTGAAATAGCCATTGAATTCCAGTTCTGCCCCTGTCTAGTTTTGTATCTTGAGGTAAGTTACGTAACTTTTCCCAGTGTCAGTTTTTTCATCTCTAAAATGAGGATGATAATATTAGAGCCTGTTTTTTAGGGTTGTTTTGAGGATCCAGTAAATTAATGTAAGTAAGAACTTAGAATAGTGCCTGGTAATATGGCTGTTGTCATTTGTTTTAGGCATTTTAATTATTATTTTAGTAGCTTATTAACACCCATGAAGACTATTCCAAACCTGAAACTTTACT
>NW_012137493.1:3979-4334 GCF_000956105.1 Propithecus coquereli
AGAGAAATATGAAGTAGACTTCCTCTTTAAATGACTCAAAGGGCATGGTAGGATGTCTGTATATGCTCATTTCATTAGAAAGGTCATCGCAATTAGATTTAGACTTCTAGCCACATAATCTATCCCCTTTATTGCAGGCAGTATTACATCTAGCCTACTGCAGAAAAATTGTCATTTCCACTAGATTACTTAGCAAGGCCTATTTCACCTCTCAAAGAGATCTGCAGATCAAGATATGTTGACATCAGTTGAGGGGGAATTGCCCTTTTAGTGGCATCTTTAGCCCTTAACACATTGACTGCCACACAAGAAAAAAAATTATTTTCCTTGGGGCCATGGTGTTTTATTAGAAAAA
>NW_012137494.1:0-360 GCF_000956105.1 Propithecus coquereli
TTCTGCTTAAAACATACTAACTGAAATAATACCAGGTAAGTCAATGCAAGAGTTTAATTACAATTTCATTCTAAGATAAAGTAACCATTATGACTGTTCATCTTCTGCTACTGTTTTTAGAATGCTTTATAATAAAAGTGTAATTTTGGTTGGTGAAGAATAAAGAAAGCAAGCTTCATTGTGAGTCACCTAGAAATCATTACATCATAATATTCTTCCAATAATATTCCTTAAATCTATTTCCTTGACCTTTATCATTTCATAAAAATCTATCTGACTGCCATAATGATTGTCATATTACTTTATTCTCTAAAATGTTGACATGGAATATTTGTGTCCTAAATAATAGCTAAACTAAAA
>NW_012137494.1:5692-6481 GCF_000956105.1 Propithecus coquereli
CCTAAGCAAATCTTATCTGCTAGACATCTTTACTTTTTAAAGTCATTATCCAGTGATTAAGAGTCTCAGTCTTCAATTCACTTATAAGTCCCTTTGTTGGTTTGGTTTCCATGAGCACTCTTTACACATAAGCATTTTTCAAGTGATAGATGCCATGAATAATTTTACTTCCTTTGGGATCTCAAATCCAACAAATAATAAAAATGGCTTTGCCCTCAGTACAAGACCAACTACAAAACTAAAACAGAAGTTACACCTGGCATCCTCACTGAACACAGATGTGCAAGTCAGATATCACAATGCAAATAGGCAGAAAAACATGATGGAAAACCAGAGGAGAAAGCTGAGGGAGACCTTGCAGGGAAGTAGACAATGCAACTAGATCATGAAGAAGGAGGAGGAGAGGTCTGTCAGTGACTGACAGTGAAGGAAGGGCATTTCCAAAGAGATGAAATAGCATATAAAAATGTCTGAGATGTTCAATAATCATTTTTAACAACATGCATTTGGAAAACAGATACATTTAATGTAGTTGGGACATGGGCACAATTGAGAGACTAATGGAAAAGTAAGATTGATGGGTTGATCATACAAAGGCTTTTGTATATCTTACTAAGGAATGTAGACTTTATTCTTTAGGCAATGTGTGAATCATAAGGGTATTTTATGTTTATCTGTGTGTGTGGTTTTTGTTTTTTTAATTTGTAGCAAGTGTTTTTTTAATTCTTTGTTTTGTATTCAATTTCGTGTTATAGATAGATCATTTGAGGAGTCATAATGCATTAGTGT
>NW_012137495.1:0-395 GCF_000956105.1 Propithecus coquereli
TTGTATTGTAAAAGCAACTATAGATGATACATAAACAAATGAGTATGACGTTTGTTTTAATCAATGTGTTCCAATAAACCTTTACAGAAGCAAGTAGTAGGCTAAATTAGGCCTGCAGGCCATACTTCATTAATTCCTACTTTATAATTATTATTAAACGGAGGCATGTATTGGGAACTTAAGTTTTATGCAAAAATACTTATGTATACGAATTGGCAAATTTTTCAAACCATTTTGCTCGATAATCTTTAGAGAATACTGTTTCTTGCTTGTATTTATCTTTGCCAACAACTTTCCCTATAATCAACCTGAAAAAATGCCACTTGGTAGAATAGAAATTTTTACTTTTGTTGGGTACAGCACATCTTGAAGTGTATAAGGCAGCTTCTTAACGT
>NW_012137495.1:12554-14101 GCF_000956105.1 Propithecus coquereli
CTACTTTTAAACACTAGTCATAGTTTCCAGAAGTATCTTTTGGAATAATACCGTAGGTTTTGTTGTCATTTTTCATTTTCTTGAATAAGCACTTATGGGAATATCTATACTATGCTACAAAACTGTTAGTAGAATTTTCAGAGCTGATCAGACCTTAAATATTAGAGTTGGAGTAAGAAATCTTTTAAAATATGTAAATTAAGATTGCTCTTTATGAGAAAACTTAATTTGTGAGACTTATTTTCTTAATTTTCAGGAGTGCATCAGAGCCTTAGGTAGAAATAAACCTCATACTCCTTTCCGAGCAAGCAAACTCACTCAGGTGTTAAGAGATTCATTCATAGGTGAAAACTCTCGTACCTGCATGGTAAGTTTGCATTTGTTTTTTGCTTTATTTGTTTTATTTTAATTCTGAAGGAATAACTATATAATATTTGTGGAAAATTTATAATGTATGTTAATGACAGTCATTTGAATCCTTTTATTGTGAGAGATATAGTGATATTTAAGATGTGATCCCTGCCAGTCTGATAGAGAGGATTATATTGCAGTTATAGTTCATTCTACTAATTCCAACATCTGGGTCTTCTTAGGGCTAGTCTCTTCATTTCTTTTTTCTTGAGTATGGGTCACACTTTTCTGTATCTTCATATGTCTAGTAATTTAGGTTTATATCATATATATTATGAATGAATACTTTGTAGAGATGCTGAATTCTTTTATGTTCTGAATATTATTGGATTTTGTTGTTTAAGCAGCAGTTAACTTATTACAAACTCTTGTCTCCCCTATTGTGGGCAGCAACTGGAATTGAAATCTCTGTTTAGTTATTTTAGACTTAGCTATATTATTTGTAGCTTGTTTTGTGTATGCCTAACTCAGGAGTCAGCTGGAGATTTGTGCAGTTTATATGTAAAATTAGGGTTTCCCTCTCTGTGATTCTCTCCTTTCTGAGACAGACTTCACTTTTCCAGCTGCTGTGATCTCCACTCCCAAACTGTGTCCTTTAGTTTCTTAACCAGTGAGACTGCAAGTGTCTTCTTTTTTTATTTATTTTTTATTTTTAGAGAGAGGATCTCACCCTGACACCCAGGCTGAAGTGCAGTGGCATGATCATAGCTCATTGTAGCCTCAAACTCCTGGGCTCAAGTGATCCTCCTGCCTCAGACTCCCAAGTAGCTGGGACTGCAGGCAAACATCACCACACCCAGCTGATTTTTAAAAATTTTTTGTAGAGACAAGGTCTCCCGATGTTGCCTGGGCTGGTCTGTAACTCCTGGATTCAAGCAATCCTCCTGCTTCGGTCTCCCAAAGTGCTAGGATTATAGGAATGAGCCACTGCACCTGGCCGAGACTGCAAGTTTCTAATCAAGTTTTAGTTAACCTGTGTGACAGCAGCAGAGCTTGCCTTCTGGCAAAAAGCTGTTTTTTTTTTTTTTTTTTTTTTTTTTTAAAATGGAACAAGAAGGTACAGTGATTCCCATAGACCCTCTGCCCCACACATGGACAGCCTTCCCTGCTACAAATGTTCTCCAGCAGAGTGGTAC
>NW_012137496.1:0-301 GCF_000956105.1 Propithecus coquereli
CTGTGAGCTAGGCTGATGCCACGGCACTCTAGCCCGGGCAACAGAGTGAGACTCTGTCTCAAAAAAAAAAAAAAGCGAAGAGACAGAAACCTGAAAAGGAGGAAACCAGAATACTGTACGACTATGGCAATGTGACTAAATAAAATTTACAGTTAAAAGTCGAAGGAAAAACAGATGAAGAAGGTGAAGACTTTGGACCAGCTCTTCTATGGGGGAAAGTACTAGAAGGCAGATAACATGAAAGAGACATCACCGTGCACGTGGCCACTGGCTCCAGCCAATTTCTTCCTACAATATAACT
>NW_012137496.1:351-1212 GCF_000956105.1 Propithecus coquereli
GTCATATGCTGTCACACTATTTTAAGATTCCAAAAAGGAACAGCTTAACTTTTCCAGATATTTCTGCTTGAACTGGGTTGGTATTTATTACATAACTATTAGGGAAGAAGTAGTCAATGACTGTTAGAACCAAAAAAAATTCACTTCTCAAATGGGTTTTTTAAAAATTTGATGTAAATTCATTTGAAAGGTCAAGTTTTATCACATTACAGGCCCAGGAATAACATGGCTTTGACTCCTGACACTGCATGGATTTATAAAGTGGCGAGATTGCATCCTGTTCCTTCTATATGCACCTTCAGTAGTGAATTCAGAGTGCTGAATGTGGCTCGACACCATAAAGGTTTGCTGAATGCTTGTGTTTTAGCAAGGGAATATTTAGTTATGACAAACAGACACCCACTGAAACTGGCTTAAACACAAAAAGGAAACTGGGAAGAAATGAGGCTATTTCATGGAGCCCAAGGACAGGAAGTACAGCTGGAGATAAGGGATCAGAACCAGGAGCTGGGAAGATATTCAGAACCAAGGCAGTATGTCTCTTGTGTGTACCACACATACACTTCTCTACTGCTCTCTGCAATTGTTTCATTCTTCTCTCTCTTCACAAACCAGCTTTCTCTAGTCCCCGAGTACATGGAGAAAGATGGCTGTCCCCACTCCACAAGGTCTTCTACTCCAAGTACACACCAAAGTCTGATTCCCAACCATTCATCCCTATCCATGAATCAGCTTCCTCCCGGACTGGGGTCCCCATTTCTTGTCCAACCAGCTGAGGAAAAAAGACTAACTCAAATACTATGAACATGCCCACCTCTAAAGAGCCTAGGGAGGGACCTCAGAACAAGGAGACACCCCAAA
>NW_012137497.1:0-962 GCF_000956105.1 Propithecus coquereli
GCAAGCCTGACTTTGGTTTTTTGCTTGTTTTGTAGTACTTGTCATCTAGTTGAGTTTAATTATTTGGGCAGTTGTAAAAGGGGCAGGAGGTGGATGAGAGACTCGTATGGCATTCAATTACTACAGTCATTTCAGGACTTCTGAAAGATCGTCCACGGGTGACACTATCATGTCTTGTGGGAGTGTTTTTACAGAAGGTCATGAGGTCACGGGGAAGTTGCTACTAACTGACATTCAGTGTGCTTCATAAATCGGGATCTCATCAGTCTCGTTCACTTTGTCGTTTCTCATTCTTTTAAAGCCTGTTCTCTGGAAGCACTTTCCTTTAGAAGCATTGAAGTTGCTCTCTGAACAGTTTCTATGGGATGAAGGATAGTTTCACCATTGACCTTGAGAACTTCCAAGTCCAGTTTTATGTTGTTACCAATTTATATGCTGGTCTTGTCATTTGCTGTCATCTTTGACTTTGTTCCTAGCTTCTTGACATTCTTATAAAAATGTGCAAGTGTTTTTTTTAAAAAAATGTTTAAATTTTTTTGAAAAAAAATCTATGAACTTTATTCACATTGAGGTAGATTATTCTGGGAAAGCATATGGAACTCAATAAAATGGCAAAACCAATGTGTGGTGAGTTACTAGCAGCAGTCTCATTACTTTGTGGCAAAATGACAAATATTTCTTTTCCACTTTGCCATGCATAGTCGTAGTTAGGCTTCAGAGTAACCCTGGGAGGAAAAGAAGCCACCAGGAATAGTGTTCAAGAGCTTGGACACTAGAATCAAATGTCTGCATTTGAATCCCAGCTCTTCCACTCCTTAGCTGTGTGATGTTAGGCAAGTTACTTAACCTCTCTGAGCTTCGGTTTCTTCTGAGAAAATAGGAATATTTATAGTAATAATGAATTGGCTTTCCATTAATATTAAATGAGTTAATGTATGTAAAGTCCTTTAAAGAGTATTTAG
>NW_012137497.1:6182-6787 GCF_000956105.1 Propithecus coquereli
ACACAGCAGATGCTGTAAGGAAATGCTGAATGAATGAATGAATAAATGAATACATGCTTTAGATAATATGTATCATTAAGATTGCACAGGGATTTATGAACACTTCTTTGTAGCAGAAAATGCTTATTCCTTTCTGAAATTTATCCATCGCTGAAATTCTCCTGACTAATTTCTTTTGTTTAAACTTCTATTTGACATTCGAACTATTTTCAAAATGTCATCTCTGGATTCACTTGCCTCTGAGGAATTGAGGAAATTTTATATTGACATAGTCTGCAAGTTGTCAGAATTCACATAGTACTGAGAATTTCATAAGTATTCATAAAGGAAAATTAAGAGATCATTAGTCTCTTTTTAAATTCGTTTATCCTAGGTTCTCAAAGCGCTTTGGGAATTACAGCATCAATTTTGTGCCAGGTCTTAACATTAAACTGAAATGGTTAAAGGCTTGAGCATGGTTAAAACAATGTCACAGTGCCCTTCCACTTCTATGACACTGTCATTCTATTATGTTTGATTTTAATGTGATTTGATAAATGGGAGTAGAAAGCAGGTAATTATTTGGTAATGCCTTTTACTTTTAGAAATAGGAGAAATATGGGAGT
>NW_012137498.1:0-860 GCF_000956105.1 Propithecus coquereli
TTACAGGCGTGAGCCACCGCGCCGGCCTGGTTTGGTGTTTTTTTAAAAAGTTCTTATGACCACTGGGCACGGTAGCTCACGCCTGTAATCCGAGTACTTCGGAAGGCAGAGGTGGGAGGATTGCTTGAGACCCTGTTTCTACAAAAAATTAAAAAAAAAAAATTAGCTGAGTGTGATGGCTCCTGCCTGTAGAGCCGGCTACTCAGGACGCTGGGGCAGGGATTGCTTGAGCTCGGAAGTCTGAGGTTGCAATGAGCTATGATGATGCCACTCCAGCCTGGGCGCAGAAGGAGTCCTCATTTCTAAAAATAGACCAAAAAAAAAAAAACACAAACAAACAAAACCCCAAAAAGCAGTTCTAATGACCAATCTTTTCTGCGATCATAGGGCTTTTCTCACTGCTTTTCCTCGTGGTAGGCTTCCTTAGAGAAAAAGTCATTTTGGGATATAAAGTTCTTGGAATTAAGGAGATGATCATTGCCAAACATAGGTCTGAGTTGGAACCTCCTCAATTCTTAGGTCTATGATGGTTTTTTGATTTATCAGTCCTACTTAATTATCTCTTAAATATTACATGAGACTTGACTGTTATTTCAGAAGGAGCGGGAATTCGAAAAATGGTATATTAACAAAATTTACATATCTTTGGTTTTTGAGACAAACTGTGAACAGAAAATGGCACCCCTTTCTTTTTTTTTTTTTTTGCCATTCTTCAGTCAGCACCAGGAGTGTCATCCCTTTCTTTTCATTGTTTGAATAACACACAATGTTGTAATTATTTGTCCTATACATATCTAATGGAATGCATTAGGACATTTTGAAAAATATAATTATTCCTGATTTATACATGATCTTTTAGA
>NW_012137498.1:2200-2582 GCF_000956105.1 Propithecus coquereli
TAGTGGCACACCTTAGCAAATGTCCATGTCCAAGTGTCACCATTGTGAGCTTTCCTACTATAAGAAATCTTGCCTAATTAAGTGTCTCTTGTTTCCGCTCTGTAAAGTCAAGCAATTTGGTAAGGTTGTGTATTAGTTAGGATACAGTTTGGCTGTAAGTGAAGGTAGGTCGTTCAGGGCTAAGATGGCCCTCTGAAATGTCAGGTACCCCTGGGTATGGTCTCCATTCCAGAGTTTACCTCATAGTTCAGAATGGCTGCTCAAGCTCCAGCCATCACATCTCAATACCAGTTAGTAAGAAGGGGGAAGATGTGGTTTTTATCCTTTATCCTAGTAAGGTGACATATTTACATTTATTGATTTTGGCTGTAAAACTGACCTT
>NW_012137499.1:0-606 GCF_000956105.1 Propithecus coquereli
TTCCCTTTTAGCTCTACATTTTACTGTATTCCACACCTTTTGGTATATTTTGTTTTCACTTTCATTTCTTTCCTCAAATTTTTAAATTTCTGTCTATTTCTTCATTGAGCCAGTGAAAGAGCACATTGTTTAATTACATATATTGGTATAATTTCTGAAGGTCCTCTTTCCATTGTTTTCTAGCTTTATTCCAGTGGGGTCTGAAAATACACTTGATATGATTTTGATTTTTTAAAATTTGTTAAGATTTGTTTTGTCGCCTAAAATGTGGTCTACCTGAAAGAATGTTCCATGGGCTGATGAAAAAAATGTATATTCTCCAGCTGTTGGGTGGAATGTTCTGTAAATGTCTGTTAAGTCCATTTGGTCTAAAGTCCAATTTAAGTCCAATGTTTCTTTGTTGATTTTTGGTCTTGAAGATCAGTCTAGTACTCTGAGTGGGGTGTTGAAATTCCTCAATATTATACTGTTGCTCTCTATCCCTTTCATTAGGTCTAGTAATAATTGTTTGGTGAATTTGGGTGTTCCAATGTTGGGTACCTGTATATTTAGGATCATTATATCCTCTTTCCTAATTGATCCCTTTATCTTTATATAATAACCTTG
>NW_012137499.1:10251-10707 GCF_000956105.1 Propithecus coquereli
CTGGGATTATAGATGTGAGCCACTGCACCTGCCTGACCTTTATATAAATCTTATTGAAATAAAACTCAGGTACAATAAAGGCATATATAATAACTGAAGAGTTAGATACTATTTACAAACATACAGAGAAATGCAAGCACTACCACAACCAAGAAGTAAAAGCATTCCATAAATTCAAAAATTCCCTTTGCAGTCAATCCCTTCTGACACAACCAAAGACTGATTTGTTTTATACAAAACAAGACAGCTTTGCCTTTTCCAAAATATCATGCAATTAAAATTATATCTTTTATGTCTAGCTCCATTCACTATGCTTTTAAATTTCATCAAAATTTCATTTTAGTTTTAAATTTTTATTTATATGGACACATCTTAGTTGTACATATTTATGAGGTACATGTAATATTTTGGTATAAGCATACAATGTGTTATGATCAAATCTGGGTAAATAGGAAA
>NW_012137500.1:0-1541 GCF_000956105.1 Propithecus coquereli
TCGAACTCCTGAGCTCAAACAATCCGCCCGCCTTGGCCTCTCAGAGAGCTAGGATTACAGGCGTTAGCCACCGCACCCGGCCCAGAAACTCTTATTTATTAATAATAGGATTCAAAATTGTACAATAACTTTTGAATATATTCTGGCATTTTTTTTCAAAGCTAAACATAGTCTTAAGCAATCAGGCAATTGCATTCTTGGTGTTTGCCCAATTTATTTTAAAACTATGTTCATAAGAACACTTGTACATGGATGTTTATGGAAGCTTTATTTATGATCACTGAAATCTGGAAACAACCAAGATGCCCTTCAATAAATGAATGAGTAAACAAACTGTGGTATATCCCTAATGGAATATCATTCAGCAATAAAAGAATGAACTATTATGCCATGCAAAAATATGAGTTAATCACACATGTATATGCTAAAGAATGAAGCCACTTTGAAAAGACCATGTACTATGTAATTCCATTTATATGAAATTCTGGCAAAAGTAAACAGATCAATGGATCCAGGATTTGGGTGGAGTGGAATAGATGAAGCACCAAGGATTTTGTTTTTAATCACGGTGAAACTATTCTGTATAATACTATAATGGTGGATATATGACACTGCATTTTCCAAATCCTGTAGAATTTACAACACGAGAGTCAACCTTAATGTATGTAAATTTTAAAAAGAAAACATTTATGAGGTAGTGGGATCATACGAGGAAATGCATAATGTGATGAAAGAACCTAACTGTATTACAAATATGTGAAACAACCTGAATAAGTGCATTGAAAGAAAGTGTGATGACCTAGGTGATTTTGTAAATAAGTGGAGCCTGTGTGATTAAAAGCACAAGGAACTCTACCTAAGCATTGTACTCTAGTTGATAAACTTGTTGTTCAGAAAGTTAACAATTCTAAAACCACTATGCATTTATACTGGATTTGAATAATTATGTATCTGGTGGGGGATGGTAGGATCCAGGTCCCTCACTTTTGGAGTGGGAGGTTCCTGACAAGCCAGGGATAAGACTACAGTGATTCACATGGTGCAGGATTAGAGCTGGAGACCTCATTGTGAACTCACGTCCGTCTTAATATGAACACAGATGTATACATACACTAATTTTTATAGACGTGTTTATGCACATAGGATTGTATACACATATTTCCTTGCTTTTTCAATTGCGGGTGTCCTAAAAGCAATGGCACACCAGTAGCACTAGCACATCTAGGACTCAGATCTTGGTTTCTAGTATCATTAAAACATTAAAGGAAACATGGATATTTGGTGAAATGACTGCTTCCAAGACCACAGCAGGAATTACATAAGATGCATCTGTAGTATTTTGTGGTGCCAGGAAGTACAAAAGTACAACACACACACACACACACACACACACACACACACACACACATGCACACACACACACTCTTACTGAGGTATGCCAAAGGGGCATAGGAGCCAACTGAAAGAGCTCCCCACAGCCAAAGCTGAAACAATTTAAACATAAATTATATAATTGTATTTTTCTCATATATATATAGATA
>NW_012137500.1:1591-2161 GCF_000956105.1 Propithecus coquereli
CCCCGGCCAAAAATAATTTTTAAACTTTTAAAAAATACTCATCTATTAAAATGTTGCACTAATGATCTTTCTTTGATCTTCCTATCACAAGCATGCCACCCATCATCATTAAGCCCTGATAGCTCTCTTAATTTCTTTCAGTTTCGCTATCATTACTTAACTTGAGTTACCATCATAATCTCTAGTCAAATATAATGCCACAGCCTCTGAACTTGTCCCCAGTTGTATGCCATTGTATCCTAGCCTTGACAAGTGACCTCTGACACTCTATAATGCAATGGAATAATTTTTAACTGTATGTGTAGAATTACAAATCATAAGCACACAGATCAATAAATTTTTATAAAATGAACACACCTTTTTAAGTTTATCAATCATATTCTTAAAATCCTCTATACCTTATATTAATTTTTTATCTGTTGCATCATTAGAGATTTGTTAGAATCCCCAAGTATGCTGTTGACTTATTTATTTCTCCTTTTGTATTGCTATATTTTGCTTTATAGATTTTTGAGGTGGTGTTAGTATATGCATTCAAAATCAGGATAATATCTTTTTTTTATTATATTG
>NW_012137501.1:0-340 GCF_000956105.1 Propithecus coquereli
ACTATTAATTAATTTCATTTTAATGAATTTAAGTATCAAAACCAAACAGCATATTGAAATTTTTACTTTTTGACTATAATTGGTTGTGAAATGAGTGAAAACACATGTAGCATTTTCCCCATGTGGTTCCACTTTAAATCCCATTTTGGCCATTCTCCCCAACTAGCCATCTATCCCATCCCAACTAGCTCTAACCCCCTCCCTTTGGCAGGGCTCCAGGAATGGATGGCTATAGAATAAGCATGATAAGTCACCTTTCAAGTTTTTATAGACCAATGAGAAGATGGGATTCCAGATAATGGACCATTTTAATACTCCAATGCCTCAGATTCAAACATAT
>NW_012137501.1:850-2708 GCF_000956105.1 Propithecus coquereli
CCCCGTAGATCATCAAACAAACTGCTATTTGTCACCATGAGGTCAGCTTCCTCGTTCTAACTGAAATTAGAGGGGAAAGACTCTTTCAGGAAGGATATCTAGGTACTCTGCACCCTGCCTGCTGTGCTTGCCCTGAAGGGCTGGGGCCCTAGGTCACTGCCCTCCACATCACCTGGCAAAGCCCACTGACAGAGGATTATGTTGCCTTTAAACTTTAAAATGTATTTTTTTTCCTATTCAAATTGTGTGCTTTGTCATAGTGCCTTTTCCCTTCTGTATTATAAATCATATATATGTATATGTAATCCTAGGTAATACTGAAACTTAGTAATATTTAATAAATCATAGTGTTTTATCCTAAGGCAACTGACCATTTGTGGGTTTACATGCACACACGTACACGGCCACACACCCACACACAAGTACCTATGCATCTGTGGCTCTCTCGTCTCCATGAGACTGAGGACCATACACAACAATCAATGTTTTCCTGAACTCTAGCACAGTCCTCAAATGTGGCCACGAGATGAGGGAGCTCAGTGAGGTGGGTCAAGGCCGTCCTTCACCCTGCCCAGAGAGCAACTCTAGCAGCGGAGCCTGCTCACGCCGTGGCCTGCCGTCAGATGCAACATCTCATCAAATGTCAATGAGGGGGGATCAGCCACCTACTAATGTGATAACAACCAAACAATTGTCAGCTGACTCCTCGTGAAAGCCGTTTTTGTTCGCATTGTGGTCTGAGCTCCCTTGTTTCTTAAAAATTTAAAAGTAGACTTGCTTCTTTTCAGTTGTGATTTGGAGCCAGAAATCCAAAGGAAGTCAGTATTTTAAGAAAGTGAGCGAGACCAAGGAAAGTGGCGATCAGAGGTTCATGGTACTGAGTGCCTTGAGCTGAGCTGGGGGTAGTTTGGGCTTTATGACCTGCCCATCTCTCTGTGAGTTAGATTAAAACATGGGGAAACATCATTTTAATTTAAAAAATAAAAACACCCTGAACATCTTCTGACTTCAAATTTCAATGTGGAGCACCCAAAATTGGAAGTTCTGCTTCTGGATGTGGAGAGAGAAGCACAGTGAGTCACAGGCCTGTGTTTATTCAGACTGGGCTCTGTTCAACGCGTGGCACAGGCAGCCTCAGCCTCTGTGCACCAAAAGACCCCTGCGGCTCCTGGAGGGCTAAAGGGGGCAAAGGGCTCTCAGCAGAGAAACCTCCTCCTTTTTTCTCATCTAAACAGACTCAATTTCGCATTTATTTTCTATTAAAACACACACACACAGGCATGTACACTTTGAATGTGCTATAAAATTTCATTGAGAATTAAAGCAAAATAACTTTACTTTGAAATATACCCACAATCCAGAAATGCTTTCTGCTGGATTTTAAAATGCCATTTGAATTTTACATATAACTGCATGCACTGCTTTAAGCAAACCAACACAATAAACATCCTAATTAGTGGATGAGAATTTACTTTGCAAAACACTTTCACCAAGAATATTCCTTTAAATAGCAACAGTCTCTGCATAAAAATGTAATTTATATGCATTTTGATACACAGTTAATGTATTAGGAAAGTACATCACCCACCCAAGATTTAGTTTTAATATTGTTCCTTAAGAGTTTGCTAATACACAGTTCTAAAACAAAAAAAGCCTCCAAATATAAAGAATAGTCATACTATGACTGTTTAAGATATTAATAAAAGGGGTGATCTGTTTGTAATCTATACAAAAGTATAAATGTTATTATTTTCTAAGAATATGGATTAACTATTAATTAATTTCATTTTAATGAATTTAAGTATCAAAACCAAACAGCATATTGAAATTTTTACTTTTTGACTATAATTGGTTGTGA
>NW_012137502.1:0-305 GCF_000956105.1 Propithecus coquereli
CACACCTCAAGGATAAGGCATCGTTCAAAGGGAGAAAGGAAAACCTGTCTGAGTAAAATTTACAAGTCTTAGTGGTGGTATCCGACCTTGGCAGTGTCATTCTCCGGGAGTTACGAGAAAATGCCTGGGGCTCCTTTCCAGGGTCGATGAACTTGAGTCTCTGTGGGTGGGGCCCACGTATTAGGATTTGTAGGAACTCTTTCTAGCGCCGAAGGTAGGTAGGGTTAGAAACTGCCAGCTCTTGTCCCCATTTTGGGGGGGATGAAATTGGTGTCCCAAGGAGTTCTTGACCTTGGAGCCCTCGA
>NW_012137502.1:5694-7490 GCF_000956105.1 Propithecus coquereli
GAAGGAATGCTGCACAGAGAGACCAGGAAGAATCTAGACGGACGGGCCTGGCTGGGTTTCCCCACTCAGTCTGCAGCATTGGATCATGCCCTTTTGGTCCAATCATATTTCTACACGACTGTCCGTACTTTGTTGAACCTAAGCATAAAAATCACAAGCTTCCCTGTATCTTTGGGTTTTCATGCTGAAGGCTCCCATGTCAGGTAAAACTATTTCTCCCGTGAAGCTGGCTTTTTCCGGTCGGCTTTCTGGGAACCCTCAGAGGGTGAAAGGGGGCCGGGTGCGGTGGCTCACGCCTGTAATCCTAGCACTCTGGGAGGCCGAGGCAGGAGGATTGTTTGAGCTCAGGAGTTCAAGACCAGCCTGAGCAAGAGCGAGACCCCATCTCTACTAAAAATAGAAAGAAATTAGCCAGGCATTGTGGCGTGCGCCTGTAGTCACAGCTACTTGGGAGGCTGAGGCAGGAGGATGGCTTGAGCCCGGGAATTTGAGGCTGCAGTGAGCTAGACTGGAAAAGAACAAAAAAAGGGCGAAAGGGACATTTTCCCTCAGCCTCCACACTACACCCTGTCTTACAGGCTGTGACAGGGCTGCCACAGGGCCCTGGCCTGATAGCCTGGGAGCTGATCTCCAGAGCCTGCCGCCAGCGCCGGCACTGCCCTCTAGCGTGGAGGCGCCTCACCTGGCATCTCGGATCTCCGCTGTGGCGGTCAGGCCGGCTTCTCCTGAGAACCACTGGTATAAAGGTACAGCTCAAACTTTAACCAGACTTTGCTTTCCTTAGTCCTGCTTCCATCCTAATTGAGCCCCAAGACTTTAATAATTCTTACTATGGGGTGAATGACCTCGTCTACTGAGTATATTCCCTGTGAGGTCTGTTCACGTTATTCTTCCCCTCTTTAAGCATCATGAATCTAAAAAAGAAAAAAAAAGCCGCATGTTATCGATATAAATATTTGTACATATTTACGGGGTATGTGTGATACTATATTTTGTTACATGCATAGACTGTAATAATCAAGAGAGAGTATGTGGGACGCCCATTACCTTAAATATTTATCTTTTCTGTGCACTGGGAGCATTTGAAGTCCTCTCTTACAGCTTTTTTTTTTTTTTTTTTTTTTTTTGAGACAGAGTCTCACTGTGTTGCCCGGGCTAGAGTGCAGTGGCGTCAGCCTAGCTCACAGCAACCTCAAACTCTGGGGCTCAAGCAATCCTCCTGCCTCTGCTTCCCTCGTAGCTGGCGCTACAGCTATTTTTTTTTTTTTTTTTTGAGACAGAGTCTCACTCTGTTGCCCGGGCTAGAGTGCCGTGGCGTCAGCCTAGCTCACAGCAACCTCAAACTCCTGGGCTCAAGCGATCCTCCTGCCTCAGCCTCCCGAGTAGCTGGGACTACAGGCGTGCACCACCATGCCCGGCTAATTTTTTCTATATATTTTTAGTTGTCCAATTAATTTCTTTCTATTTTTAGTAGAGACGGGGTCTCGCTCTTGCTCAGGCTGGTCTCGAACTCCTGAGCTCAAACAATCAGCCCGCCTCGGCCTCCCAGAGAGCTAGGATACAGGCGTGAGCCACCGCACCCGGCCCTGGGCCAGGGAATTCTTTGCGGTGGGGCCGTCCTGTGTTTCACAGGATGCAGAGCCGCATTCCTGGCCTCCACCCACCAGACTCCGGAGTGCCCTTCCCCAAACCGTGACAATTGGAGCGTCTCCAGACGTTGCCAGATGTCTCTTGGGAGAAGAAAATCACTCCCAGCTGAGAACCACTGACTTAGGCTGCCAGGTTTCTTCCTCTCT
>NW_012137503.1:0-1291 GCF_000956105.1 Propithecus coquereli
TTTTAGTTGTCCAGCTAATTTCTTTCTATTTTTAGTAGAGACGGGGGTCTCGCTCTTGCTCAGGCTGGTCTCGAACTCCTGACCTCGAGCGATCCTCCCGCCTGGGCCTCCCAGAGTGCTGGGATCACAGGCGTGAGCCACCGCGCCCGGCCTGCCTCACCTTCTGTAATAATTGTCTTTTAAAGAATAGGAATTTTTAACATCCCCGAACCCCAGTTTTCCTCATCTTTTCTTTTCTGGCTGGTGTGTTTCTGTGCCCTGCTTCAGAAATCTTTGCCAAACCCCGAGTCACTCAAATAGTCTCCTGTGTTTTCTTCTGGAAGCTTCTGGAAGGTTGATGGGCTTGGAGGCGGGCAGCGGTGGGCTCCCCGGGGCTGGAGGGCGGCTCCCTCGTCTGCCCCCGGCTGGTGGCGCCTGACTGTGTCTTCGCAGGGCCCTGTCTGCGGCTCACGCATCCTCCACGCTCCAGCTTCCCCTCTCGGCAACGGCCCGGCCCCCTCCTGTGGCTCGTGTCCCCCACTTGTTCTCGAGCTGGGTGTCCCCCACCCGCAACCTCCCGTGTCCCAAAGGGATGCTTCTCCCGCTGCAAAAGGACCCGACCTCTAGCAGCGTCTAAATCCGTGCGGGTGGCTGGCAGAGCTGTGCCCTCCTCATCTGCAAAATGGGCATCTGTGTGAGACCCAGAGGGTGCTTTTGTCGTCACCATATCACGGCCCCTCCTCTGGGAAGGCGTCCCCCGCCCCGGGAGCTCCCACAGGGCCTTGCTTGTGCTCACGCCTGTCCCCTTACGGGGGTCGGGGCCTGGCGTCTGCAAGGCGGCCACCCCTCGGCCAGAGGAAGCTTCAGGTCCTGGGCAGAGGCTCGGCTGGAGGAGGCTGGGAGGGGCTTGTAAAAGTGAGTTTGGAAGTTGGTGGAGCTGAGGTCCCACCCAGTGTGGCCCTCCGGGATCCCACAACGAGCGCTCAAAGCCCCGTGAGGCTCTCTTTGCACCCCTGTGGGCAGGCCCAGGGCAGGCCTGAGTGTCCCCCCGGCCAGCTGTGGGTGGGGCCATCGGGGACTGGTGCCAACACAGACTCCAGATGGGGGAGGGAGGCAGGAAGGCCTTGAGGTGGTGCTCGAGAAAGGAATCGGCGGCAGGTGCAAAGGCCCTGGGGTAGGGTCAGTTCCTAGAGCAGAGTGACCTCTAGTGGGGGGAACGGGGACGAAGGCGGAGAGGGCAGTGGCCTGTAGGTGCCAGGAGGAGGCCAAGCTGGGGGCCATGGCAACAGAGGGGACGGATGGGGAAGACGGG
>NW_012137503.1:3642-4032 GCF_000956105.1 Propithecus coquereli
GCGCTGTGCCGATGGTCGGGCTCGGAGAGCTCACTTGCCTGGAGCCACGCTGAGCGGTGGCCCTGCCGTCCCCCACGCAGGGACAGGGAGCTCAACCATCTGAAGCAGTGCATCTCCACGATCATGATGGCCATCACCAAGGAGGAGGAGACGGCCGCCGAGCTGGAGCTCAAAGCCCGGGTCTTCCACTTCGGCGAGTACATGGGTGACGAGCAGGTAGGCCTGGCGTCGGGGGACAAGGGGCGTGAACCCCGGTGGGGGGCTGGAGCCAGGATCCGGCGGACCAACGGGGGGAGGGCCAGGGCGTCGGGCTGCTCTGGCCAAGAAAATCCTGCACCCCGAGTCCTGTTTCAGCCCAGGTTTCCGGAGCTCCCGCTGTTTGCCGGACAG
>NW_012137503.1:6155-9251 GCF_000956105.1 Propithecus coquereli
CGTGCGGGGCCCCGAAATACCTGCGGACGTCCAGCGGTCGCCCGCGGACACGGGGCCTTCTGCCCTGGGTCCCCGGAGCCCCGTCCAGAGGGCCACTGGGCAGAGGGGTTTGACGCCCGGAAGCACGAACGGGCAGGAGACGGGGCGGCCGCCCTGGCCGGGAGCCCGGCCTTCCCAGGGACGACGATGACGGGGGGCTGTAGGGACACAGATCGGGGACGTGGGTGTGGGTCGGGGACACGTGCCTGCCGGGGGTCGCCCGGGGACAGAGCCCGGGCCAGGAGCGGTGCTGCGGGCAGACCTGGAGGACGGCGAGGGGAGTCGGGAGTTCTGTCTCTCTCTGTCTGTCTGTCTGTCTGTCTCTCTGTCTCTCTCTCTCTCTCTCGGGAGGGTGTGGCCCGACCTGGGGGACCGTGCCCCTGAGAAGGGGACTCGGCGGGGCCTCCCAGGGCCCTGCGCTTCCTCAACGCCGCCCCCTGCCCCCCAGGCTTCGGGAGGAGAAGGCCCGGATGCAGAAGGCACTTCAAGAGGAGCGTCTGCTGCGGGCCCAGGCCCGGGCCCAGGCCGAGATCAGGAAGAAGGTGGGCAGGGTCAGCCTGGGGGGGGTCCTGAGACTCGGCGGGGCGGGCGGAGGGGTCAGGCTGCCTCAGAGCCGGGCCGGGGAGGAGCGGGGTCACCCGCTGTCGGGCCCCCCCCCGCCCACCCCCACTCCAACCGGACCCGGGCCGAGCTCACCTGTCACGGGGTCCTACTGCTCTGTCCCGACGCCTCTACCCCTGGCGAATCGGGGCTGGTGCGGCAGGAGGAAGCACGGGCCCCCGGCAGGCCGGCGGGGCAGGGGAGGGCGGCGTCTACACGCACCCGGGCCAGCTCACCGAGTTCGCTCGTGTCCTCTGCAGAGGGGCAGGAAGCTGGTCTGCCGCTCGCGGCCCCCGGCCTTCAGAGCGACGGCGGCGTCGGACCACGCGCTGCCGGACAAGGCCGAGGAGGAGCTGCTGTATTTCTTCACGTAGCCCCCGCAGCCGCGGCGGGTTCGGCCGGCCGAGGCTCCGCAAGGACGTGGGCGGTGGCGGCGCAGGGACCGGGCGGGGTCCCGAGTGGGCCCCTTCTGTATGCTCCCACACTCGCCTGAAATAAACCCTGTGTCTTTAGTGCCCCGACAGCCCGTGTGACCAAGCAGCCACTGTTACCGAGTCTCGGTGGCCCTCTCTTTCCTCATCGGCCCTAGGCGAACATTTGAGGGGTGCAGCAGCACCCCGGTTCCCGTCTAAACAGCTGCTCGGAGAGAGACGGAAGCCAGCGCGGCGTCTGGGACGTGGCGTGGGGTCAGCCGCGATGCCGAGACGGAAGAAAAGCAGGCAGCGAGCCGCAGTGGCCCGGGGGGTGGTGTCCCACGGGTGGCAGCCTGGCCCCCCGTGGAGGGAGGAGGGCCCTGGACCACCTGGCAGGCGCGAGGAGCCTTCCAGGTGGGCGGTCACGGCCCCCGACCTCGAGTCCGCGCTGCTGCCGCGGAGGCCGCAGGGGAGGGGCCGTTTACGGAAGGGGCTCGAGTGCCTCCGGGTGGAGCGGGACCCGGGCACACGGCGCCTCAGAGCCGGACAGAAAAACGCGCCCTCGGACGTGGCAGCGTTCCCAAAAGCCCGGGTCCCCGAAAACTGCAGAAACAAAGACGAACAGAGAGCCTCGAGGATTCCAAGTCTCGGAACCAAAACAGCATCTGAATGAACATGTACTTCAGAAGGCACGAGGCAAAAAAAAAAACAAAAAGCATTTCCAAGGAACCCTGTGTCTAGTCCATCAACAAACAAGAGGCCGGGAGCGGTGGCTCATGCCTATAATCTCAGGACTCCGGGAGGCCGAGGTGGGAGGATCGCTCCAGGTCAGGAGTTCGAGACCAGCCGGGACAACATAGCGAGACCCCATCTCTACTAAAAATAGAAATTAGCTGGACAACTAAAAATATGTAGAAAAAATTAGCCGGGCATGGTGGCGCATGCCTGTCGTCCCAGCTACTCGGGAGGCTGAGGCAGGAGGATCGTTTGAGCCCAGGAGTTGGAGGTTGACTGTGAGCGAGGCTGACGCCATGGCACTCTAGCCGGGGCAACACAGTGAGACTCTGTCTCAAAAAAAAAAAAAAAAAAGAGGATGTTCTCTTCTTGTTTCAAACACACGTTCTTTGGTGGGAAAATTAATTCACTACGATGCTATAGATGTTTCCAGATTGTTGTCTGTGCACACCGACGCAGACGCTCACATTTAAGCGCCACCTCTGTGCCTTTTCCCAGAAACGAAAGCCTCCTTATCTAGTCCTGGAACCAACCCTTCCCCCCCACCTGGCGGGCAGTGAGCTCCGCCTCCATGTGTCAGGCCGGCAGCGTCTGAGCGGGACAAGAATGGGGACAGTGGCAGCCCCGTCCGGCCCCCTCTTGCTGCCGGGAGAAAGGCTCCAGCTCTGGCATCGGTGCCCGGCTGCAGTGAACGCCTCTCAGCTGGTTATTCCTTTACTACCCTGTTTCTTTAGGTCTCGTGAGCGGGCGCCGCCTGACAGGCTACAGCCGACACTGACCTCCTCCGCAGTCTGGGGGCGGCCCGCACCTCCCACCAGCCCTTTGGTAGTTTTTTTTATTTTTTCAGCATATTACGGGGGTACAAATGTTTAGGTTACGTATGTTGCCTTTGCCCCACCCGGGTCAGAGCTTCAAGCGTGTCCATCCCCCAGACGGTGCCCACCGCACCCGCTAGGTGTGAATATAGCAGCCCCTCCTCCCCCTCCCACCTGCCCGACACCCAGTGAATGTCATTCTTATATGTGCACTTAGGTGTTGATCAGTTAGTACCAATTTCCTGGTGAGCACAGGTGGTGTTTGTTTTTCCATTCTTGGGATACTTCCCTTAGCAGAATGGGTTCCAGCTCTTTCCAGGAGAATACAAGAGGTGCTACATCACCACTGTTTCTTAAAGGTGAGTAGTACTCCATGGTATGCATAGACCACGTTTTATTAATCCACTCACGTATTCATGGGCACTTGGGTTCTTTCCACATCTTTGCAATTGTGAATTGTGCTGCTATAAACATTCGGGTGCAGGTGTCTTTTT
>NW_012137503.1:10987-11611 GCF_000956105.1 Propithecus coquereli
TCAGCATCCAGGCACGGAAGGGGACACTGTCCAACCCTGGCCATCCACACCCTGGCAGTGACCGCCTAGGGCTGCCGTCCCCACCACCTGTCATTCCTGCTGCTGCTGCCCTGGGAACCTCCTGTGAGTCAAGCGCTGAGCGCCGATTCCCAGATGACAAGACTGAGGCCAGAGCGGTCAAGCAGCTCGCCCAGGACCAGGCTGGCAAAGGGCGGGAGGACGATTCCAACCCGGCTTCCCCTGTCCTCATGGCTGCATCTTTCATGGGGTGTCTCTTAGAGACATGGCCCCTTTGTTTGAGCTCAGGAGTTCGAGACCAGCCTGAGCAAGAGCGAGACCCCGTCTCTACTAAAAATAGTAGAAAGAAATTATCTGGACGACTAAAAATATATAGAAAAAAATTAGCTGGGCACGGTGGCTCACGCCTGTAATCCCAGCTACCCGGGAGGCTGAGGCAGGAGGATTGCTCAAGGTCAGGAGTTCGAGACCAGCCTGGGCAACATAGCGAGACCCCGTCTCTACTAAAAATAGAAAGAAATTAGCCAAACAACTAAAAATATATAGAAAAAACTAGCCGGGCACGGTGGCGCACGCCTGTAGTCCCAGCTACTCGGGAGGCTGAGG
>NW_012137503.1:13728-14521 GCF_000956105.1 Propithecus coquereli
GTGAGACTCTGTCTCAAAAAAAAAAAAAAAAAATTTTAGAGGCATGTAATACATAAAAAAGAAGAGCCCCCACCCACGCCTCCCTTTAGGAAGAAATGGGAGAAAATTTGTGACTCAGATGCCTTAAGATTTTTGTTTTAAAGTGAAAATTTATTACAAAAATCAGATCACTGGCTTAATTTCAAGGCTCAATTCGACCACTCCTAGATTGCAGACCACGGTCCCCAACCTTTCCGGCACCAGGGTGGAGAGCCGTGGCGTCAGCCTCGCTCACAGCAGCCTCCAACTCCTGGGCTCGAACGATCCTCCTGCCTCAGCCTCCCGAGTAGCTGGGACTACAGGCGTGCGCCACCGTGCCCGGCTAGTTTTTTCTATATATTTTTAGTTGTTTGGCTAATTTCTTTCTATTTTTAGTAGAGATGGGTTCTCGCTCTTGCTCAGGCTGGTCTCGAACTCCTGACCTTGAGCGATCCTCCTGCCTCAGCCTCCCGAGTAGCTGGGACTACAGGCATGCGCCACCATGTCCGGCCTTAACTTTCTGATTACATAACCTGTTTTCAAATACAAAAGGTAGAAATGCTCATAACAAAATTTCCACAATTTTAACACTCATAAAAAAAACACTACCTGTGCATGGTTATATATAACCTGCCATTTTTGTTTCTATGCAAATACATATACAAATGTGTCTATCGACACATGGAGCTTTTTTTTTTTTTTACAAACACGGACTTACCGAAAAGCACGCACAAAGTACGCAGTTTTACTGGACACGAGTCACAAATACTCAGTT
>NW_012137503.1:14571-16850 GCF_000956105.1 Propithecus coquereli
TCTCGCTCTTGCTCAGGCTGGTCTCGAACTCCTGACCTCGAGCGCTCCTCCCGCCTCGGCCTCCCGAGTAGCTGGAACTACAGGCATGAGCCACCATGTCCGGCCTTAACTTTCTGATTACATAACCTGTTTTCCAAATACAAAAGGTAGAAATGCTCATAACAAAATTTCCACAATTTTAACTCATAAAAAAAACACTACCTGCGCATGGTTATATATAACCTACCATCTTTGTTTCTACGCAAATACATACACAAACGTGTCTATCAACACATCGAGTTTTTTTTTTTTTTTACAAACACGGACTTACCGAAAAGCACGCACAAAGTACGCAGTTTTACTGGACACGAGTCACAAATACTCAGTTCTGAACAGTTCCGCGCTGAGCAGCGGGGAGTAGGGGGCGACGGCTTCACGCAGCCCCTGTATGTTTCCTTGAGATAAATCCCCAAACTGCAGTCGCAAGGATGAATGTTGTGTGTGTTGTTTCTGGGCTTGTGAAAATGTTACCAAACGACCCCCCGGAAACGTCCCGTCGTGTCCCCCGTGAGGCCCTCACGAGACCGCAGGAGGGTGCTCCCGGCACACGGGGGGTCTGTGTCGCCGCGGGAGGCCGCGCCGGCTCTGCTCTCGCCTCATCTGCCGGCTGCGCCCTGCCAGGGCCCGCTATGGCCCTCTCCGTGTCTCTGCGGGGGCATTCGTCTTTCTCACCGCCTGGTCCAGCACCGGTTTCACGCCGTCTCTGGCGAGCTGGAAACCTCTCGGCGTCTCGCTGACCGAGCCTCTGCCGAGGGTCACGAGGCCTCTGTTGCCCGGCGTGTCTGTGGTCCCTCGGCGGGCGAGGCACGGCGGGGAGGAGGGACTCCGGGCCCAGCCTGCCTCTGCGGCTGAGACATGATTCAACCCCCGGGCCTCGGTGGCCCAGCTGCAGAAAGGTGTGACAGTAACGACACCCACCTTGTAGGGGCATCGCGAGGACGAGACGGGAGTCGCTACACACGAAGCGCGCGGGACGGAACACAGCACGCGCTGGCTGTTACTGCGGCGTGTCGCGCTTTTCAGAAACCTGAAACCTCTCATTTTCGTCCCTCATTCTGAACGCAACTTCAATACCCCCCGTCCTCCCGCCGAATCGGCACTGGTCCGTCTCCAACGCGAAGGCCGCCTTTGCACGCACAGAGGACCAGGTGCCAGGCCCGCCCTCCTGTGTGGCCCTGGTCCCAGCACGTGGTTCCATTTGTCGTGGCCTCGCGATACGTGTCAACGGCCACGGCGCAGAGCCTCTACGCCGCTCTCCCCGGCTTTCCTTCGGAATCCTTGCCCACAGGCCCTCACGCAACCATCCTGAGCTCTCCCTGGGCTTTCGGACGGAACTGCCTTTCGGCACTGCAGGAAGAGCAGCGTGTCTGCGGGCTGTCCCAGGACGCGGGCGCCTTCCCCCGCCTGGTCCCCACCCTGACCTCGGCTCCCATCCCTCCCGCGGCCAGACAGGCTTCTAGCTGCTCGCTGGCCCCCTCCTGTGCCGCCTGTTGGTTTATTTCCAAAAGAGCAGCTGGAACCACCCTCTGGAATATCGCTTTTCTAATTATACCCTCTAATGTGTTCCTGTCCAACCCGGTGACCTAGCAGGCCCTCCGGCCCTTCTAGAACTCTCCCCCGGCACAGCCTCAGCCTGGACGGCTGTTCCCTCGGCCCAGGGGGCGGCTCCCCGGAAACACACCCGGGTTCCATCCTTAACCTCCTCCAGGCGCCACCTCCTCTGAGGCCTCCCTGCCCCTGACCACCTGAGTGTCCTCTAAGCTGTACTCGTTTCTCCGGTGATTCTTTTCGGTTTTCCAGTAAACTGTCAGATCATCTATAAATTTCTGGTCTCCTCCCTATGGGTCTCTATTACTTTTCGTTTTACTTCGATGTCGAGAACCTCCGGAACATTGCTGTGAGCGAGGCTGAAGCCACGGCGCTCTAGCCCGGGCGACAGAGCGAGAGTCTGTCTCAAAAAAAAAAAAAGACCTTCCGGAACAATAGAAAACAGCCAGGTTAACACCAGTAACACGAGTAATTCCCAGGTGTAGGCGTAGCATGCGTCTGGGAATTCACCACTCAGTACGATGTCGGGTACGGAATTCTTATTACAGTCCTAATTCCCTGGGTCACAAATCGGTTTTTATGGTACAGGATCTGCTAAGAAAATAAGAAAGTTCCTCACTGACCTATTACTGAAATAACTCAATTAACAGATTTCGCAATATTAAACCATTCTCAAGCTATCCGATTAAACC
>NW_012137503.1:27995-28336 GCF_000956105.1 Propithecus coquereli
GCCCCGCGCAGTCCTCCCGCCAGCCAGGCGGCTCGGCCCCGGCGACAGGCGAGACCCCAGACCCGAAGGGAGGGAGACCGTCCTCCGCTCAGACTGGAAGGGAAGACCAAAGGTGGCTCCTGGCAGATCCGTGAGCGTGCGCCCTCGCGCTTTAAGCAAATTCAAAACGTTTAACGTTTTTTTAAAGTTGTGGTGAAATGACATTTAACGTTTTGGACAATATAAATGTCACCGTCAATGTAACCCGTGCAAACAAAGGAAAAAAACCTACTTGATCATTCCCATCTGAGACTGAGGAAAGTAACACGCTCTCCCAAGAAAGTTTAATCGAATTGCTTTAA
>NW_012137504.1:0-1228 GCF_000956105.1 Propithecus coquereli
TATAGGTACGTAATAGTTGTACATATTTATGGGGTACATGTGATGTTTTGATGCAGGCATACAACGTGTAATAATCAAATCAAGGTAATTGGTAATCCGTCACCTTAAACACTTATCATTTCTTTGTGTTAGAAACATTCCAATTCCACTCTTTTAGTTACATTTTGAAATATACAATAACTTCTTATTGGCTATAGTCACCTTGTTGCTATCAAATGCTAAATATTGTTTATTCTGTCTAACTCTATTTTTGCACCCATTAACCATCCTCAACTTTATGCCCCCCTCTGATACCCCTCTTAGCCTCTCATAACCATCGTTCTACTCTCTATCTCCCATGAGATCAATTGTTTTAATTTGTAGGTCTCACATATCAGTGAGAACATACGAAATTTGTCTTTCTGTGATCGGCTCATTTCACTTAACATAATGTTCTCTAGTTTCATCCATGTCGTTGCAAATGACAGGATTCCATTCTTTTTTATGGCTGAATAATATTCCATTGGGTATATGAGGTCTGTCCAGTAAGTATCCAGACATGTAATATGAAAAATAGAGACATTTATTGAAGAAGATACAAGAATCATTCTACATAGGACAATGACACCTCAGTCCCCTTCAAACTAGGCACCTTGGGACCTCACACAGTTCATCTCTTAACCTAACCTGTACACGCTCAACATTCTCAGGTGTTCTACTTGTTGCAGGTCTTCCAGAAAGTGCATCACTTTCAACAGATTGTCGACCATCTTTGAAGCATTTGTGCCACGTGTTTATTATGCTGCACTCATTGCATCATTCCCAAAAGCCTTCTGAATCATCTGAATAGTTTCCGCCAAAGAATGTTCGAGCTTAACACAAAATCTGATGCAGGTTTGTTGGCTCTACTTGCTTGGTCATTTTGAATGTGATGGCCACACAGTGCACAAGCTCACTCAATGGCATCTAGCGCCCCATTGACTAGGACAGTGAACTGGTCATTGTTAATGCATCTGCATTCCAGTCCACTTTCCTTGGCTGTCACGTTACATTGATGTTGCACAAACCATTCTCCTTATATTAACAATGGCTGAAAACTTTCCTGACAGATCTCTTATATACCACATTTTCTTTATCCATTCATCTGTTGATGGACATTTAGGTTGAATCCAAATTTTGGCTATTTTGAATACTGCTGCAGTAAAAATGGAAGTACAGATATCTCTTCAATATACTAATTTATTTTCTT
>NW_012137504.1:4468-5698 GCF_000956105.1 Propithecus coquereli
GACTACAGGCACGCACCACCGTGCCCAGCTAATTTTTTCTATTTTTAGTTGCTTGTCTAATTTCTTTCTATTTATAGTAGAGACAGGGTCTCACTCTTGCTCAGGCTGGTCTCGAACTCCTGAGCTCAAGCAGTCCTCTCGCCTCGGCCTCCCAGAGTGCTAGGATTACAGGCATGAGCCACCACGCCCGGCCTTTCACTTTTTAAAAAATATTTGGCATCACTGACACCATCTTATTCTCAGACCTTTATTTTTACTCTGATTATGTTTTGTGCAAATCAGAAGTAATACCATGTATATTCAACAAAGGCAAATTAGAACATCTAGAGATTCAGATACAAAAGTATTTTGTGATAGGGCTGAGGTGCTAGACAGATCTGAGTCGAACATTTGCTTCAATTTTTCTAACTGTTTTAATTTGAGAAACCCACAAATTTTCCAAGCCACAAGTTCTTCTGTAAAACAGTGACACAAATACCAATATTAAATGATGGTAGAATTAAAAGCACTGTCTATAAAGCACTTAATACCAAAGCTTTCAAATAGTAGGTGTTCAATAAATGGCAGTGTTTTTCCTCCCTGAAGCTATTTTCTCTTTTCAATTTTCATACAATATCCTCCAATGCAGCAGGAAATTCTTGCAGATCATGTTCATCTTAAACTAAGCCACATCAAGCAAACCAGGAGTCCTAACCAGTATGGGTCAAACTTCCCTTTTAAAAACATAACAGCCTATGAGATTTCCTTCAACTCATGAACTTTTATTTATTAAAGTTCTGCTTGTGAAGTAATAGGCATAGGAATGCCTATAAACACAGAAACATCACTTTAATAGATAACAAATTGCTGATAGGAAAAGGGATTTAATTTCCCCTTGAAGCCAATAACTCCATTTCACATTTACTTTGAAACAAAATGGTTTCAATTTGTTAATAGTATTTTGTGATGGTAATATTTAGCAACTTCTAAATGCCTAAAATGTACCTTTCCCTTTCCTAAATAGATAGGCTAAACATTTTATACATTTATATGGCAGAATTAAAGAATTTAGCTTATTGTATTTTTTACACACATGGTATTCTATTACAAATGTGTCTTTTTTTTTTAACTTGGATTAACTCATATAGAACTTGTCTATAGTACAGTCTGTTGTTTCATTCCATGCCTATAATTTCTTCAAAGCTGTAAGTACCAAAGATTGAGTTCATTGAGCAGGTTGAATATGTCACA
>NW_012137505.1:0-574 GCF_000956105.1 Propithecus coquereli
ACACTCTTTGATTTTTTTTTCCCCTTTTAGCTTAATTTTATAGCCTCAGACTGGAATTACAATTTTTTCCCTAACTTTCCTGCTGATATTTATCTTTACTCCAAAAACCCTTTGGCAGTTTGCAGTTTAGAAAACTTGGGACTCAGACTGATCTCAGCAAGATGGCAGAGTAGGAAACCCTGGATTCTCTCCCTTGGACTCAGCAGCAACAAAAACACACAGATGAATTTTCATTGTGAGAAATCCAATAACTAGTTGTTAAGAAGTTCTTCCAAGAATTAATATATATATTCATTCTAGATTCAAGTATCCATAGTGTAATTATATCATTATCCTATTAATCTAAGATATATTAATTAAGCACTCACTTTGCTCCAAGCATAGAGGATATAGCCCTCTAGGTACAACAGTGCACAAGTCCACTGTCTATTGTGATTTACAATGTAAACGAAGTGGGGTGACAACATAATATTTTATTGATAATGAACAAACTTATTCCAAATGTTTGTAGTAAATCAAACACTATAGCTGCATCTGCATATGTTCAACCTTGGCCACCTCCATGTGTATCTGC
>NW_012137505.1:3304-4212 GCF_000956105.1 Propithecus coquereli
TGATTTGAAGCAAGTTAATATTTCTAAGCCTCAGTGCCATATTTATAAATCGGAGTAATTACATCTCCCTCGCAGTCATTTTGTGAGGACTGGATTAGATGATATATTTTACTTAAATCACAAAATACTTGGCCTGAAATAGAGGCTTAACCAGTGAGTTTCCTTTTTGCCACGTTGTGTCATAGGATCTACATTTTCCCTAAGCTTTTGGGATATTTTCTTCCCTTTTGTGTTTTTTTATTCTTAATTATTTTGAAGGGTTTTCCTCCTTTTTCTTTCAGATACAAGAAGTCTTGATCAGTCTTTCATTTTTTTCCCATTTTTAATATGATACACACTCTTTGATTTTTTTTTCCCCTTTTAGCTTAATTTTATAGCCTCAGACTGGAATTACAGTTTTTTCCCTAACTTTCCTGCTGATATTTATCTTTACTCCAAAAACCCTTTGGCAGTTTGCAGTTTAGAAAACTTAGGACTCAGACTGATCTCAGCAAGATGGCAGAATAGGAAACCCTGGATTCTCTCCCTTGGACTCAGCAGCAACAAAAACACACAGATGAATTTTCATTGTGAGAAATCCAATAACTAGTCGTTAAGAAGTTCTTCCAAGAATTAATATATATATTCATTCTAGATTCAAGTATCCATAGTGTAATTATATCATTATCCTATTAATCTAAGATATACTAATTAAGCACTCACTTTGCTCCAAGCATAGAGGATATAGCCCTCTAGGTACAACAGTCCACGAGTCCACTGTCTATTGTGATTTACAATGTAAACAAAGTGGGGTGACAACATAATATTTTATTAATAATGAACAAACTTATTCCAAATGTTTGTAGTAAATCAAACACTATAGCTGCATCTGCATATGTTCAACCTTGGCCACCTCCATGTGTATCTGC
>NW_012137506.1:0-1429 GCF_000956105.1 Propithecus coquereli
AAAAAAAAAAAAAAAAACGCAAGAGGTAAACACAACAGCGGTGGGGCTGCGGGGAGACGGACATCTCCTTCAGGTCTTGAAGCGTCTCTGACAACGAGACAGAAACAAACCAGCCTCTTGTGCGGTGCTGGGGGAAGGACATTCCGGACTAGGAAAGTCAAAAGCAAATGGCTTCAGACAAGAGTGAATTCAGCAGGTTCAGAGAGGCCCACGCAGCTTAGTGCAGAGAGAAGGCAGAGAGGGTGTGAGCGCCTCGTGCTGGCCGCAGCCAAGAGCAGCGTCTGAACAATGGATGCGGGTTATTGCTCCAAACTACATAGCAGAAAAGGCATGAGAGAATATAAACAAAGTAAGAATAAAGGCTCTTTATTCATTTGTAGCTATCAATAAAATGAAAGGCCTAGCATTTTTAAAAGTCTACTGTAAAATACAGGTTGCCATTAAAATGTGTATTTTTTAACAAGAAGAAAACACTATCACATGCAGAATCTGTCACTTCATATCTTAAAAGTTTAACAGGTCGATAAGATGTAATCAAGTACATGCGGAAATAAAACTTTTTCATAGCTGAATTTTAAGTCATTCAAAATTATGCAGCATGTTGTATGTAGTGTTGACAACAAAGAAAGTTTCATATTTGGCATTTTTCTCCCTCCCCTCCCAAATATTATCAAAGGGTCTGATTCTTTGGATAATATTAATAGAAAAGTGACATTTCAGATGCTACTGTTCAAAATTTCTCCACAAATTTACAAAGCCCCATCTTTCTACGCCTTCAAATCATTTCACTGATACCTCGCTCCTGCCAAACAGCAAAGATAAAGCACACATTTCGCCCAGATTCCAGAGGCCAGAACAGAACTACAGCACGTTTAGAAAGTGGCTCTTTATGGGATGACACATGAAGAAACGCAATTTATAACAAGCACACTGGGGGACTTTTAGCATCAAGATTACATCTTCTCACAGAGCACTGTGTGTTTGCACACCGAGGACACGAAAGCCCCGGTGAGACTGAGATCACCGCCCGCAAACCAACGGCAACACAGGGGCTTCCAGGCTGCTCTGGCCCGTTTTGTGTCCTACTTCCTTTTGATGTTTATAGCTCCGTTTCACTTACGCTTTAAAAAACTAGATTCTGTTACATAATCCTACTCCTTACATTTTCATTTCTCTACATTTTAGGGCCCCCCAATTCTTTTGTAATGTTTAGGCTAATATGCAACAGAAAAACTGGCATTATGCAAACCAGGGAGTCTACTCACTCACTGTAATCAACGAATTATGTCTAATTTACCCCTTTTATTAACAAAGGTAACTTTTAATAAAAAGCCATATTCAATTGAAATTAAAATATACAGAAACTCAACATAATCATAGCTTTACTTACATTTATATGAATATGCATGCATTACTTCCCAGGTTTTTT
>NW_012137506.1:3589-6514 GCF_000956105.1 Propithecus coquereli
TAAGACAACAGAGAAAGGAAATAGATATTTAAGCATAATGAGGGCTGAGAACACATTATCTCTAAAGTAAGGAAAAACCGCAGGTCACGAGACAGGCTCCAGAATATAAATACGGTGGGAGGTCCCACCAGCTGCTGAGGAAGGAAGAACCCAACCTTCCCAGCCTCAGCCAGATGCACACCTCCTCGCTTACGTATCACGATGGGTATTTTCTCAATACGACGGCCAAGTGAAGTAGCTACAGCCTGTGAAGCCTGAATATTTACTGCCTGGCCTTAGAGAAAGTTTGCCAACACCTGGGCTAGATAATACACAAGAATGAGAACATCTTGCAGAAATGATATAGTTTCATCTTGAGAGTCTGTGAGATGCTCTTATTTATCTGTTGTCCCCTTCGTATCTTCTCATTTTGTTATTCTTTCGATATAGAGAAATAGAAGTAAAATCCTTTCAGATAAATAAGCCCTCTCCCTCCCTCCTGTTCCCAACGCAGCCTTGGTGTAAAACTGTTACAAAGAAAAGTATTAGGAATCTTAAAGTTCTTATATATTCAATCCAAATCCAGTTTACACAAAAACTGAAAATGTCAGAAAAGCCTGCAGACTGTGAAATTGATTCCGATACCGTGGAACTATATTTTGTCCTTCCACCATTATTAAAGAATGCAATCAGTAACGTTTTCTGTTTTATTTGCAAAACAATCAAGTATTATAATAATACTAATGATAAACTATAGTGAGAATGAACCGAGGAAAAATTGTAGTTACAAAAAGATCTTTCTTAATCTAGATAATGCAGTTATCTGAGGTTTTTAAATTTAGTTTTGATTTAAGGCAAAGAAAGTCCATAGTAACAACCAAAACCTTCCAAAGAACAGCTTAATTTAACAGAAGGTGTTTAACAAGAAAGGAAAGTGTATGAAGAAAGGCTAACTAGAAATAAATGGCTATTTAATGCTTCATGCTTCATTAGCTTTATAATCAGAACTCAAAGCAGCTACTTTAGTTCAAAACGATAAAAATAGATTTTTCATGTCACAAAACAAAAATATCTAAAAGATACATTTTGATCCCTGGAAAGGAAATTAAGGATCTCCGTGATAGCAAACTTAATACAAATCAACAGTGAAGAATATTTCACAGGATTTTGGAAAGCTTTTTACCGTGTAAATGTCCACGTGTCCGCTGCACTGGGCTGCCGTGCACTGACAGAGCCCGGCGTGCACACTCAGGGAGCACTTCCCTGGACGCCAACTTCTGCCACTGCTCGTGCTGGCTCCTGTGCAGAGACTACCCTCCCCTGGGCCTCTGCTGCCAGTGATCCTGTCACTTCTGCTCCAAAGTCATGTCCCACCCACCCTGCTCCTCACAACACTGTGTCGTCTTCCCATGGTGCCCTCCAGGGGACCCCGGAATCAGAGCTGCACTGACATGTCCCACGATCTCCCATTACCCCTCTGTTCACGTGGCACTCCCCAGCCAGCGCAGAACCAAATCAGAGTCAATCTTTCAAAATCCAGGTCAAACATTAGCTCCTGCTCCTGAGTTTTCACAGCCCACGAATGGCAAATATTTTAATGGCACTTGTCACTTTCTTTGATTTTCATCTGTGTGTGTGACTTTTCTCTCCCTGATGATATATAAACTTGAGGGGAGCAATCTGTATCTGATTTGTGGCTATGACAGAAATAGTCTTATCAGCTAACATTTACTGAACGTCTACTCTGCTAAGCACCGAGCTGTATGCCTGTCACACTTATCTCTAATTTTGACAACCTCCACGACCCTTGCAAAACAGGTATGAGAAAGCTAAGGCCCAATAAGTTAAATAACTTGGCCAAATTTGCAAGTGCTAAGTTGCAGCCCCAGGACTTAAACCCAGATATGATGAACTTACAAAACTTGGCCAATTCACTGTGCTCTCTCCTCTCACAGTCCACATCCCCAGCACCGTGTTTTCTAAATAGTAAGTGAATTAATACATACTGGTTTTGGTCACCTTGGCTAAAAGGTGACCAAACTCTTTGCTGTAAGAATACAGCAGAGAATACAAATACTTTTGTATCCTCCAGGTGCCAAGTATCCATTCTCTGCACAGCAGTCATTAAAAAATGTTAGCTTATGAAATACGACAACCATCGAAGTCCACTGTATGTAAAAGGCTGCTAATAAATGGCATGATTCCATAAAGTTAAGCTTTTAAGTGAAAATTCCTAGAGAGCGTATGTTGTGCCAAATGCAGTGAAAGTAGAACCCAAGGAGGAAGAGCCCTAAGAAAGCCCCGTCTCCCAGCCAGGTGCACACCTGGAAGGAGTCCAAGGCCCCTCGCAGCAGATCGACGCTTACACCTCCACCTCGACCCACGCAATTCCACAAATCACAGCTCAACAAGTCACTTATCCAAGTCCTCTACCTCACATTCCTACCCCTACTTTGAAATGTGTGATAATACCAAGAAGCTAACAGATGAACTCAGCAGTAACTCTATCAAGAAAACTGACTTTAAATAATCCGTCTTAGTTTGTTTGGCATTAGCTTTAAAGCAACAATTTTAGGCCTCTTAAGGATGAAATAGGTGAATTTGTAAGAGAAAGACAAATTACTTTAAGTCCGCAATGTGTCACAGATTGGAGAAGGTACTTTACATATTATCGCTTAACCTTCCAAACATCCTACTGAAAGTATTAATACTTCCATTTTCAAGTAAAGAAACTGAGGATGGAAGGGTAAAGCTTGCTTATGAAAACACAATACATAAAAGAGTAAGAAAGCAAACCAGATTCTGCTGACTTAGACCGTGTTGTTTCACTGTAAAATGCTACCTCTCTCCAAGGCCTTCCTCCCTGTGTGATGACCACAGCCCTTGGAAACTCCCACCTCGTTCTGGAAAGCAACAGCCACCTCCCGGCTACAGCAACCCGCAGTA
>NW_012137507.1:0-550 GCF_000956105.1 Propithecus coquereli
TTGTTGTAGTTATAAAAGCGGTTTCATTTCCACAGAGATTTTGTGCTTTGCTTCTACTCTAATATTTTCTTGTCCCTGATCTTCTTTTCATAATATGTATTAAGCATCCTCTGTGTAGCAGGAACTATATATCATGCTGAAAATAAAAAGTGATGTATTAAAATAATGGTCCTTTCTCTCATGAAGCTTACAGTCTAGCAGGGGAGACTAATATTAATCAATGACATCACAAACAAATATGTTACAGACTAGAAATCAGTGAGGACTTACCTAGACAGCCCCCAAAGAAGTGATATTTGAACTGATAACTGAAGGATGAGTAGAATTTAACTAGAGAAACAAGTGAGGAAAGAGAATTATGAATAGATAGTTTAACTTCTGCAAATGTCCTGGGACTAGAGGAAGCATAATGAATTGAAAGTAAATCACCATGACTAAAGCCCAGGGAAAGACCGGAGGTAGGCAGTACTAAATTTTAGGTCACATAAAAGATTTTGGTCATTAACTTTTGAACATATGGGAAATTACTGAAGCCTTTTAAGGAGGAGAA
>NW_012137507.1:11410-12045 GCF_000956105.1 Propithecus coquereli
ATTTCAAAATGCTATATTTGTGATTTGGGGTGACAGTGCAAATTCAAGGAATCTGTTTCCAATGTATAATGTTTCTTAACCAGGAAGTAATACAAATTACTTTTCAGAAAAAGAAAGAACAGGAGAGACAGAGACAGCAACTATGTAAAACATGTATATTTTGGTAAAGTAACTGTAATTTCTGGTGTGTTTAACACTGCTTTGATAATTGTTAACTCTAAGCATCAAACGGAAGGATTCTAGAGTATATTTACCAGGGGTCTCTTGACCTTGCATGTCTCGTAATAAAAAGTGGCTTGTTCTCAATGGCTCAGTAAAGAGATCCTAGGCTTCGAGGAGTAGATGAACTGCAGAAGCACCTGTGAAGCACTATGAATTACTTTGTAAACCACCACCACATTAGCTTAGATATGGTGATTCACAAAGAAATCCACAGCACTTCACAGTTTGTGTAAAGCTTGGTACCTACGAACCAATAAAAACAGTACCCTTTATCACAAAAAGTTGAGGGTGCATTTTCAACTACTTTTACAACTTTTCATATGACATTAAGATACAATTATAGCAGATGAGCTAGACAGAGCAATATTCACAATCAGTTGAAGAATATGCCCAATTTTGCACCATCCTCTTTT
>NW_012137508.1:0-312 GCF_000956105.1 Propithecus coquereli
TTAAGATATCTCCATATTGCTTTCCACAGAGGTTGCACTAGTTTGCAATCGCACCAACAGTGCATGAGTATTCCTATCTCTCTACATCCATGCCAACATGGTTTTAAATTGAAGAAAAAATAATTTTTTGATGGTCCTCATTTTCTATAGAATAAAGTCCAAATTTTTACATGGCATTAAGACCTGCAGCAGTTTGTCCAAAGAAAACGTTTTAGCTCATCTTCTGCCACTCTCTCCCTTGTGTCTACATTTCTGCCAGAGAGAACTCTTTGGTTTCCTCAGGCTATTTCACGAATTTCAATCCTCTGTCTT
>NW_012137508.1:4135-6739 GCF_000956105.1 Propithecus coquereli
GGAAGAGTGACTGGTAACCCTCCTGAAACACCGGCCTGGCAGACTAGTCAGCGCTCCAGGGCAATCTGCTGGGGAGGGTCCCCAAACGGAGCTGTTGTGGAAGTCTACGGAAGGCTGTGGCCTGTTCCTAGGTGTTGCCTCATGAGTTTGCGGTAGGCATCTTGTCATGGGTTGCTGTTGGTCATACGGGCTTGCTGATAAAAAGAACAGCTGGACATGGAGGCCGAAGAGGATATAGAGTTGGGAAGAAGACTGAGGACAGACTGACACCTGCTAGCACCTGTGTCTCTCATTCATCACCCATGACCACGACGACCTTCAGAGCATAATGGCTGCTGGTCCACTTCACTTTCTGAATCTCATACAAGCTTTTCTTTTGGTCTAACCTAACCCAGGACCATATAGGGAAGGGGATTTTGAAATGCCGCTACCACTTAGCCAGACCAATACAAAATAGAACTTTATCTTTGACTGCTCTCTTTGCTTTACCATCTTCACTCAAATGTCATCAACCCCTGTTGATTCTACATCTTAACACTTCTGGATTATGACCCCTTCTTTGCCATTGCCCTTCCTTAGTTCAAGCATTCATACATTTTATGCCTACATTACTGTATGCTGTGGTTCGGATATGGTTTGTCCCCACCAAACTCATGTTAATATTTGATGTGGTGGTATTGGGTGGTAGGGGTGGTCTAGTGGGAGGTGTTTGAGTTATGGGGGCAGATCTCTTATAAATGGTGTGGTGTTTTTCTGGCGGTAGTGAATGAGTTCTCACGCTCCAGCAACTGGATTAGTTCTCGTGGGAATGGATTAGTTCTGGAAGAGTGGGTTGTTATGAAGCCAGGACTTCCCTCAGCTTTTCTGTTCTTTGAATGTGTCACCTTCTCCTTTGACCTCGCCTGCCACATTGTGATTCAGTGCAAAAGCCCTTGCTAGAAGCCAGGGCCATGCCCTTGACCTTCTTAGCATGCAGAACTGTGAGCTAAATAAACCTCTTTTCTTTATAAATTACCCAGTTTCAGATATTCTGTTACAGCAACAAAAATGGACTAATAGCTTCCTGACTTGCAGGGCCATTAAGTATGGCCATGTAGGTTGTGCACTGCACAACACCAAGGAGGTGCCATTCACAGACCACAATTCAATGTCCCTCCCTAGAGTTGTACAAGATACAACATGCAGATATGTACATGGTGGTCCTGTCTCAGTCTAGACCCTCCTTCCTCCCCTGCCCCAGTAATTTGGGCCATCCTTTAAAAAAGAAAACTGACCGTGTCACTCTCCTACCTAAAATCCTTCCTGGCCCCCCAGTGGCCTTCAAGGTAAAGTTCAAATTCCTTAGCATAGCATAAAATCCATTCATAATTAGCAAATGAGCCTAGACTCTGGAATTGGAATTTCTAAGTTGGAATTCTATCTTAGCCACTTGTAAAACATATGACCTTGGACAAGTGATTTAATCTCACTGGGCTTCTGTTTATTTAGCTGTAAAATGGGGTTGGGGGGTAAGAATAATGCTTTTCTCATCAGTTTTTGTTAGGATTCAATGAAATATAAAGCACTTAATATAGTGGCTGGTACATGCTAAATTTTCAAAAAACAAATATGGAAATATTATTATTCTTCCCTCTATAGTGCAGTCTCTCACCACTGTCTATCCCCACCCCAACTCTGTGCTTCAACTAAACTGAACTCCTTATCATAGTTCTCCACATGGTTACCCATCCTGCCTTTGTGCCTTTACACATGAATACCTTTTCTTTATTCCCCTGGCTAGAACCGGCTCATATTCTACAGGTCTCAATGACTCATTGTCACTTCTTCCTAGAAGACCCCTCAGCCTCAGTTAGTGGCTGCTCCCTTGGACTGTCAGTCAATGCTTGATTGTATCACAATTAACTCTGTTTTTCTGCCACCTGCCTAATTTCCCCACTATATAACGTATGGTCAGGGTTCTCCACAGAAACAGAACCAATAGGAGATCTATCTGTCTATCTATCTATCTATAGAGAGATTTATTATGGGGATTGGCTCATGTGATTATGGAATCTGAGAAGGTCCATGATATGCCATCTGCAAACTGGAGAATGAAAAAAGCCAGTGGTATAATTTAGTCCAAGGCCAAAGGTCTGAGAACCAGTGGGTTACTGGTATAAGTTCCAGGGTCCAAAGGCCAGAAAACCAGGAGCTCTGATGACTGAGGGCAGGAGAAGATGGATATCCCAGCTCAAAGGGAGACCTTTTTATTCTATCCAGGCCCTCACTGTATTGGATGATCCCTGCCTACATTGGTAAGGGCATTTTCTTTATTCAGTGTCCTGATTCAAATGCTGATCTCGTCTGAAAACACTCTCACAGACATATGCAGAAATAATGTTTTACCAGCTATCTGGGCATCCCTTAACCCAGTCAAGTTGATACATAAAAATTAACCATCACACTGCAAACTAGTACAACCTCTGTGGAAAGCAATATGGAGATACCTTGAAGAGATACAAGTAGAATTGCCATTTGATCCAGCAATCCCATTACTGGGCATCTACCCAAAAGGACAAATGACACCCTATAAAAAAGACACCTACACCCAAATGTTTATAGCAG
>NW_012137509.1:0-344 GCF_000956105.1 Propithecus coquereli
CTTGGGAGGCTGAGGCAGGAGGATCGCTTGAGTCCAGGAGTTTGAGGTTGCTGTGAGCCAGGCTGATGCCACGGCACTCTAGCCAGGACAACAGAGCCAGATTCTGCCTCAAAAAAGAAAAGACGATTGATTGAGATCTCTGCCTCAGTCTCTGATTTGGGATTGTCAACCGCTACCTGAAGGTCCGCTGTAAGTGTGACAATACTGCAAAAATGTATACTGCTAGGTCAGCGCAATGGCGAAACGGTCCCCAAACCCTCCAAACTGCTTGGGACATGAGGGGGAGTGGTGGAAACCTCTGGAAAGGCTCAAGAGGAAGAGAGAAGTATTGTCTGGAAACAACA
>NW_012137509.1:394-1376 GCF_000956105.1 Propithecus coquereli
AAAAAAAAAAAAAAAAAGATGATTGATTGAGATCTCTGCCTCAGTCTCTGATTTGGGATTGTCAACTGCTACCTGAAGTTCCGCTGTAAGTGTGACAATACTGCAAAAATCTATACGGGGTCAGCGCAATGGTGAAACGGTCCGCAAACCCTCCAAACTGCTTGGGACATGAGGGGGAGTGGTGGAAACCTCTGGAAAGGCTCAAGAGGAAGAGAGAAGTATTGTCTGGAAACAACAGAGTGCCAGAAAAGAGAGCATGAGGAGGAAATGTAGTATTTTGCAAGACAAAAGAAAACCAAAAGGTCAAAGAGCAAAAAACCTGTCCTTTCACTGTGTCCCCCTCCACCTGCTCTTAAAAAAAAAATCATGCTGTGCAAGACTGGAAAGGAGTCAGCTCTTAATCTAGGAATTTTCTAGAGTATTCTCCCTTGCCATCCTTACCCGCAAAAATGCAGAAGCATAGTCTTCATCTATACAAAACTTCTAGAAGCAGAAAAAAGTCCAATCACCTGATATAAATTCCCTCCCATCAAAACAAAAAGTTGTACCGTATAAATCCTTTATCATTCCTAAGACAAACCCAAATAGTGTATTATTCTTCCTAGTATTATATTAAGTATTTTGAGCCTGTGCTCACGAGGATGTTGGTCTGTAGTTTTCCGTGGTTAGAATGTCTTTGTCCAGCTTAGATGCCAGAGTGATACTGGCCTCCTAAAATGAACTGGGCAGCACTCTTTCCTCCTTCTTTTTCTAGAAAAGTTTCGCAAGGGTGGAATTATTTATTTCTTAGCTGTCTTACAGACTTGCCAGCAAAGCCATTTGGGACTGGAGATTTATTTGAGAGAAAGTGTTCAACTATCACCTCAACTTTTAAAATTGAAAACTATTTATGCTTTCACTTGTATCTTTCAAGGAATTTGACCATTTCATCAAAATTGTCAAAGTTGTTGGCACAGAGTTTATTTTTATATTCCACCATTCC
>NW_012137510.1:0-1276 GCF_000956105.1 Propithecus coquereli
ATGAAGGATAAGAAGTTTTAGTTATATGAAATTTTTTCACTTCCACTCACCCCAAGTGTGACTTAAATTAGTGTTGAAAAATGTTGCTTTGCCAGGGAATCCCTTGGGCATGAGTCTATTGCTACCCTTCTTTTGCTATGAAATCTGTTTTTTGAAAACGTACAGGATAACATAACAGTGACCAAGGCATTTGATAAAGCCTTACATGGTAATGCTGGTAGAATCAATGGCATCAGGGCATAAACATTCTTACTCTGTATTATTGTCTCTATGGTAGAGAGGACAAATTGTTGCCTCTTCCAGAACGGAGACATCCACTGGAAAGTTCAATATACTCGATCTGTTACTAGGTGGGAAATGATCCTTACTGGTGAATGGTGCCACCGAGGAGCATAGACTTGGTTTCTGCTTTTTTTCAAATTTGGCATTCAGCAGTGGCAGTAAAGTAAACCAATGATGAGGACGAATCTTGTTTGCTGAGCTTATATCTATGCTCAAACTGCAATTATGGGCACTTCGTACATGGGGAAATTATGTAAGCACTGGGAAGGCTAATTTTAAAACTTTGGACTAATGTGCGAAGAATTAACCTTATTATCCTCTGATTATTGGTAGATTCCTCTGCAACGGAGAAACATAAGTGAACATGCACAAGGGCCACAAATATCTACACACTCGGTGTTCATTCTGCAAAGCCCAACCACATACCTCCTTGTCATACATCCTTGTCAAATCTTACAATCATTTTCTTTCTAGTACCTTTCCAACTAGCCAAACCAATAGCATTGCTCATGATGTAGCATAAATCTTGAACTCTGATCATTTCTCTTTCCGTAAAAGAGGCACTACCAGATGCCGTGCCACAGTTCAGCCCATAGAAGTATCTCTCCTTTTACTATTGTCCTTCCAGGTTACCAAATAGATGGGCTGAAGTGTCACAAGAGCTCATTTCTGCCCAATGGCAGAATTTCATGCTGACCTATGAAATGTTCTGCTTCCTCTCTCAACTGTTCATAGTGAAAAGTCCACAGGTCCTCGGCTTGAGTAAAGACAAGAGCAGCTATGCACCTGTAGCAGGTATTTTGAGAGTCTGAGCCAACTGCCCATACATCTTACATAAACCCTACTTATGTGAAATCTCACTTCTATTTCATAATGTAGAGTTGCTATTCACACCCAAGTTTGTGGAAAAAAAGAAATCAATTCGTAAGAGGCTGCTTTAACCAAATATCATTTGGAGCTTCACTTAAAGCATAAATCTCTAACAAGGCCCAGG
>NW_012137510.1:12961-13372 GCF_000956105.1 Propithecus coquereli
TGATTTGGCTTTAATAGAAATGGGAAACTGGGGAGAGAAAAATTCTTTCAGAAAAAAACTAGAGTACAGTTTTAGTCTCGTTTATTGTTTTTGAGTTTTTATTATTTGTGTCCAATCTGACATTAGTCCTTTTCTGATTTAATTCCCTTTCTGTGGGACACGACCTCCTCAGAATGAGCCTTCTTAGTGACATGGGATTAGTTGAAACATACAACTCCAAACTCATGACTTCTACAATGCATTCTTCAAAACATTTGGAAGAACAGGAGGGAAATGTAAAGGAAAATAAAAATCTCAGGACCTCCCAACTTCCTATGCAAAGGGGAAGGTCAAGCCTGGATGCTGAGTCATGCAACGCCTCTTTTCAAATGAACAGTTGTTACTAACATTATGCATTAGTCAGATCCCCAT
>NW_012137511.1:0-341 GCF_000956105.1 Propithecus coquereli
CATCAGCAATGCAGGAGGATGCCAATATCTCCATATCTTTGTCAATGCTTATTTTTGTCCATTTATTTTATTACAGGCATCCTAGAGGCTGTGATGTAGTATCTAATTGTGGTATAATTTGTATATTCCTGATGGCTAATGATGTTGAACATGTTTTCATGTGTTTATTGGCCACTTGTATATCTTCTCTGGAGAAATGACTACTCAAATCCTTTACTCATTTTTTAAAATTATATTATTTATTGCTTGATTGTTGAGTTGTAAGGGTTCTTTTTATATTTTGGACATTAGACCTTTATCTGTTATATGATTTGTCATTATTTCTCCCAGTCTGTGGGTTG
>NW_012137511.1:3871-4764 GCF_000956105.1 Propithecus coquereli
GCTCACTTTGGTTTCCTTCTTGGCCACTTTAGACATCTGAATTTGTAACTCCTAACAGTATATTAATTATAATCTTGCTTTCTTGAACATTTCAAATCAATATTCTAGTTCTTACTTGTTGGCTATCCTCTGCTATTCCATATTTACAACTCTTAAACAGCAGTAGCTGACCATTAGTTTATTTTATACACAGTGTCTATTTACTATTCTGACGTTTACCAAAGGTGGAGGGAGAATGGAAGAGCTGTTGTTTCTTTTTGTGGTACATTTTAAGATGGTTGAAAACTGAACATATATACAGGTGTCTATCAGAATTAAACTGTTTAAAATTTATTGCTGAAAATAAAATTCATTTGTCCTTCTACCTTTAAAGTTGCTCTTTGTACACATCATAGTTTTTTGGCAATAAAAAGCAGACATCATATTTTTCAAGCAACTGAACTCACATAAACTGTAATCTTTCCATATAAGTGCCCAACTCCGTTTGAAGGCTAAGGTCACAAATATAAAATGCTCTGATGACAAAGGAAGAACAGCAGAGATGAAAAAGTGGGCAGTTCTAAGCCACGTTGACACTATTCACTGACATTTCTTGACCTCTGTAGAAAATTCCAATTATTAGCTTTTCCCGCGCAGGAAACAAAATTATGTCAAAGTGTTTTAGTTTGTGGGCATCAGCACCCTTAATCTCAAAGAACAGCATTTATCAAGGGATGAATTTAAATGTAATTAATGTCAACTGTAGCTTTTGGTTGCCTATGGTAACTGCTCTTTGAAATGACTGCTAATCCACCCACTTAACAATGATCAGTTTATACTGAATTACTGCTATTTACAGTATCCAGGTAAATGCATTTATTAGGAGAATAAATGGGTCTAGCATGAAGAAGAAT
>NW_012137512.1:0-358 GCF_000956105.1 Propithecus coquereli
TAAACACGGGGTCTTCTGAGGCTGCTGGATTCCCTAGAGACTTGCCAGCCAACAAAATCCTAACAGTAATTTGAAAGAATTTGAGACATGGACAGATAGTGTGTGACTGGCTGAGCCCAGGAGACCCTCCACGAGTAGAATGGTGATTCACTGCACCTAACCCGAAACACCAGCTTTATTCATCTGTCACGTTCAGCCTCAGTTCAGCCAACTAGGTCACGTGTGCTACTTCATTCTGCAAACCGACTAACCAATCCCCGCTGTCCGGAGCTCTCTAAGCATCACTGGGTGAAGGACTCACACTAACAATGGACTGGCCAGTTTGAACACACGTCAGTGTAGCTGGAACATGTCACAG
>NW_012137512.1:2624-3471 GCF_000956105.1 Propithecus coquereli
TCTTTAAAACCTATTGTAAACTAAGCAGAATCTATCTAAATATGTTTTAACTTATGAAACATCAGTTTATTTACTGGACTAGAGGAAATCATCTAACTAATTACTCAGTAATATCCAAGATGCCATTTTTCACTCAAATTCTGGCAAAATATGTACTAAATGGAGACATGTCGCAATGAGTAGTTTATGTTGAAGAGATAATGATGAGACCATTTAACAAATATTTCAACTCAAAACAATGAAGTCCTGTAATGAGTACTGAATAAGGAAAAGAGAACTTAAAGTTGCTGTTCTTGGCTCACCAATGGTTTTAGGATTTAGAGGAACAAGGAGAGTATAAACATGGAAATGCAATATTGAAAGTCTTGAGTGAGAAGACAGATGAAAAAAATAAACTATTAATTTAGCAGTGACTTTAATCTAATCATAACTAGAGGAACATAAGAAAGTTATCTCCAGACCCCCCCCCAAAAAAAAGTGCAACATGATCTCATATCCTCTTCTCTTAAAAACCAAGTTCAAACACAAAGTCTCTGAAAATGAAGTTAATTGAATTGAATTCAACACCATGTCCAGCACAAAATGGTAGTGTGGTCTTGGGTAGGCCAGTTAGATATCCAGGGTCGTCTCCAAGTGTGAAAATGATAATTCCTCTTTGACTTATACATCATGATGGTCAAATGAAATTTTCCCTTTTGGTAACTCTAAAACACTCTAAAATTTTAATGTCCATTTGTTTCAAAACAACACTGCTCTCCCCACCCCCACCAAAAAAAAAAAAAAATCAAATAACTGATCATGTTTTTTGCCATGTTCAAGGAAACAGAGTAGTTGCCAAAATACTTGA
>NW_012137513.1:0-1121 GCF_000956105.1 Propithecus coquereli
ATCACAGTTTGGTCCAAAATAGTCACTTCGTGAACACATTTTACCTGTAAGTTGCTGAGAAAGGAATAGTAATTTTGATACTAGCCAGTGCTTTTGTTTTTGTTTTGGATTTTAGACTTTAGCCAACAATTGCCTAGTTACTTTACAAATGTATTGGACCAATTTTTACTGATTTGAGCACAGTATAAGTTTTTCAAGTTTTTTGTTGTTTCAAAATTTTAATAGAATTAAGTACTTGAAATGAGTTTCTTACAGACAGCATCTATTGGATGGTATTTTTAAAATTCATTCTATCAATCTCTTTTAGTTGGTATATTCAGATCGTTTGTATTTAAGATAATTATTAATATGTCAGGAATTAAGTCTGTTCCAAATATGTTCATGAATGTTATTTCAAGATATTAATGTGAGATTGAGGGTTAGGAGAAATAGTCTTCTGACCAATCAAATGACAACTTTAGATTGAGTGATAAACTACATCGTACTGTCCATCAATAGAGTAGCCTTCACCCAGCCATGCCCTGACACTACTATCTTGGCTCATATTGTGAGATATTTCAGGAAACTGCTAAATAAACCCACTATTTTATTTATTATAGAGAGGATTTTAAATATATAATCCGCTATATTCAGAGCCCACTCTATAAATGGCAGATTAAAATTTTATTTTAAGGCTTGCAAGAAAGTTTTATGTCTCCTAAGGAGTAAGAATAAATTTTTTATGGGAAAACAATTTCGGAAATGGTAATATTTCACTTTTTTCTTTGTCTTCCAGGAAGCTCATCATCAATTTTTAATCTTATAATTAATTTACCACCTCTACACTTTATGTTATTGTGGTTTTATATTTTACTTCACATGTTATAAATGCCATAAGACTGTCACTATTGTTGCTAACTTTAAACAATCATCTTTTACATATACTCACATATATACCCTTTCGAGGGTTCTCTGTTCTTTCTTGCAGTTCCATCCTTTCAACTGGAAATATTTTCCTTCAACCTGAAGAACTTTTTTGTCCTTTCACCTGCTGATGAGCATGTGGATTGTTTCTAGGTTTTGGTTATTATGAACCACGCTGCTATGAACATTTGTGATCTCTCTTGAGACATGTGTTCTTT
>NW_012137513.1:2021-2374 GCF_000956105.1 Propithecus coquereli
AATAAATGAGAATGTTCAAATGACAGGCACCCAAAGGAAAGAAGGACATTTCTCAAGTTTAACTATTGCATTATTCCTAAGCATTTTCCCTGAATCAAAGAAAAATTTTGAAAATTTTCTAAAAATTCTATAATGATCCCTGAGTTTATCAACATATAAAGATGAATTAATGTTGCTTCCTATGTGTTCCTAATTAAACACCCTTTTACCATCATATATTCCCAAATGCATTCAGAATCACATGGCCATCTTGCATTGCCTGAAGAAATGGTGAAAAATCAGAGCAGACAGTTCCTTTCAATTAATTAAGGAGATTTGTAAAAGAAAGTAGGAGCACTTATTGAAACTTCACA
>NW_012137514.1:0-451 GCF_000956105.1 Propithecus coquereli
AGACATTGAATATTGTATATTAATATTTAATCATTCTATCATTATTATATGTAACAATTATTGAGCACATATTACATGTCAGGCACTGTGCTAGGTGTTTCATGTAAACCATACATTAACACTATGAAAGCCGTGACTAAGGTTGTTAAAATTTTATAAATGAACAGACTAGAACTAGAATAGTTTGAGTTACATGCCCAACATCATACAGTAAATTAAAAAAAAAAGTAATTTGAACCAAAATCTGTCTTTCCACAGAGTCTGAGCTCTAAACCACTATGCCTCACTATCCCTCCCTGAATGAACCAGCCACAACATGATAGCAAACCTTGTTAGAGTGTATTATATGTGCTCAGCAATAATTTTTTCACCTAATGAACTAATGTGTTTTGCAACCAGTAGATAGACTTTTTTTTTGTACAAGATCCAAATGGTGAAATGATGAAGTATT
>NW_012137514.1:2249-2617 GCF_000956105.1 Propithecus coquereli
TTGTACCTATCTGGATTTAAAAATCTTACTGTCATCATGAATGACTTAAGAAAACTTTCTGCCGTGTAATCTGCAATGATGTCCACATGGGCAAGAAGAAAAGCAAACATTATAAGAAATAGCTCCTCTGCAATCTGAAAGTTCTGGAACACCTAAAAACATCATGGTGAGACTTCAAATTTATTGTTTGACATTAATAGGCAAGCTGGGTATCTTTTGCTTCATAAATTAGAAAAAAGTAAATAAGATATACATGTAGACATTAATATAGTCCTCTGTGTGAAGGCTCCAGAACACAGAGGAACATTCAGTGCTGCTACTAATTTTATTTACATTCCAAAGCACTGACAGCAAAGTTACTAAATTAA
>NW_012137514.1:2919-3360 GCF_000956105.1 Propithecus coquereli
AGCAACTTTCATGATTCCTAGGAGTCATAAAATAGTTACTATTTATTGATTGCCCACTGTAGGCCAGGAAATCTATCATCTATCTATCTATCTATCTAATCTATTTATTTTTGCTTCCGTTATACATATAAGAAAACTGACCAAAGTTGCCCAGCTCTTAACAGGGGAAGTTAGGACTTAAACCCTAATCTCTTTGAATTCAAGGTCGGTACTCTTCAGAACACCATATTGCCTTCAAATGCTGATAAATCCACTAGCAAATTATTCATTGCTAGGGTGGGTGCTTGTGTATGTGACTATTTGCTGGGGGTTAATGTTTTTCAATTTTTGAACGACCAGCTTGAAAATTTGTTAGTTGTCAGATACACTTGCATCGTCAACAGAGGTGAGTATTCTATGGACTTTACCTTACTATTTTATGCCAAGTAATTTAACGTCACA
>NW_012137514.1:3434-4299 GCF_000956105.1 Propithecus coquereli
GTATGGAGATTCCTCAAAGAACTAAAAGTAGACCTACCATTTAATCCAGCAATCACACTAGTGAGTATCAACCCAAAGAAAAAGAAGTCTTTTTATCAAAAATATACCTGCACTCAAATGTTTATTGCAACACAATTCACAGTTGCAAAGATGTGGCATCAACCCAAGTGCCCATCGATTCATGAGTGGATTAACAAAATGTGGTATATGTATACCATGGAGTACTACTCAGACATAAAAAAGGATGACTTAATGCCTTTTGCAACAATTTCAGTGGAAATGGAGACCATTAAACTAAATGAAGTATCTAAATAATGGAAGAGCAAACACCACAGGTACTTGCTATTAAATTGGAACTAACTGACAAACACACATGTGTACAGAGGAAAGTTAAACTCAGTGGAAATCAAGCAGGAGGAAGTGGGGAGGACAGCAGGGGCAAAAACCTACCTAACAGGTACAATGAACACTATTTGGGTGATGAGCACACTTATAGCCCTGACTCAAGCATTACAAAGCAATCCATGTAACCAACAACATTTGTACCCCCTTAATATTTTTGAATTAAAAAAAAAAGAATCTCTAGAGAAACTCAAGGGATAGTGGAGATGAAAACAAGAAAACTAGATGAAATTTTTAGCCTCTGATGCCACAGCTACAGCAAGCAGTAATAATGGCCTAACTCCTATACAGATAAACAGAAAACCTTATACTAAAAGTCCAGTTACTTCAATTTCTTTTGATACATCATGTCCAGGATTCAACAAAAAATGATAAAGCATGCTAAGAAAAGACAGTCTGAAGAGACAAGCAACCATCAGAACCAGACTCAAATATAGCAATGGTTTTGGGATTATCAGACTAG
>NW_012137514.1:5779-6237 GCF_000956105.1 Propithecus coquereli
ATAGCAGGAAATTACAGCTGAAATAACTGCAAGCCTAAGGCTCTATATAAGAAAGAATCTTTTTGCTTAAGATTGCATTGGCTATTGGGGCTCTTTTCTGGTTCCAAATGAAGCATAGAATTATTTTTTCTAGATCTGTGAAATGTGACATTGGTATTTTGATGGGGATTGCATTGAATCTGTAAATCACTTTGGGCAGTATGGACATTTTAACAACATTGATTCTACTGATCCATGAGAATGATATGTTTTTTCATTTGTTTGGGTCATCTATGATTGCTTTCCTCGGTGATTTGTAGTTCTCCTTGTAGAGATCGTTCACCTCCATGGTTAAGTGTAGAGATCTTTCACCTCCGTGGTTACGTATGTTCCTAGATATTTTATTTTCCTTGTAGTTATTGTGAATGGTATTGAGTTTTTGATTTGACTCTCAGCTTGACTGTTTTTGGTATATAGAA
>NW_012137514.1:8474-9300 GCF_000956105.1 Propithecus coquereli
CAAACTGATGAGTCTGTTCAACAGGAGCTGTTGTGACTTCCTAATTTAACTCTTGGAGGGATGATGTCGATGGAGATAACACTTCTCAGAAAATATTTCCTAGTTATGTGAGTATATACATATGGTACATTCCACGAACGTTTAATGAAAACCAATATGTATATTATTTCAGGAACTCTTAGGTTCCTGAAAATTCCAAAAAATGAAAAATTTAGTAAGATTAAGATCTGATGCTGAAACTGGTCCTTTTGTCTCCCTCCTAGCCATCTATATACCTAATGATTTCTTCCCTCCCTCTTTTTTCTCTCTCTCTCCTCTATTTATTAAAATATTTGAATCGTAGAGTATTGAATATATAGTGTATAGCTTAAAGAGTAGTCAATAATTGGTCACCAAATGTAATAAAAAAATCTTTGATTTCATTCCTCCCTAAATCAATTAGCTTTTCTCAGCTTTGAGTTTATGGAGCTTCTTACAAAAGAAAGAAGTACCTCATGAAGTGGACACGAAGATTTAGATGGATTGATACAAAGAAGTCCCCACATTTGGGGAAAAAAATAAAAGACTAAAACCAAGCTTTACGCAGTGATATTTTTATGAAGAGTTGTTAGAGAATATGATTTATAACAAATATTCAATAGAATTCATAAACACACTTGGCAATAAACTCACAAATATAGATCTATAATTTTAAAAGCAAGAAGTTTTATTTTGTTACTTTCAGATTGTAATTGTGCCTATAACATAGTTAATTTTCTAGCTAGTGTGTTGCTTTTTATGTCTGTTAATTTTATTAATTTAGAAGATGATATAGTATTTGGTAAAT
>NW_012137514.1:11905-12274 GCF_000956105.1 Propithecus coquereli
AACTCAAACACTGGTTGTACAAATAAAATTTGCATTTTGGGTTCAGAACAATTCAATGAACCTTTGCAACCTAAATGCCACGTGTGGTGCTAAATGTTTTATTTGAATTATCCATTCTAATCTTCACAACAAATATACAAGGCAAGTATCACTGTAACTCCTTTTAGATGAGAATATGTAAATATTCATAGAGTTTATAAGCAAGTTTGCTAACAATAAAATAACTCTTGAGAAAATTGGGAATTGCATCTACCTCCAATTTCAAAAGCAGTTATCTTACCATTTACTTAGAAGTTCCTAAATTCAAATTTTAAAATCAGATGGGCCAAGGTTTAAATTGCCCATTGCCTTCTTCCCCCTCTTTTTTTT
>NW_012137514.1:23939-25234 GCF_000956105.1 Propithecus coquereli
TGAGAATTTCAGTTGTTCCACATCCTCACAAAAATTGTGTGCTGTCAGTTTTTTTGTTTTAGCTAGAAATCTTTGAGCAGATGAAAATATTCTTATGCATGAAAGTTTGGTGAGTGTGGTTCTACCTGAAGGCTAAGAAATTAGGTGTATTGTGGAAATAAGGTAGAATAAAACTATGTCTAGAGAAGTGGCAGAATATAGCTGGTTGAAAAGGGACCCCCAAAGTTAGTGGAATGTAAAGGAACTGGGGGTGGAGAAGGGAAATATACAGCCCTTAGGTCAAAAACATCGTCACACTCATGTGACGATGGACACTCATACACTTGGAAATCACGGCTCACAGGACAGCACTTCATGCATTTAGGGGCCTTTTGTCAAGGGAGAGACCTCAGGTCCTATATGTCAACTGTACTTACATTAAAAACTAAATGCAGAAGCAATACATGGTAGAGACGAAAGAATCTAATCATTTCTGATATATTCTAGTAGGCTTCTTCAGCTGAAAGCAAACCACCTGAAATAGTCTTCCCTAATCCTATTGAATTTAAATTTTCGAAAGAATGACAGGACAACACAAATTGACAGCTATTCTGGACTTTTAAATATGAACTATGGAGAAAAACTCTTGGGAAAGTGGAAATGTTGCCATTTTATCATTCCTTCCACTGAGAAAAAAAAGATGTATGAAGCATTAACAATAAACTTAGGGAACCAGATTTTAGGAAGGAAAAAAAGGAAGGAAGGAAGGAGAAAGGCAAAAAGGGAAAGTGAGAAGGAAGGAAGGAAGGTGGGAAGGAAAAAGGGAAAGAAGGAAAAAAAGGTGAAAGAAAGGAGAAAGAAGAAAAAAGTGAGTCTATCAGAAAAAGACCCTTAATAGCAGGGAGGAAGAAAATAATTTCTTACAATTTGTAAACAATGTCAATAAAAAGAAATTCATCTATATAGACAGAACTCTGATATTATTCCCATAAAGAAGATATGAGGTGAAGATATAAGGTAAAGATATGACCAGGAAAAACAGCAGCAAAATGCTACTTTTGCGCAAAATGTGGAAATGCAAAAAGTGCCATTAAACCTACAAAAGTCGTGTCACATAGAAAAAAAAAAAAAAAACCAAGCCGTATTGTTATGTGAAAAGCATGTTATAAATCAATATGTTTAGATTAACCCCTCAACAATTGTTGTGGACACTCGTGTGTGTGTGTCACGCAAATTATTACATTTAAAAACCTGGAGATGTATACAGTGGTTTTCTCAGGGTAAGTGGAGGGAAATATAAAAGGCTTTTACTCTCC
>NW_012137514.1:26407-26810 GCF_000956105.1 Propithecus coquereli
CTGTTTGGGGAGAGAAATAAGCTTTAGCGCTCTGAAATCCAATGTAACCCCTTTCACTTAGAAATTACAGGTTGCCGCTGGTGCCTAAGAAATCTCTGTATTCTTCAACCTATAATCTTGGGACCTGAGACTGTAATTTTCCTCTCTCCTTTGGTGAATTCATTTTCACCTTAGCTGCTAAAACTTTCCGATCTATTCCTGTATGGGGTGTAACCTTCCTCAACAGTGGAATATTTAGAAGCCACTGGAAGAATCTAGTCCAGAAATAGGGATGATTACATAAAGAATAATAATAAATTTTAAAAGTACTTTGTATTCTTCAACCTATAATCTTGGGACGTGAGACTGTAATTTTCCTCTCCCCTTTGGTGAATTCATTTTTACCTTAGCTGCTAAAACTTTC
>NW_012137514.1:28992-29591 GCF_000956105.1 Propithecus coquereli
AGAGCCATTGACCAGTGGAACAGAACTGAGAACCCAGATATAAAACCATCCTCATATAGACATCTAATCTTTGACAAACCAGACAAAGACATACACTGGGGAAAAGAATCCTTATTCAATAAATGGTTCTGTATCTACACTTGATCCTCTTTTTCTATGTCAGTTCCCTCTCTTTGGCTCTTGTTCCTCACCCTCAGCATTCCTTCCAAACTCCCAAGTTCTCTGCCTAGCCAACCCTACTCACATTCTAAGACAAACTCTTCTTACCGTCCATTTCCTCCCCTATCAACATTTCCTGACCTGTGGCAAATTTCCTAAGAATTTCATAGGTTAATCTGTCATTTTAAATTACTCCATGTAATCCCCCATCCCTGCTTTGGGAGGCTGAAGCAGGAGAATGACTTGAGGACAGGGATTTGAGACTAGCCTGGGCAACATAGCAAGACCCTAGTTCTAAAAATATAAGTAAAAGTAAAAAAAAAAAGAAAATTAGCCAGGCATGGTGGTGTGCACCTGTAGTCCCAGCTACTCAGGAAGCTGAGGCAGGAGGAAGCTTGAGCACAGGAATTTGAAGTTACGATGAGCCATGATTGTGCCAC
>NW_012137514.1:34847-35558 GCF_000956105.1 Propithecus coquereli
ATTGTCCAAAATTTTATGTAAAAATTTCAGCTTTTGTGGCCTTCTATCACTATGAAGTCGGTAGTACTTTTCTTTATGAGAAGCTATATTAATATTCACACATGAGACTTAAAAAATAATTTGGCCATGCCAACATTTGCTCCTCCCTGCCCTGTTAAGCCCATTGGCATCCATTAATACATTCCTAGGGCATCTCTCTGTGACATCCTAGTGTGGGAGAAAATATAGAGCCTTTAGAGTGATTGGATATAGAAGAAGGAAAAAAAACTTTCGGAAAGCATATTGTCTTGTCTGGCTGCTTTTTTGATTTTTCACTCATGTAACTGATTCATTTACAAATATCTTACTTTTCTATTATTCCTGATTAGAGTAAACAAAGTTGAAAACAATCTTCAATAGTGTCAAGAATCTTTGAACGACATCAGAGCATAAAATGACATAGACTTCCTGCACAAACAGATATAATTTTGCATATCTCATCATCTTAGATTATGGTACTAGAAAATAACTTTCCATATGGTTAAAAAATAAGCACCATCAAAGAGCCTGAGCAATTTTGGGGTGTTTTGCAATACTATTATTTTATCTCAAGATAGCATTGAAAGCATTGTAACTCTCCCTGTCATTTCAGTTGAGCATAATGCCATAATACTCTGTAATAGTACCAAATAAGATATTGTAAACTTCGAATTAGTTTTCTTTTTGTAATGG
>NW_012137515.1:0-656 GCF_000956105.1 Propithecus coquereli
TGAATATCTGAATAGATCTTAAACATTCTTACTATTTATCCATGTCACTGTGCCAGACAAGGGCTGTTTCCTTCCCCCACCTCTCCATTTCTGCCCCATGAGCTAACTGAATATAACTAGACCCAGCTTCCTCAGGTCTTACTCCATTTCTAGACCTGTGATTTTAAGAACAATCGAACTTTTTTTGAAGGAGTTATACATGTCTACGTGTAAAATATAAAGCTATGCAGATGTTTCCAGCCACAATTATGCAGCTGCAAGAAGTTTATTAATTACAAACTATAAGTGGATTGTTCTGTAATTGAAACTTTCTGGGATTTAACATTGCTGCAGAATCTAGGTACATAGTTAAGGATTCTAATGAATGCTGTTATTTTATTTATTGCAGATAAATATTTTACTTAATTCAAGCAAAGCCGATCTGTTTCCACAGGAGCTTTCAAATACTTGTGTCACATTAATATCTATGCTTCTCTAAGGCAAAGAGGAAAGCACAGCTTGTAGAAATAGTACTCCCACTGCTCAAAGTGCTGACCTCATCTAGGATGGACAGATCCAGAATCTGTATTTTAATCCTATTGACAATGTCTCAGTGGGAATAATTACAAAAGTCCACCTGAAATACAGACTGCCTGTCAGTGATATGCTATGATTTT
>NW_012137515.1:3840-4187 GCF_000956105.1 Propithecus coquereli
TAGACTCAAATGGTACAGATAATCAGTTGATGATGAACTTAAGCTAATTAAATTTCTGACATTTTGTAGGAAACTACTTATATAAATTATAAATATTATGCCTTAATTTGTATCTTTTACAGAATGCTTAATTATCTCCTATTTCAGTGGTGAATATAAACTCTAAAGTCACCTTTTCTGCCAAAGCTGTAGCATTTCATCAATGTGAGGTGAGAAAACTACTCAGCACAGGTAGACACGCAGGAAGTGTGTAGGGACACATTATTGACCAATTATATACAAACTGGAGAGCTATTTGTGGCAGTTATTGGCTTATTTTTCAATGAGGCTAATGATGAATACGGCAA
>NW_012137516.1:0-1604 GCF_000956105.1 Propithecus coquereli
GTAACCCAGCAAACCCCGAGGGGAGGGTTGATCTTCAAAAACCTTGAAGATCACTGGGTTGGACTAAAGCAATGATGACTTACTTTTTAAAACATTTAAAAGTTAATAAATTTACCTCCACATTTGTTTATTATAGTTCCTTAATATCCAGCCAATGTGATTTATTTAGGCTTCATACTGTGGACATTTTCTAATAAACTGTTTCCCAACAAAAATAACATGACAAGAAGGATGCTTTGGAAAGAAATGTTTGCCACAGGGTAAGCGTCTTTGTCATTGTGATAGCACTAGATTTGATATTGGAAATTTCAAAGTATTATACTTTTTCCTCTCATCATATCCCCCAAATTAAATTCCTGCATCAGAGAAAAGAAAAAAAAAATTACGTGCCTTACAATGACTTCCTCTCTCCTTCATTCAATAATTTAAATTATTTCAACAGTGCTTTCATTATTATCTGTAAGCAGTTAATCTCGTTCTAGAGATGCCTATGGTGAAATTTTGGATCACTCACATTCATAGGGAGGAGTAGAATTTCTGGTACCTTTTTTTCATTCAGGCTATAAAAGAAAATTATTATTATACCTTGTACAAACATAAAAATGCTTGCTAATTTCTTTTTCCTAAGAAAACAGATTGAAATATAAACAACACAGAATAAATCTTGTTTCTGTAGGAAATTTTGTGTTGGTGTTTTGTTTCAGATGCAACATGGGATACCAGGCTGCAAAATCAAAAAACGGTCTTCTACAGTGATATTAATGTTATCACATAATAAAGGAATCATATTGATGTTAATGATTAAAATGGACATTCGACACATCCTTCCTTTCTCTTAAATATGGATACGTCTTGCTGTTATCCATACTAGGGTTAAATCCAGGCTGAGCCACTTACTAGCTATTTGACACTGGATAATTTATGTAACCTTTCACAGCGGTAGGAATTAATTATATTGACTCATCAAGACTGCCGTACTTATAAAATAAAATGGCATCAATAATGCACCCAATATCTTACCTAACATACAGTAGGTGTTCAATCAGTGGTAGTATTTCTGCTCCAATGAGGTCGTCAAGCTTTAGCTTGAGCATATTTATTGTTGAACAACTCACTTTCCTGCAATTTCATTCCATTTACAGGTCGTTTCCACGTTGGAAAAATTCCTTCTGTGTCTCTGCTTACTTCATTTCAGTCACAGTAAATCGCAGCGATCACAATATGTCAAGGGGATAAAAAAAAGACAACTGTCAGCAATAGCACAGTATTTTACAATGTAACCTGGAAAAACTTAGAGGAATATTATAATGCAATGAAGAATTTAAATACCAAAGGAAGGCAAGAAATCTAAAGTTCTTCATTCAGGCAAGTTCTTCATTTTTGACAAGTAATGGGGAGCCGTTGAAAAAATATTGGCATAGGAATCAAATCCTATGACTCTTTTTCCCCGCTCCCACCCTCCCTGGTTCCTGTCGTGCATTGTTCACTTACTACATTTAGGACAGGTTAGGCCAGGGGTGGGGAACCTGTGGCCTTCTGGATCTTTAAATGTGGTCCTTTGACTGAATCCAAATTTTATAGAACAAATCCTTTTATTTTTATTA
>NW_012137516.1:3734-4097 GCF_000956105.1 Propithecus coquereli
TGAGGTAGGAGGATCGCTTGAGCCCAGGAGTTTGAGGTTGCTGTGAGCTAGGCTGACGCCACGGCACTCTAGCCCAGGCAAGAGAGTGAGACTCTATCTCAAACAAACAAACAAAAAATGTGACTATGATACTGACTGCAAAGTTGCAAGTTCTTTTAACAGGTTCTATGCCTCTACTACCATTTATGCCATGGAATGACTCAAATTCTCCACCTCTTTTATCTTTTTAAACTACTGTCAACGTTTTCTTCACACTGTGTCCTATGACTTCATTTGTACGTGCATTTGATTTCTTTATTAAATTATGTCGGTATTCTTTTCTCATTAGCCTGAGACAAAATACTGCGATGTTTTCATTTGCCA
>NW_012137517.1:0-441 GCF_000956105.1 Propithecus coquereli
GAAAAAGTGTGCACCCAAACTAAGAAGAACCTGAATTTTGAAACTGTATTGTTATTAATGAAAGTTGTAGTCACTGAATTTCATGCTAGTCCTTAAAATATTTTCTAAAATGGTGTCAAAATAATCATGCACGTGACAACTTGAAATATGGCAACATGCCCCTGGGAAGTTTTAATCTGAAAATTACTTTGCTTACTTTTCTGGGCTTTTTGTTTATGAAAAAATAGCAGTTCCTTGGCTCCCCCTCCAAAAGCAACCACTTGCATCTCTTTTGGGTAATTTTTTTAGCATCTACATCCCTATCTCTAAATAACATGTTTATATTATTATTTTGATTTTTCCATGTTTAATTCTCCACTATGGAAGATGAGAATTTGCCTCCTCCTGCACCTACCACATACCCTGCCCTATCCATTTCCCCACCACTAATATAGTTTTATG
>NW_012137517.1:491-1063 GCF_000956105.1 Propithecus coquereli
AGCAACCATTCAAAATTACACAAAGAAGTATAAATAAAATCTCAACAGAGGAAATAGAAATATTAAATACAGTAATTCACCCAAAAGACACAGGAAAGGAAGCATAGAGGAATAGGAAACAGATGAGACAAACAGACTCAAATACCAAGATGGTAGACTAAAATCCAACCATATAAATAATTATGTTATCTGTAAAGGCAAAATTTTTCAGACTGGATTTAAAAAAGACATAAGACCCATTCTGCTATTAATATTTTGAAGAAACATACTTTATATTAAATATACAGATACAGATAGGTTGAAAGTAAAGATTTAGCATATATTTCCCATTATAAAAGTTATATCTTCAAACAGAAAATATGGAAAATACATAAAGGAAAACCCTCAAAAAGACTTCCTTTAAAATTTATGGCAAATAGCATCAAAATATGTGACTAAGAAAAAAATAAGGACATTCTGTGTTCTGTCCGTTTTGAGACATAGAACTGAGAGAACAAATGCCATATTCTCTCTCCCCCAAAATTCCCCTAGGTTCTTTGCCCAGAAAACTGAATACTGGGCTGGAAGACTCA
>NW_012137518.1:0-958 GCF_000956105.1 Propithecus coquereli
CCCCGTATTTTTACAGACTATTTACCTTTTTTAAGTTGACCTGGGATTTGGTGATTTTACACTAAAAATTAAATAACCTAAAAAAGAAGTATAGTTGTTTCTAAATAGAAGTGTTCAAACATATTGTCACAATTTATCCACTCAATATGTGCAGGAGAGAATTAAATACATACAGGCTACTCTTCTTGACAGGTTAAAGAAATTAGACATATGGAATGTCCCAGCTGTATTACTGGAAAATAAATAAGATGTATTATGCTGGTTTATCTCCTCTTTGTCATTCTTAACATTAGGTTAAGATGGATATTCCACCTATGGTATTACGTTACGTAAATATTTCTGTACTTTGTTCTTTCAGATATTAAATCATTTGAATAATGTTGTTCCAACTTCATATGAGTGGAAAATGGCCTATTACTGCTCAAACAAATCAGCCTTCCTGGTGTCACCCACATTACCTTTAAAATGGCATGTTCTAATTAAAATTATCAAAAAGATGGGGAATTTGCTTCATCATGGTAATGGTTGTTGAAGCCGAAAGACTGGTGGGAAATCAGCTCTTTTTTCCCTATCATTATAAAACAAAAACTAACCTAAATTGGTGTAAATCTGTAATTATGGTGACATTTTTAATTGATTAATTCATACTCGATATTTAAAGAGAGTCTTAGTAATACAGTAACCTGAGAATGCACACTGTGCTATTTCCAAATTTTCCATTGGCATATGATTTGATAGCTTGCTTCTAGAACTTTATCTGCCAACGGGGTTGCCATTAGCCACACATGGACAGTCCCGATTGAGTTATGTTATAATTGTAAAATACAGAACATGTTTTAATAACTTAGTATGAAAAAAGAAGGTATATTATCTTAATACTTTCTATATTGATTAAATGTTGAAATGATAATATTTTAGATCTATATAAAATATTAAAATTAATTTTTTCATAGATATC
>NW_012137518.1:2638-3952 GCF_000956105.1 Propithecus coquereli
TTTTTCCCCAGACCTTCTAGAATATAAGCTTCATGGACGTAAGAGCCTTTGCCCGTTTAAGTTAGCTGCTGTGTCCATGGCGCCTACAACAGTGCCCAGCCATAGCATATATTAGTTATTGAATGATTGAAAATATATCCTTTCTAATTTTTTGTGTCTCTTTTTATTATATCATAAAATGCCAAGACCTTAGGTCTAGAAATCATCTAATCCTGTCATCTATCCAGTTTTCAAATCCTGAGTATGATGCCTTTGCTGAGAGGACATCCCAGTGGCCATGGGAGACCTGCCATTGGTAGAGAACTTACTTCCTCTTGAGATGATTCACTCTGCTGATAGTTGGGACTTTTTATAGTGAGTAATAATCTCTCTTTGTAGTTTCCTAGTTCATATGTAATGGATCTAATATTTCTTTTGCATGCCTGATCTTTGAACACTTGAGGACAGTTAACAGCTGCCTCCTTTTCCATAGTTCATCTACATATCTTAACAATACCACAGTCCTTTTTACAAATTCTTCAGTACTTTAAGTTTTTCAGTAATTCCATTGACTATAGCAGGAAGGATCCTCATTATCATCTTGGCTGTCTCCTCTCCATGTTTTCTTACAGTGTGGCACACACTTCTAAATGTAATAGTCTGGGTGTGATCTGACCAGCACAGGACTGACTACTCCCTTGTAAATACAAGGGAAGATGAAAGTAGTTTCTGTGATAGCTGTATCATAATACATTTTTACAAAGGGTGCTGTAAATTAAAATCTCTAAGAAATTTTTATGAGATACTATATTCCACATTGTCCCCATTTTGTAAATATGTAGTTGATCTTTTGGACTCAAGCATAGGACCTTAAATTTATCTGAGTTAAATTTCATTTAAATAATTCATCCCAAGTTCTAGATAGTTATCTCTTGGATCTTGATTTATTTATTCCTTGTGTTTTCTTTTCCTACAATTCTATTATGATATTGATAGATGTATATTGAGTCTATATTCATCCAATGTATTATCTTAAAAATAGTATCGGTGGTACAGGGCAGAGATCTGAGATTTTTCTACTGGAAATCTTCTAGGCAAGAGACCACACTTAACTCTTTTACTGTTCTGGCATCAAGCTCAGTCCTTGGCTGGCAGGAGCTGCTCGATACACACTTGCCGCATTGAAAGAGCTATTGGACATGGCTCACACTCTTGGGGTAGGACTCTGCATCCAGTCACTTTATGGTACCAAACCCACTTACTGTGCTACTAGCCAACCCACATTTCTGCATGTCGGAAATAAGCATATAATGAGAAACTTTGCCAAATGCCTTG
>NW_012137519.1:0-643 GCF_000956105.1 Propithecus coquereli
TATGGTTAATTTAATGTCATTATATAACACAATAATCATGATTGGAAATGTAATTTAATAATGATTGACTTATTTTTCAAAGTATTAGTTTTAAACTTTTAGAATATATATGTACCTAATAATCCTATTTCAACATAGAATTGAAAGGAGTGAATGAATAAACAATCATAAACATGTACTAGACAATTTTGTCTCAATGCTTGTTACACAGGTACATCACTGAGCCTGTAGAAAGATTTGAACTAGACAATTAACCATTATACACATACACATGCACACACACACATACACACTCTACACTAATACAGAGTACTCACATTTTTAAGTTCTCACGGCAATTGTCCAAGATATACTATAATCTCAAGCAGCGGCTTGGCCAGTGACACTTGAAATGCAGTTATCAGTATTCTAATCATAATTATTGAAAATTAATAACATTTAAAATCAGTTCCTCTATCACACCAGCCACATTTGAACATATATGTATAACATTTTCAGCTTCACACAAAAACTGTTAACTACATTTACCCTATATGGTAGTCAGTAACCCAAAATTTGAAAACTTACATAATTTTTAATTCTGTCATATGTTTCTAAAGAAAATATGAGGCAAAGAAATTACCACAATGGATAGTCACAATTT
>NW_012137519.1:7629-8481 GCF_000956105.1 Propithecus coquereli
AGGGGTTTCACTTAAATTATGTTTGCTAACTGACCCAGATATATTTATATGTATATATGCTCTTGACTAGGTCTCCTGAGGCGGTTGCAAATTTACGAATTTTCTAACATATTTCATATTTAGGTTATTACCCTGAATCTTCATATAAAGAAATAAATCTCCACTTTAATTTTATTGTAGATTAATTATACCTCAGTGGCATCACACATAGTACTTGGAACCTTCCACTGAATGAAATAGGCTAGTTCAGAGATAGAGAGTAGCAACACATACCTTTTGTCCCCAGAAAGTTGTGCATCCTTTAATGCAGAAGCCAGGTTACTCTTATAAAAAGCCATATGGTAGCTGGGAAATAAAATGTAAAATTTCAAGGCATAAATCCAGGATAAGAACAAACAATGTCTGTGACCTTCACAGAGTGGCCTGTGAAGGCTCAGAGTGAGGCAATAGTGGAAAAAGTAAATTTCTCGTCACTGTGTCACTGAAGGTCTGAACAGGAAATTCTCACACATGGGCTACTTTGAAATCATTTTATCTCATCACACACCTCCAGAATATAGGAGACGTTGGGCTCCTATTGCAAGGACAAAGTAGAATTCTAAAATGTGTCATTTAGTTTGTCCATTAAGTGCCTGTGAGAAACTGCTTTCATATTTTACGAGATATGGGGGGAAGAAGACTTGACTACCCATGCAGTTAACATTTTCTCATCTCAATCATAAATACGCCAACTTAACTTTTAAGAGTGTCTTAGATGTTTAAGCCCCACTTTTAGATAGGTTGCTAAATCTTAACATTCCATACATTGTATTAGTATCATTATCTATTATGATGGAAAAGATTTCTAAAAGT
>NW_012137520.1:0-976 GCF_000956105.1 Propithecus coquereli
CTCCCAGAAGCTAAAACTAAGACATGACTTGAATACAAGTGGTTTATTGGGAAGATGATTCCAGTAAATACCAGTGTGGGGTGGAGGAGAGAGAGAGAGAGAGAGAGAGAGACCGAAGGCAAGAAAACCAGTTCAGAGGAACACGTGACCTCTATGGGCAACTGGGTCTCTGTTCCTACTGGGAAACAGTGTGAAATATGTCTCGGAGTCGTCCCACTCGAGCGCGAGGGAGCTGGGGTATGTATCCCCCATCTACAATTTGTCATTGCCTTGGGGCTGCTCGCAGGGATGTCACTTCCCAGCACCGAGGGCCTGCCCACCTGTGCTAAGAGAAAGCCCTCAGCCCCTCATGGAAGAGCACAATTCCCATGTGCTGGAATGGGGAGTGCCAAGGAGACAGGGGCCGGGCGTCCTGCTAGCAGGGTCGGTATGTATACTCACTTCTGGCCGCCGGTCAGTGTGCCCAAGCCCCTCTGTCCTTGCTGGCCTCCCAATGCAGACACTTTCCTGGCCTCTCTGCAGCTAAGCTTGTCTTTCTTGTGGCCAACGAGATATAATAGAACACCGTCTGGGAGTTTTGGGGAAAGAGTTTTCTTTTCTGATAAAAAGAAAGAGATGCTTAGGAGCCCTCTCACTTCTGGCCTCTCTGTATTTCCGGCCTTTGGACAGACCACGTGACGTCATGAGGCTCGGGGCAGTGGCATGAACAGGGACCATGAGGGTAAGCCATGACGTCATTTATATTCTGAACCAATAATCCTGAAACCGCACAACCCAGACTCGCTGTAAAGTTAATAAATGTCCACATGACGTGTTGGGCTTTCTGTTCCTTGCAGCTAAATGCATTCCTAACTGAAAATTTGACTTTGTCTCTCAGTACAAAGTCCATATCATTGTTCATTAAATTGTTCTTCCTAGTTCTGGCAGGTGTGGTGAAATAGAAAGACAGTCTTTGCCCTGAACTTTCTAATCATCC
>NW_012137520.1:3356-4661 GCF_000956105.1 Propithecus coquereli
CACCATCCAAGGGATGGGCACACTTGAAACTCGGACCTGGGGGGGAGTGGGGAGGCAAGGGCAACATACATAACCTAAACATCTGTACTCCCATAATATGCTGAAAAAAAAAAACAAAAAAACTGAGTACATCTGTAATTAGGAGTTGCAACCAAAGGCATCACGTATCACTTCTAAATCTTTATTCAAAATATTAGTTGGCAAAAGGCTCTAGAGACCAAAAAAAAAAAAAAAAAAAATCAACCATGCCAGAAATGGCATCCATATATTTTGAAGTCTTTGGGTGCTATAAAAGCAAACAGCATGTTAATATGACATTTACAAATCACCCCCAACCACTCTCTAATTAACTTATTGTGTGCCTTCTCTAAACTAACATACACGGAATTAGAGGGGAAACACTTATTTGTTCTGTTGCTAAGGAACCAATATAATTTGCATAGTGGAAAAAAGCATTAGTATATTTAAGTTGAAATCCTATCTATTTATAACAGTCAGATTGAAAACGTAAGCTCAAAGTCTCAGCGTTATTTTTTTTGGTCACCATTCTCAAGTAAGCAGCTCAAAGCAGCAGTGTGGTTGTACCTCACACACCATATTGACAAGAAGTTCTGTGGCACTTTATGTTACAAATCACTGCATAGTCATCCATAGGGACTAACTCGAGGAAGGTTGGAATTGTACAATGTAGGTAGACAGGTGGCCTCATTTGACAAGGCATGTTGTACAACTCAACATACACCTGGTTTCTGAATGAGTTCAGATGAACTGATTCTCTTTCAGCCTCTTCATAAAGATGACTATAATTTTCCTCCTTACTTCTCTACACTAATTCCTCATTTGTATTTCTCTGGGGTTGATGGAAAGGGAACTGGATTAGGAGTCAGCAAATCTGGGTTTAATGCTTAGGACTTGGGCCCCATGTTAGCTGGGTGACTGTGGGCCAATATCATCACTTCTCCGAGCTTCGGGTCCTTACCTGTAAAGGGGACTTGGTATTATTATTAGCATCATTATGAGGAACAAAAGAGAAAATGGGTCAGAAAGAGCCTTTCACAGAAGGAGGCTATTATTAGTTAAAACTTTCATTAGTCAAAAAATTTTAGAGATTTTTTAAAGCAACTTGACATAAAGATATCAAAATTCATATGGAAAGACAATCTTATAAGATAGCCAGGAATATTCTGAAAATAAAAAATAATGAAGGGGACTAGCACAATTATATTTTAAAACATATTATAAAGCTGCAGTAATTCAAACAGTATGGTCCGAGATAATTAGGATTAGACGAGAGCTTGAGGGTGG
>NW_012137521.1:0-874 GCF_000956105.1 Propithecus coquereli
CTCCTGGAATGGCAGTGGGGGGAGCTCCATGTACCTGCTCTGTAGGAAAACAACCCTAGCTAACACAAGCTATTTTTTAAAACACAGCTATTGAAGGCCAGGTATGATGGTTCATGCCTTTAATCCTAGCACTTTGGGAGGCCAAGACAGGAGAATCACTTGAGGCCAGCAGTTCAAGACCAGCCTGGGCAACATAGCAAGAACCTATCTACAAAAAATTTAAAAAATCAGCCAGGTGTGCTGGCACGTGCCTATAGTGCTAGCTACTTGGGAGGCTGAGGTGGGGGGATAGCTTGAGCCTAGGAGTTCAAGGTTGCGATGAGCTATGATCATACCTCTGTACTCCAGCCTGGGCAACAGAGCAAGATCTTATCTTCAAAAAAAAGAAAAAAGACAGCCATCGAAAGTCTCTGTAAGTTGGCCTAAGGGTGGCATATAGCAAACAAAGAAATATTCATTCAAGAAAATCTAATAAACTAAGTCTAGGTAAGAACAATGAGAGTAGGTGGCACTTGAGCCATGACTTCTCTCCTTGGCATAACAGAAGTGCCATTCAGATGGGCATGGCCAAGAAGATGGGGCTCCCTTTTCCCCCAGCTCCCAGTCAAGGGATGGATTATCTCACCAGGAGGGACAGGCTACCAGCATTTCTTACCCACTCCATTTCCAAGTTACAGAGGTTAACTTCCTGGTAAGTGAGGCTGGGAGGCTGGGGGCTTCTTTCTTCTACCCAGTCCCCATTCATAGAGCAGAAGGTCTGTCCCAGGCTTGGCAGGGTCAGAATATAGAGTTCTGATCATCTTTGCCCCACTTTGCTTGTAGGGTGGAGGTTTCATGCAGGTAGAGGCAAGCTGAGAAGACCATAGACTACCAC
>NW_012137521.1:3139-3540 GCF_000956105.1 Propithecus coquereli
TTTATTGTTATATTATCATTTTTTATTGTTTTTTTCCAAATATTTTTGATCAATGGTTGGTTGAGTCTGTCGGTGTGGAACCCATGGATATAGAGAGCCGACTGTATGTACCTAACAACATAGATCCAAAATACATGAACGAAAAACCAAAAGAAATGGAGGGAGAAATAGAGAATTCAATAATCATATCCCATTCTCAATAATGTAAAAAGATTCAGCGAGGAAATAGAAGACTTGAACAATATTATAAACCACCTAGATATAACAGACATCTATAAAAATCTTTAAAGACCAACTGCAGAATACATATTTTTCTTAAGTGCACATGGAACGTTCTCTAGGGCAGACCATATGCCAGACCATTAAAAAAACTCAATAACAAAAACGATGTGATCCTCTCA
>NW_012137522.1:0-411 GCF_000956105.1 Propithecus coquereli
AATATTAAGAGGATACAAATGTTTTTGTTATATGGATAGCTTTTGTAATGCTTGAATCAGAGTTGTAAGTGTGCCTGTCTCCTGAATAGTGTTCCTTGTAACCATTGGGTAGGTTTATTGCACTTCTCCTCCCTCCCGCGCCCTGCCGCTTGATTTCCAAGGACTTTTACTTCCCTCTGTGCGCATGTGTCCATCTGTTAGTTCCAATTTATTAGAGTACATGTGGTGTTTGTTTTTTCATTCTTGAGATGCTTCACTTAGGATAATGATCTCCAGTTCCATCCAAATTGCTGCAAAAGGCATTAATTAATTCTGTTTTGTGACTGAGTAGTACTCCATGGTGTATATATACTACATTTTTTTTTCTTTTATTTCAGCATATTATGGGGGTACAGATGTTTAGGTTACGTA
>NW_012137522.1:11191-11897 GCF_000956105.1 Propithecus coquereli
GTGTCAGGCACAGTGCAAATCCTTCTTGGCTTGAGTCCTTCCTTTCTAAAGTGATAAGAAAAAGAGTAGGTCTGAGGCAGGGATAGGAAGTTTTACAGAAATCTTAGGGGAAAGAGCAAGATGAAAAAAGACTGAGAACTACAAGAAGCTATGAAATATTGATTTGCTACAAAGAGAACATAGTAAATAAGTAGAGACAAGAGAGAATATAAGATATTCTACTCCTATTACTGTTGTTTAACATGTTATTAATAGGAAAATTTAGTCTTTATAAAAAAGAAAAGTATCATTCAGTGTTGAAATGAAATATTTGCTCCTGGAAACTCTTGGCAAAAGTCCCTCTAATAGGCCTAAAACCCCGCTAACCGTCATCACACATTTAATAATTTTTCAAAAATTATCCCTCTTTGGAAAATAGATATAAATAACAGCCTAAACCTCTAACTGCTAGTCCTATATAAGTCATTTCATGATGTATTTCTGCTTTTCACAGGAAGATAAAATTCGTATTACCATAGTAAATGGAATGCATAATATTTGCAAATGGAAAATTGAGTCAGTTATTTAAATTTGCCTCAACAAGCCAGAGGTCTTGACCATTAAAACTTTTTAAATAGTGTTATGTTTTGACATACAGGTTGACAATTATCTTTTCAGTAACTGAGAATTTCAGAGTTGTACAGCTCCCTTTCCTCTTAGAAAAAAA
>NW_012137523.1:0-671 GCF_000956105.1 Propithecus coquereli
AAAGCAACTAAGTCTGCTCAACAGGATGAACAGAACCCATCCCACTTATCAATTCTTTCAATAAATGTCAAAGGCTTGAACCGTCCACTAAAGAGACATAGGCTGGGTGAATGAATAAATATATACAAGCCAATTATCTTCTCTCCTCAGGAAACACATCTAACCCACAAGGACCCATTCAGACTCAAGGTGAGGGGATGGAAAACAATATTATGCACAAATGGAAACCAAAAGAAAGATGGTGTAGCAGTTCTCATATCAGATAGCTTAGCCTTTAAATCAACAAAAGTAATCAAGGATAAAGATGTCCATTATATAATGGCAAAGAGAACAATTCAACAAGAAGAAATAACAATTCTAAATTATGCACCTAACTCAGGTGCACCCAGATTTATAAAGCAAATCCTACTTGATCTAAACAAAATGATAAACAATAGCACTGTCATAGCCAGGAACTTTAGTAGCCCTCTGACAGAACAGGACAGATCCTCCAAACAGAAAATAAGCAAAGACACAATGAACTTAAACGAAACTCTAGAATAGATTGGCCTAACAGACATTTACAGAACATTCTACCCCCAAACCATTGGCTATACACTCTTCTCATCAGCTCATGGACATTCTCTATAATTGGCCACGTCCTAGGTCACAAAAAATGTCTCAAAAAATTT
>NW_012137523.1:3901-4376 GCF_000956105.1 Propithecus coquereli
GAAAACTCCTACAGACATCGGCCTAGGCAAAGAATTTATGAAGAAGACCCCCAAAGCAATCACAACATCAACAAATATAAGTAAATGGCATCTGATCAAATTAAAAATCTTCTGCACAGTCACGGAAAGTAACATTAGCGCCAATAGACAACCTACAGAATGGGAGAAAATATTTTCATGCTATACATTTGATAAAGGGCTGATAACTAGAATTTATATAGAATTCAGGAAAATCAGCAGGAAAAAATCAAAGAACCCTATCAAAAAGTGGGCAAAAGACATGAACAGAAACTTTTCAAAAGAAGACAGACCAATGGGCAAAAAACATATGAAAAAAATGCTCAATATCTCTAATCATCAGGGAAATGCAAATCAAAACCATAGTGAGATATAACTTAACTCCAGTGAGAATGGCTTTTATCAAAAAGTCCCAAAACAACAAATGCTGGTCTGGATGCTGAGAGATAGGAACACT
>NW_012137524.1:0-689 GCF_000956105.1 Propithecus coquereli
TGTTGGTTCTTTCTTTTCTTGGTTTCCAAACACCCCTTTCAGATCTCTTATTTTTTCTGTCCCCAGCTGGATATGCAATCTTGAAGGAATCCTACGCTTCTTGAATGAGGATTTGACATTTAGCAGAGGTTTTTATGAGCACATGTATTATCATCCTTCAAAGCAACCACATGAAATGGGTTGGGGGCTCGTTCTCTTTCAGCAGACAGATGGGTTGAGTCACCCACAAGATGCTGATATGGCTTAAATGTGCGGGGACATATATATATACACACATGTACATATCAGTCAAACTATTCTCATCCCCAATAATAGAAGGGAAAAAGAGATATTATTAGAATAAGAGCTGAATTTTTTGGAACACTTACCATGTGCCAGAGACTCCCAATTAGTTTATAAACATATTTCATATGATTCTCAAGGCAATTGTGGGAGATAGATAATATTATTTATTTTTAACAAATGAGGAGACTGAACCTCAGGAAGGATAAGTGACAGGTCCAAGGCCATCCAACAAGCGGTGACAGAGCTGAGTGTTTTGGGCTCTGAGGACTGTGCGTTATCAATGGCATCATCCTGCCTTACTGTGACACGGAGTCCACAGAAAGCCTCTAAGCTTCGTTCTAGCAATCATGACTGTCCAGACCGTGGGCTTCGGGAACAGTGGGGAGTCCTCAGTGACAAGGGTC
>NW_012137524.1:11329-11973 GCF_000956105.1 Propithecus coquereli
AGGGCAGGGGCTCGCACCCCAGTGGGGACTGGTAACACATCTGTCTCAGTCTGTCTGTGCTGCTATAACAAAATACCTTAGACCGAGTAATTTATAAATAACAGAAATTTATTTCTTACAGTTCTGGAGGCTTAGAAGTCCAAGATCAAGGCACCCCCATGGGTGTCTGGTGAAGTCTGTTCTCTGCTTTCAAGGTGGTGTGTTACTGCTATGTCCTCGCATGGTGGAAGGTGGAAGAGCAAGAGAGTGCTCCCTGCACCCTCAAGCCCTTTTGCAAGGGTGCTAACCCCACTCATGAAGGCAGAGCCCATGTGACTTAATCACCTCCCAATCCTGCTGCACTGGGCATTGAGTTTCAACACGAATTTTGGAGCGCACACCATCGCTCGAACCGTAGCAACCGTCAGGTCCCTCCCAAAGAAGGCAGACAGTCCCTGTGGCTTCCTTCCCTCCCAACGGCACCCCCACACTCTGCCCCGCCCTGCCGCCCCAGCCAAGCCCCTCGCGAGAGCTGCATGACGGCTTCTTCTCTGGTTCTGTGCAGAGCCGAGAAGGATGGGTCAGGTCCGCAGCTGGAGGAAAACAAAGGCTGTTTTCATGAAGGACAGTGTTGATTCCATTTTTAAAAAGGACAGAACTCCACT
>NW_012137525.1:0-261 GCF_000956105.1 Propithecus coquereli
ATATGCACCCAACACTGGAGTACCTCGATTCATAAAACAAATATTACTACACCTAAGAAAAAGATAGACAACGATATAATAATAGTGGGAGCTTCAACACCTCACTCACAGCATTAGACAGATCATCAAGACATAAAATCAGCAAAGAAACATTGGTCTTAAATCGGACTTTAGATCAACTGGTCTTAAAAGGCATTTAGAGAACATTCTACCCAATGACCCAATGACATTCTACCCACTCTACTCAATAGAATATACATT
>NW_012137525.1:348-617 GCF_000956105.1 Propithecus coquereli
GTGTTCATTTCAGTAAAGAAAAATATTACTCCTTAGTTCTTAAGAATGGTTTCCAATTGATGCTACTGTGTGAAAGAAACTACACATTTCATATATGGCTTGTCCAAATATTTGTTGTTCGTGCCTTCTCTATAGACCACTGAACTACATAGTATAAATGGATGACTCTTTAATAATCAATGTGACCCTATCATTTCCTATGTGATGACATTGAGCTCAAAGAGGTTAAATGGCCTTCAGAGGGTTAGTTATCTCCAGATCACTGGCTA
>NW_012137525.1:2567-3031 GCF_000956105.1 Propithecus coquereli
GTGCTAGGATTTTAGACTTGAGCCACTGTACCTGCCCTCATTCTTTATTTTAGATACTATATTATTCAGTACCAAAATTTTCATGTAATTCTTTTTGTTTAGGACTTAAGTTTCTCTGCCGAAAATCTCTGTCATTTGCACATTAAGTCCACCTTTTCCTCAAATATATATAAACTGATCCTAACAGTTAAATAAATCTTAGTGTTTAATATTTTACTTTATTATCAGTTCCATTTCTTTGTTTCTTTGGATATCTCAAAATATTTTATTCTATTTTAGAAAGAACCGAAGGCATGGTGATAGATAAAACATTCCCAAGAAAGGATTACCCCATCTTCTGTAAGGCCTTAATTGCGAAGGCCTTATATGCAAATTAATCCAGAATGAGGCTTGGCGTGTGTGCTATGCTGTAGCTTTAGCTAATGTCAGTTCCCTACTGGTTTCAAACAATTTAAAATCGATAT
>NW_012137525.1:3706-4687 GCF_000956105.1 Propithecus coquereli
TGTATTGATGGGCACTTGGGTTGTTTCCACATCTTTGCAATTGTGAATTGTGCTGCTATAAACATGCGAGTGCAGATGTCTTTTTTATAGAATGTCCTTTGTTCCTTTGGGTAGATGTCCAGTAATGGGATTGCTGGGTCCAATGGTAGTTCTACCTGTAGCTTGTAAAATTAATATATTATAAAAGAAGGTTTATGAAATACAAACAAACTTGTTCACTCATTAGGTTTTTGAGGTCTTAGTATATGCCAGCCACTGCTAGGTACAAAAATTACACTGTGAACAAAATACATCTCTTCCTTTATTCAATTTACATTCTCTTAAGGTAAAGAAAAATGGCATATCTTAAACAAAATCAATAGGTAAACCATATGGTAAAATAAAATGTACTAGATGTTATGGGAAAACTAAGAAAGTAGAACAGATTAAAGGGATCAGAAATATTGGCTGTGGGTGTAATTTTAAATAGGCTTATCTGGGAAGGCCTACCTGAGGAAGTGACACTTGAGAAAGAATTGAACATAAACACTTGCAAAAGGTTACAAAAGAAAGTCATCTCTAAGGAATAATTCCTATTAAGTGTCTTAGCATATGTTTTCAGTCTTTTTTCTACACACACGCACACACACATGCACACGCAGATGTTTCTCGACTTATGACAAGGTTACATCCTGATAAATTCATTGTAAGTTGGAAAATATCCAAAGTCAAAAATTCATTTAAAACACCTACCTTACTGAACATCATAGCTTAGCCTTGCCTCCTATAAACATGCCCAGAATACTTACATTAGCCTACATTTGGGCTAAACCATCTAATATAAAGCCTACTTTATAATAAAGTGTTCAATATCTCATGTAATTTATTGAATAAATTATCACACGTTGCTAGATGCCTATTGCTTCTGTACCATCATAAAATCAAAAAATAATAAGTCAAACCATATTAAGTCCAGGACTGTCAGTATATGTTTATGTGTTT
>NW_012137525.1:4737-5168 GCF_000956105.1 Propithecus coquereli
ACAGCAGATGAGGCAAAATGAAAACAAAAGATCAATCTGAGAAAAGAGATGATGGTAGCTCTTTGTACAATTCTTACAACTTTTCTTTAAAAATATATTAAAATAAAAGGTTACCAAAATAAAAGTTTTGGGTCTTTCCCCCCCTTATTCCTGTATTATCTCCTGTCAGGTTTATTTCTCTTTCCCCCATGCCTCCCAAGGGAAATAATAGGTCATAAGGATCGTATTTCTTTAAAATACAGTTCATTTAGACTTTGTTTTCATCTACAGCTCTCAAGGGTTTAAAAATGTTTATCAGATATTTTCTTATTGGTTGGGCATATGTGACAGTCTTTTGCAACTTCCTTTGTCCTGATCTGAAGTAGTTAAGTTCCTATACACAGTCTTCTTAATATAACTATTAACTTAGAACAGACGCTAATGCTTTGCGA
>NW_012137525.1:6553-6943 GCF_000956105.1 Propithecus coquereli
TATACAGTTGCTAAAGAAGTTTTGGAAAACTGCTGTCTTCCATATTTTAAAGTCAGTTCATTAAGTATTTTTTATGATTTTTTGAATCATTCCATATGTTTATATTTTTAGATTGTTTATAATTTTTCTCCATCATAGATGTGCCCCCACCACCGATGGACATCTCAGGAGCTCTATTATTACAGAGATTCACAATTATTTTACTAAGATATATTAGTATAACTGGAATCACATCTGTAAATACTGCATAAGATTTTGACATGCTTTGTATATCAAATTACCCTTCAGTATGACTACTATTTACATTTCTGTAATCACTGCTTAAATATAGCCATTATATGTGATTATTTCTTTATGTAGAGTTTTATTTTTATTTGTGAATCTAATGGG
>NW_012137525.1:11122-12846 GCF_000956105.1 Propithecus coquereli
GACAGCTATGCATTTATACCTCCCAAATTCTCTATCCCTGAAAGTCAAAGTGCTGTGCCACAGCAAATTTTAACTTCTTAAATATTCTTCATTCTTTTACTTTTCAGAATTCTGAATTCTGCCAAGTAGAAAGGAATGGCACAGCTTAGCTAATCAAAAATATACTAGCTACATATTTACTCTTTTGTTTGGTATGAGTAGGTTTAAAATTAGGGTGAAGGTGAGAGTTAAGATTACAGCAGAACAAAACATTTATGAACTTAGTAATCATGAATATCTCTCCTTTCTTTTCAGTAATCATGAGTATCTTTCCTTTCTCTTCATAAATGTGTTAGATTATATAAAACTTAAAAAAACAATCTCCATATTTTTCTTATTATTGATTTTACTTTTTACAAATTTTATTTACTAAAAGTATCCAAAGGTATAGTAAGATAGGGAAAATAAGCATGTTTTATATTGAAATAAAACACATGAGACCCGAAATCAAGTCAGCTGACAAACTAAGTAGGGAAACAATTTACATACTGTCTCATTTAACTATTGTTAAAAATTGCAGGATCACACAACCATGCCCAAACTAAGTAGTTGAAAGCAACACGTTTGTTTTTGTCCACACATCTTCAAGATAGCTGTGTTTCAGTTGATCTAGTCTGGGTATAGCTATATAGTTCTGTTTTGGGCTGCGATGTATGAGATGTATCTGCTCCAGCTTGTTCTCTCATTCTTTTCCTACGAACAGCAACCCATGTGCTTCTCCTGGCAATGTCAGAGATGTAAAAGAGAAAGTACAAACACATGATGCCTTTTACATAGCTACGCTCACAACTGGCATACTAGTGCTTCCACCCCCATGCTGTGGGCCAAAGAAGTCACATGTGTTCTGTGTTGAATTGTGTCCTCTTCCTCTCCCGAAGGGTGTCAAAGTCCTAACCTCAAGTAACTTTAAGTATGACCTTATTTGGAGATAGGGTCTTTGCAGATGATCAAGATAAGATGAGGTTATTAGGGCATGTTCTTATCCAATATGACTAGTGTCCTTATAAAAAGGATAAATGTGGACACCGAGACAGAGAAACACATAGAGGGAAGATTATGGGCAGACACAAGGTTACCACCTACAAGTTGAGGAACACCTAAAGTTACCAGGAAGTAGGAGAGAAGCATAGAACTAATTCTCATTCAAAGAACTCAGAAGGAACCAACACTGCCAACACTTTGATTTCAGACTTTTAGCCTCCAGAACTGTAAGAAAATAAAGGTCTATTATTGAAGTCACTCAGTTTGTGGTATTTTGTTATGTCAACCCCAGGAAACTAATGCACATGCCAAAGTACAAAGTCCAGGGGCAAGGGAATGCACTCATGTTTTGAAGAACCATAGGCAAAAGTATGGAAGCATGAAGGTATTAACATGAAGTATCAGGGCCAATAATCTCATGTACTACAGTACAAAGGATTATTTGAAATAGATCTTCTCACCTGGTGTTCTACCGATCCCAAACAAAATGGGAAATGAGAAACTCACACTAAAATTATTCATTCCTAAGAAACACCAGCATCCTAACCTACATTTTTCTTATATGCTTTATTCAATTTCTTAAATAACAATGTTTAAAATACGGTAAACCATTTCTCTAAAGTATAGAAACCATTGCCTTCAACTATACTTAGATTTACTTTAGGGGCAAAATTTTTTAAAAAAGGAAAGTGAATCAATCAAAC
>NW_012137525.1:21376-22443 GCF_000956105.1 Propithecus coquereli
GAGGCAGGAGGATCACTTGAGCCCAGGAGTTTGAATTTGCTGGGAGCTAGGCTGATGCCACAGCCCTCTAACCTGGGCAACAGAGTGAGACCCTGTTTCCCCAAAAAAGAAAAAAAAACAAAAGATATATGAATAAAAATAAAAGTTTGAGACCCCTCCTTCCATGGTAAAGAGCTTCTTTTAATAATCACTGCTAATATTTCTCACCATTACAAGATAATTTCAGTCAAAAGTTTACAACTATAACAAGAAAATAAATGAGGCTATGTTGATTATCTTGAGATACAAAATATGTTTTGAGGAGCACATCGAAAGAATGTATAATAAAGCCTGATAAATTAAAATATCTTTAAGTTGAAATCTGCCAAAAGAATAGACATAAAAAAAATTGGGAGGTGCAATTCAGGATGACTATGGCAGATTACCTATCGTCGTGAGAAACACAGGAAGTTGGATAAACTATAAAAAGATATTGCTTTGGAGAGCTACCAAGGCAACTCAGATTTGAGGGGTCAGAGCCCAGGGAAAACAGCAACACACTAAGGTAAGCCTAACATCTGCCCCACTTGCTCCTAAAGCATTCTCTGAGAAATATGTGGTTCAGGCCTCAGATTCTGAGAGGTAGGCAGGAATGGAGAAATTGAGCAGAGTTTTCTAGGGCCACAAAGACACAAAAAAATGAGTGCAGGGACACCCAAGTGGAAAGGTCCCAGTGGACAAATCCCAGATTTTCAGTTGGGATGCCTGAAAGACTATACCTAGGAATAAGAGTAAACTGGAAATACATACAGACTAATAAAAACTGAAACTTAGCCTTGAATAAACTCAATCTATGATGATTTATTCTATACTATGTGTCAGAAGCAAAACAAAATTTTTCCTAAAGGAAGAAATATAACCCAGAGCCTATATATTTTTTCATATACAATGCTTGCCATTAAATCAAAAATTAGAATTGGAATAAGAAAAAAATTTGGAAGTAGAAAAAAAAATTTAAGTGATAGTAGAAATAAACCCACAGATGATAGATTATCATTCACAGACTGTAACATAAATATGATTAATAT
>NW_012137525.1:23353-25069 GCF_000956105.1 Propithecus coquereli
CACAGTGAAGGAGCTGTCCTTGTTATATTCATGCAGTGTAACAGAAAAGAAGAAATAGTATGTAAGCACATATGCGGACAATTGTTAGATTTGGATGGTAAAAGATGATTCTGTTCTCATCTGATTGCTTCTACTGTTTCAGTGAAGTAAGTGCTATGGACTGAATTATGTACCCCCCTGCTCCCCAAAATTCATATATTGAAGCCCCAACCTCCAGTGTGACTATATTTGGAGATAGGATTTATTTATAAGGAGATAATCAAAGTTAAATGAAATCATGAGGATGGGGCCTAATCTGATGGAATTAATGTCTTTATAAGAAGAAACATCAGAGAGCTCCATATCCCTTGCCCTACCATCCAACCACAAAGAAGAGATCATATGAGCACACAGTGAAATGATGGCCACCTACAAGCCAAGAGAAGAGACTTCAGAATGAAATCTACGTTATCCCAAGCAAACTAATAAATGAAGCAAGATTTTCATCTGAAAATGGGGAAGGATAAAGGGATAGTGAAAGTTGGAAAGAAAACTCAGATAGTAATCTCAGAGAGTGCAATAGCAAATTTTGGAAAGAAATTTATCTTTGGGCTGTACTAAGGACCCAGTAAATGACGGTGGAGAGAATTGATTGAAGGAAAGTGAAGGAAATGGTTCAGAGAAGAGTTTGAGGCTATAATGAATGTGGAGGTTGGGTGTACATGATAAGTGGTACAGTGAGATACATTAGATGTTCAGAGGTACATGGGACTAAATGTGTGAGCAGCAACAGGTGACTTGTAAGGCCTAGAAATCCACTCAAACAAGCTTGCATGGCATGTGAGGATAAGTCTTAAGCGTCACTAAAATGGAATGTGGGCAAGATTTGGAAATACAATTCCTCAATTTTTCTTTATATTTCTAGATCCCTCTTAGCATTAAATGTTGGTGGAGGGATATTTCCCCCTTTTATTGAACAATGAAGGGTTGACTTTCTTTGCTTCGATGATAGGAAAATCAAACTAATTTGAATATCCCAATGCAATAGTTTCTCATAGGCTAATCTCTAGTTATTGTCTTTGAGTGTAACCATTTATTAACCAGGCTCAGACCTTCTTCTTATTCATCTGGCCCTATTTCACTGGATCATTTATACTGATGTTATTTATTATAATCCTCCTGTGATCTTTAGGATGGGGGCAGAGAAAAATATTAGTCATTTATTATAATTTCCATGTTATTTAGAGCTCACCTTTCTTACCATGATAGCTTGACTTCTTCTCTTGCCTTCTTTGAAAAATGTCAACCATAGAAATACCCACTTATATAAATCTGGCTCAGGCTTACATCTCTAGGCTTAACTCTCTCAACTTGAGCCCCTATTTATTAAAATCTGAACTCACTTCCTCTTAGTTAGGTCCTTGAATGGCCCAAGCTTTACGTGGGCCTTTCTATTAATATGTGCTCTTTCTTTATTTTCAACACTGTCTTCCCTCCCTCCTCCTTTCCTGTTTAATTACCAAAGGTATCCCTTTAGAATTCATTTCTTGCTTGCTCTTTTGACTTTTCAGTATTCTTATTTTCCCACCAGACTAGATTAAGTGTTCTCTGTGCTTCCCCAAGTCCTCCTCAATCATAGCCCTTATTATGCTATATATATATATATTTTTTTGAGACAGAGTCTCACTCTTTTGCCCGGGCTAGAGTGAGTGCCGTGGCGTCAGCCTACCTCACAGC
>NW_012137525.1:25624-28939 GCF_000956105.1 Propithecus coquereli
ATAGCACTGATGGTTATAAAATTATTCATTGAAAACTTTCATTTCCTGTGTTATACAGCCAATTTCCTAACTTTCTGCTACATTTTAATTGTATGAATTTGAAGGCCAGCAATATAAGGGAAAATTTATTGGTCAGATTACTATGCTGGATTTATTCAATTTTGTTTTACTTAACTGTGGTATAAAGAGTTTCAATTAGCACACTGGCAGCAATAAAATCCTTTGTCAATACATTATAGCAATATTCTAAGCATGGATGAACTTTAGTAGGGACACAAATCATCAGTAATGAAGTGGTCCTTTGACAGATTAAAAAAAAAAAGAAAATTTAACACAGCAGAATGAGCTAACGTGAATTTTGCTTATCAAGTGGATACTGGGATAAGTTGCACCATCAAGCAGGCTGCAGACTACCAAAGTCAGAGTTGCACAAAACTTTCCTGAATATAACAGTTTGAATTACGTGATGACATTATTCCTCTTTCCTACTTGGTGAAAACAAATCAACAATTTTGCTTTTAAGAAGGGATGTATTAAAATTATAGAAAGTTAAAATATTTATTTGTGGTTTGATCCTCTTGTTTACTAGATGAGAACGCTACAAGTCAATGGATGAGTTGATTTACCCAAGGTCCTATGCATTGTACATGTCACAAGTGCACCTACTATCCAGTTTTCTGACTCACAGTGACATATATGCATAGAAGTCCCTGTTTAGATTATTGGTTCCAGAATGTGTGTTTCAGACTTCCGAGTGGAAATTTGCACAGTTATCCTGTTTCTTGTTTGCTTCATTTCCTGCAGAAATACCTGTACCAAGACCTCTATTCCCAAAATATACGGGGCCTCAAACTCAGTTAAAGCCATGTAGGCATAGATAACAGACTCTATGCTGTGCGGCATGAAAACAGAATGGAGCATTAGATAAAATCTTCATAATTTGGGGACTAGTCTCCTGCAGAGAGATAAGAATTACTGCATATTAATCTCCTTGTAGAATATAAAATACTTGTAACTAAATTTTTCTGAGTCAATAGAAACCTTGGATTATGTATTTCTAAGGAGATAATGTTGTTTATTTCATTAAACATACATAGAGGAATTTAAACAAATGGAGAGCAAAGTACAGAGAAGTGAAGGTCCTCACACAGCAGCTATCATGACTAGAAAATTAGCTCAGCATTATTTTAATTTAAAACAGGATATTGTAGTATTTGACAATGCTCTATTAAGTAAGTTGAACATTTCACCTATAAGCTTATTTAAAAGTTAATTTGCTTAGCAATTCCTATAATTTAAAAATAGTTTAAAGGTAAGCTTCAACAAAGCCTGTGTGCAAATCATTATGAAATCTGGATTATTTTGAATTGATGAGATTTTACTATAATAAGAAGGAATTTAAAGTGTCCTTATCTTTTATTGTTACATTTACTTAGTTTAATCTTTCCTCAATTTTCTACTCACCTAAGAAGCAACTTTATACTATAATTTTTCTACGGTTGTATACAACAGATTTATGCTAGAGATTTCCCCTCTAAACTCCAGAGGGGTAAAAAATAAATGAGGACCCATTCATTTCTAACTTTGTTAGCTATTCTTACTAACAGTAAGTTGTTTAAAGGAATGAGAGACATAACCACAGAAAGATAAAGAATTGATATGGGAATGGCTAGTTTGATTTTGCTATATCTGTACTTTAGTCTCCCAAAGTATTTTGCATTAATTAAAGTCAATTGAAATTAATTTTATTTTGATATTTGAGAATGTCTTTTTAACTCAAGCCAATAATAGATATTTTTCCTTGAATCATACAAATGATCATATAGCATTGAGGTTAGAATGCAATTTGTGCACTAACACAGCACAGGTTCAAATGACAGTTCAGCTATCTGCTGGGTGTGAGATCCCCACTAATTCACCATATCACCTTCACTTTTCTCCAGATGTGAAATGAGTATAATGATGCTATTAAATGAGATAACTCAATTGTGGAAGCTAAAGCAACTCCATTTTGGATGCTAATCTGCCATGTTGACTTCTGATTAACCCCTGTTCCAGCAGTGCTTCTAAGATTTCTACTTTACCTACTGTTACTCTGAATCCTGCCCCTATATCACAGCAACCCTGGCCACTGGGCAGATTCACACAGAATTCTTGCCTTTACCTGAGGGGTCAACTTCAATTGTCCTGTGCATTCCTTCCCTACAGTATATAAGCCCTGGGTCTGGAGGGTCATGGCCTGGGGATCTGCCATACCTCCTGGCACGACCTGGGACATGGCTTCTGCTCCTAAGTTCCTATTAAATGTTTCTTTTTGGGAAACTGGATATGCTAAACTCTTTCTTTGGCTTCTCAGCTTCCTCAAACTTCAGGGGTAGGTTTGCATAAATCTGCCCACTGAGAAACAGAAGGTAAAGCAGTTAGGACAGTGACTGACACACAGTGTGCACTGAACAACTAGCTATTAATATTTTTGACTGTTATTTATGATTTGAGAATCACTGGCTGAGATAATATTGCTCTTTGAAAATTAATTAGGTTAGGATACAAAAATGTATCAGATGAAAAAAGCCTCAAAATATAACGAATGTAGCTTTAAAGAAAAATGATATTTTTAAATTACTCTCACCCCTGAGCTTCATTAAATACGAAAAAATAAAAATAAAATGAAAAGAATCACACTGTATAGTCAAAGAGAAAGAAAATAAATAATCAAAATCTAAACCACTGATTATGATAAATATCTACCTAACAGAGAGATTGGAATAAAACAAGAGCTCCTCAAAACCGGGAAGAATATAGATTCAGCTAAAAGCATTGAAATGTCCCTATTGAAATGTCCCTATCATGGCTTTTAATTAGAGCTTTTAATAAGATCTAGAAGCAAGGACCAGACACTGGTTAGGAATTGCCCCTACATCCCTCTCATTGCACCCTGTGGAACTGCAGGTGAGGTGACCTAGCAGAGGGGGAAGCAGGAACCCCAGCTCTCTTTAATTACTACCCTAAGTTCTGCAAACTAAAGATGTGGGAGAATAAAAAAGGGAGAAGGATAAGTACAGCATGGAGATCCTGAGATTAAAAGGGTTTGAGGATAAATCTATGATGGCTTCTCTCTGAGGGAGTATATGAGAGTAAAAATTGAATGGAAGAGTGGAACAGAGCTCTTGCCATTCCTTCTTTCCACACAATATCATAACAATACTTCAGTAAACAGCTGGCTCATTCTCAGCAGTAGAATATAACTAGAAAGGAAGAGGCTTGAGACAAGGCATATATATGGATAGAGGAGGAGGAAAACACAATAAGCCTAAA
>NW_012137525.1:31409-37578 GCF_000956105.1 Propithecus coquereli
TATACATGTTATTTTTAATTAAGTTTAATTTGTATTTGAATTTCAAAGAAAAAAAACCTAAAGGATAGATACCTAATATTTAACCAGGACCACCTCTAAAAATGTTTTCCCCCAATGTAATTATACTTCATGGAATTGATTGTCAATATCTTCCATATTCCTATTTGAAATCTAGATTTTTACTTGAAATCTCCTAATAGAAAGATTTTCTAAACCATATTTCAATAGTATTCAGAAAAGAGAAGAAGCTTCAGTACCCTGTCATCCAAAGACCCATAACCATCTCCAATTTAAATCTCCAAAATGAAACTCTTGTTCTCCACCCCCAAGCCTGCTCTTTCCATAGCCTGCCCATCTCTGAAATGACAACTTCATTCTATAAAGTATTCAGGCCAAAAACTTTCAGGCCTTCTGTCTTCTTACTTCCCCTCATACCCCAAATCCAACCCATCAGTAATTCCTATCAGTTTTGTTTTCTGAATATACCCATAACCCAATCACTTCTGACTAGCAACTTATTAAATAGTTACAATCCTAGTCAAAACCAGTATCATTCATTGTTCATGAGAACTACTGAAATTATATATTTTTTGCTATAGCATATTGTGTGCCACTCTGAGAAGCATGATGAAATCTTGGGCTGTCCAGCTCTGTCACATCCAGGACATGAATTCTCCCTTTGTCCAGTGTATCTGTGCACTGTGTATGCTACCCACTTGTTAGTCATTTTGTAGACTTCTTGGTCATCAGATTGACCGTCACAGTATTGAAGTGCTTTGTGCTCAAGTAACTCTTATTTTACTTAATAATGGCCCCGAATAGCAAGAGTAGTGATGCTGGCAATTCAGATATGCCAAATAGAAGCCATAAAGTGCTTCCTTTAAGTTAAAAGGTGAAAGTTCTTGACTTAATAAGGAAAGAAAAAAAAAATCATATGTCAGAGTGGTTAAGATCTATGGTGTAAGAACGAATCTTCCATCTGTGAAATTGTGAAGAAGGAAGAAATTAATGAACTGTATTTATAGGGTTTGGTACTATCCCAAGTTTCAGGGACCCACTGAGGGTCTTGGGATGTACTCTCTATGGATAAGAGGGGACTAATTATTGATTATTAATTTATTATTAAATTCTTCTTTTTTTTTGATCTATCTACACAGCTCTACCCAAACAGAATCTAAACTTTACTGTCTCATACTGGTTAAGACGATTCACGCTGGCTATGAAGCTCCTCAAATACTAGTGGATAAAATAATTTTTACCACAATACACACTCCAAGGTATCTTTTTCTTGAAGTAGATACAAAAGTGGCATCTTTGCTGAATGATTTCCCTCATGATCTGGTTGGAATATCATTCTAAATGTATTTGTACACAGCATACAATTCTTTGTTGACATATATCAAAAAGTCTTGATGTTTGTTGGCCACCTTCCCTTTGAACATTCATTCCTTAGATTTTTACCTCAAATGGAGATTACATTATGTTGGAGTCCAATTGAACCAACTTTGTGAACCTATGGCCAGAAAATTGCTTTTTATTATTGGTTCTCGTAAAGTATCAACCAGTTCACTGAAGAAGAATGTTTTTGCTACCAGAATAAAAAAGGTGAACAATAATTACAAAGATATAACAGAATTACATAAAAAAAATTCACAAGCTTTTCTTACAGCTGATTCATCTGAGTGTTTCCAGTAGCTCAGAAGCCTAGAAAATAGTACTTCATAGGAACAATACATTAGCACAGAATCTTCTAATGATTTCAGTAAACACTGTATCGAGTAAATACAAAAGGAACCCATAAAATTCTAGCAGGTCTATGCCAATGTAAACAAAATTAAGAATCTGGGTCAGCAGCTCCTCATGTAGCAAGTGACTAAATCACCAATAAAGCAAGTGGTAGAGACATAGACATTCAGATAATGAGAAAAAAGATATTTTCTGTCTCCCAGAATTTGAAAAATAACAGCCTAAAACTGACTTTAAGATCGGCATAGCCCATTCTACCATCAAATAAACTGTATTGGTAATATTATCAGAAGTACAACATCCAGCTTTGAAAAGAAGTATATTTCTGTTACAAATATATCTTCATCCTGAGAAGACAAACAAATCAACAAAACAGACTGATAATACCCAATTTTGCAAATTTTTCTCAGATCTCAGTCAAGGCTAATTAAAAAATGACACCAAAGGAGCAGTGCATAGATGTTGAATAGTGTCATGGCCCTCTCTACTGAAGCACTGAGTGTGGTGTCAGGCATAAGCCAGTACAAGCCCAGTAGGTGGCACTACAGTTGATGCATCACCACCACAGTTAGAATTGACTACCCCAAAGGACAAGAGCCCTGGAAGATTAACACACAGCTTTTCTGACCTCAGAAGAATTTCAATCATAATTTTGAAATTGGATAAAGAATGTGAAAACAAAAGTTTATAGTGCCACTTTATTCATCAACATAAAACACTGAAAAAAATAAAAATAAAATTAAAAACAAAACAAAAAACGCTGAAAAAATAATAGCTGAAATATCAACACTTAATATGTCATTCATTTTCCTTTTGACTGCAATAGGTTAGTATAGTATACCAATATATCTACCACCAAAAACACAAACAGAAGCTATACAAAATACTAAAAATATCTAAGCTGAAGAAATCAGAAAGCTGCAAAGGCAGCCAGGTCTTAAGAGGCCAAGGTCCATGAGCTGGTAAGGCAGATGGAAGTGACCTTTATGCTGAATTTTTAACAGTCTTATGATGCTGGAGAGATAAAAATCAGAATTTGATCTTCCATGGAAAAAAGAGCAGTTAGAAAAAGCTAAGACTCTTGGGTAAAGAGGAGGTAAACCAGAAAGAGCACTGAACTAATCTAGACCTTAAAAGACTAGCTAATTTAACAAAGAGAAAATATAGTGTTATACATGTTTTTATTTGCATGAAATTGAATATATTTTCAATTGCTCATTAGACAATTACTTGTCTTCTTTTGTGAATTATTCATTTATGAACACTTGAGAATATTGATTTTTTGTCTGTTCTATTTGTCATAAAATATTTTGTCACATTTTACTGATATCAGCAAATATAATTGTGCCCTACTTGATAATAGGCTAGTTAGTATGCATAGTTATATTAAATTCATGGTATCATTATGGAATTTTTGCAGATTCTTTAAATTTAACATTTATTAACATCTATAGTCTTTGCACCAATACAATAAATTAGTTCAAAGATTTGAAAATATTTCATTCGATTTTTTTCACTCTGTTTTGAGAATATTTTATTAATTCTTTGTTTTGTGCCTTGTTAGGGACTGATGATTCTTCACAGGCTTTATATAATTTTTTCATTGGTTGTCATTTTTCTGCTGTAAATATTCAAATTATCGCAGATTTTGGTCTAAGTGGGGCCTCACTTGTTTATCTTTTATCGATATTTGAAAACATTCTTAACTTCTGTTGCTAAGATATTTCAGATGCTCCAAATTAAAGTAGGTCCTAGACACGATTCTTCTTAGTGGAAAATGGTTTGAAACCATCTCTTTGGCATATTTGCATATTAGGGTGACATTGCTTCTAGGCCACTTTATTAAACACAGTGAGGAAGAATATTTTAAAAATTAATTGATATTCAGACATCTATTAATAATTTGACTTAGCACTATAGACTGCTTGTTAGAACTCTTTGGTGGAATAAGTGTATTGAAAAACTCGATTCTCAACAAAGCAAACAAAAATACTTATTTGCTTTATTTGACACTATAAAATGGGTTTCATTAACTTCTGTATCTTGTAATAACTGAACTATGAGTTTTTCCAACCAACAAACAAAACCAGAAATTTTTGCTTGTCACCTATTTATGCCATTTTAATAGTTAATTCCTTCATGCTTTCTAAAAGGAAAACTTGAATATTACGCACAAAATTCTCCAAGAGAATGATGTTCTGGGAAAAGATTGGATTGTGGCCATAAATATGAATGGTGAAAACTTCAAATCTCTTTAATTCTTAATTTTTAGTAGAATACCAGGTTCATTTTTGATATATTTGACACAAAGAGATATTTTAAAAAAGACTTTAAACCTCTTTCAAGGGTTTGATTTCCTTGAGTTTATGTTCCAGAGAATCTCTTGATTGATTTTTCAAAAGATAAATGCTTAGTAAATGAACAAGATAGTATTTTAAATTAAGTAAGCCTCAGTGTAACATCCATATTCTTTGTCTGATTTTTATCTGTTTAAAGTGGCTTAGAGCAGTGTTCTCCAAACAGTTACTCTGAAAATACTAAAAAACAGGTCCTAGCATTCTCACAACAGCCTCTGTTCTGCCAGATATTACTTTTGTCTATATTTATGCCTGCACGAATACTTCCAGGAATATAGGCTAGAAATTGAGGGGGCTGGTCAGGCACTTCACCAAGGTACCTACTCATCATTAACACACTTGGTCAGAAAAAAATTCTTGAGGTCCTTTCCAAGGCTTTGAAAATAACACAGATAAAGAACACTTCCGACTTAAGTAAAAAGGGAGTATCACATATGAAATATATCCCTGTACTTGAAACAATTATAAAACAGGACAAAATACAGGAAATAATGGTTTCAAGACATTTGGCATCAGGCAATGGAAGACAGCATTACATGAGAAATAGGGAACAAACAAGATAAATTCTCTATTGCCTCAACATAATGTCTTGAAAGAGTTTCCAGACTGGCAAAAAGAGGAAAGACTAGTAACCTCAAGGAGTAGAGAAGACTCAGCTGAGGGCTTATGAAGAACAGCTGAGTAGAATTCCTAAGGCAGAGTACGAGACAAGTGAGAGTTGCACAAAGAGCACCGGAGATCTTCAGAGAGTACACCTCATGTATTCAAAATACTGATCAGCATATATATCTGAGCCAGAGTAGGGAAAAATAAAAACTCTCCATAAAGCATCAAATAACTACTAAGAAGGTTTGAAAAGTCTTTCATCAATAGTGGGAAACAATTAAGCCTACAATAAACTTTGTTCTTATTTCTCTTAAGGTATATTAAAAGCAAAATTCAAAAGCATCAGCTGTTTCTAAGGAACCTAACTATTTTTGAGGGAAAAAAGCTCAAGATTATTTACAATAATGCCAAAATGCACAGCATCTGACAAGGTAAAATTCACAATTTCTGTCACTTAATGAAAAAAAAAAGTCACTAGACTTAGAAAGAAGCAACGAAATATGACCCATAATTGGCAGGAAGAAGGATCAATTAAAACCAATCCACAATCAATCCAATAATAGAAGCCAAGAATATGAAGACAATTTTGTTGACAATGATGAATATATTTCTTATCTTGATTGTGGTGATGCTTTCCTAGATGTATACAAAAGCCATAATTTATCAAATATTATACTTTAAATATGTATGGTTTACGATATATCAAATATACCCAGTAAATCTGTTTAAAAATAATTACTCTCATGGAAAATATTTATGATAACTGGTAGTTTCTCTTAACTGGTTTCTGAGTGTTCATTTTCTTAAAGTACTAGGACTCTGTGTAAAACTCCAGAAAGAAGAGAGGAGGTAGAATTGAAAAATGCAAACTTAAGTTGAAGTGTTAATTAAATTTTAAGTTGAGAACTGGAAAACAACAGACAGTAAATAGTCTGTATTCATATATGAAAATTGTTTATGAATACCATGGTGGAGATTTAGTAAAGCACTATGGCTCTCTGAAGACTTTTGTATTTCTGCCAAAGGCCCTAATGAAAACTCTAGAGGAGATTTAGGTGACATAAATCTAGTGAGGGGAATAAACAAAATGGTGTCTCATTGTTCTTTTCAGTTGCATGATTCTTACTATCCTCTTTCATTGAATCATTAGAAATCACTACACATCAAACAAAGAGAAAGTTATGTTCATCTGCTAAGGAGACAAAGAAATGAAAAAAAAATACACATGACATTTAACTTTGTTTTTCCTGACCAAATCCTTTGTAAAAACAAAAATAATTGATGTTTGTCCTTGTCCTTATATTTTCTGGGCGGTCTCTATCTCTAATGTATAATTCAAGATTAAAAATCCTTAAAATTTCACAATTTAAAGCAGGTAATTTTTTTCTTTTTTTTCTTTTTTTATTTCTGCATATTATAGGGGTACAAATGTTTATGTTACGTATGTTGCCCTTGTCCCC
>NW_012137525.1:38488-39894 GCF_000956105.1 Propithecus coquereli
TTAAGAATAGGAATTCTAGTGTATTGCAACACAATAAAAGCCATATATGGCAAACACACAGGTAACATGATACTGAACAGGGAAAAATCTGAAAGCTTTTTTCTCTAGGAACTGGAACAAGACAAGGATGTCTTTCTCACCATTCTTATTCAACAAAAAATTGGAAGTCCTTGTCAAATCAATTAGGAAAGAGGAAAAAATTAGAAACATCCAACTTGAAAAAAGGAAGTCAAATTGTCCCTAAAGCCTCCACCAAAATCTTTTAGAACTGATAAGTGAATTCAGTAAAGAGAATACAAAGTGAACACACAAAAATCAGTAGAACTTTTATACACATACACAAAAAAAACCTAGGCAAAGAAGAAATTTAAAAACACAATCCCAACAATTGCATGTACAATAGCTATAAAATAAATAAAATACCTAGGGATAAGTTTAACCAAGCGGGTGAAAGACCTCTACAAGGAAAACTATGAAACACTGATGAAAGATATTGAAGAGGACATACACAGTAATGGAAAGACATCCCATGTTCATGGATTGGAAGAGGTAATATTGTTAAAATGACCACGCTACCCAAAAGGATCTACTGATTCAGTGCGATCTCTGGCAAAATACTAATGACATTTTTCACAGGCATGGAGAAAACAATCCTAAAACTTGTATATAACACAAAAGACTGTGAATAGGTAAAAACAATCTTGAAGAAGAAGAATAAAGTTGAAGACATCACACTACCTGTGTTCAAATTCTACTAAAAAGCTATAGTAACCAAAAAAGCATGGTATAGAAATGAAAACAGACACAAAGTCCAGTGGAACAGAATAGAGAATCCAGAAATATATCTACATATTTATAGCCAACTAGTTTTTGACAAAAGATCCAAGAACATTCATTGGTAAAAGGAAGTTGCCTCCATAAATGATGCTGAGAAAACTGATATCCATATGAAGAAGTATAAAACTAGACCACTGTCTCTCACCATATACAAAAAGTCAACTCCAATGGATTGAAGATTTAAATGTACAACTCATAGAAACTATAGAACTAGTAGATGAAAATATAGGTGAAATACTTCCAGACATTGGTCTGGGCAAAGGTTTTATGAAGACCTCAACAACACAGGCAACAAAAGGCAAAATAGACCAATCCAATTATGTCAAACTGAACAGGTTCTGCACAACAAAGGAAACAATCAACAGAGTGAAGAGACAACCTGCAGAATGTGAGAAATATTTTCAAAGTATTCATCAGACAAGATTTTAATATCCAGAATATAAAAACAACTCAAACAACTCAACAGCAAAATAATACTAGGACTCTGTGTAAAACTCCAGAAAGAAGAGAGGAGGTAGAATTGAAAAATGCAAACTTAAGTTGAAGTGTTAATTAAATTTTAAGTTGAG
>NW_012137525.1:39944-45179 GCF_000956105.1 Propithecus coquereli
GGCTTTTATCAAAAAGTCCCAAAACAACAAATGTTGGCATGGATACGAAGAGATAGGAATACTCATACACTGCTGGTGGGACTGCAAACTAGTACAACCTCTGTGTAAAGTAATATGGAGATACGTTAAAGAGCTACAAGTAGAACTACCATTTGATCCATCAATCCCATTATTGGGCATCTACCCAAAGGAAAACAAGACATTCTATACAAAAGATATCTGCATTAGAATGTTTATAGCAGCACAATTCACAATTACAAAGATGTGGAAACAACACCAGTGCCCATCGATCCATGAGTGGATTAACAAAATGTCATATATGCATACCATGGAATATTACTCAGCCATACAAAAAATGGCAAACTACCTCTTATATTAATCTGGATGGAGCTGGAGCCCATTCTTCTAAGTGAGGTATCACAAGAATGGAAAAACAAGCACCACATGTACTCACCATTAAATTGGTACTAACTGATCAACACTAATGTGCACATATGGGAAGAAACATTCATAGGGTGTCAGGCAGGTGGGAGGGAATAGAAGGGGACAGGTAAATTCACACCTAACGGGTGCAGTGTCTGGGGGATGGGCACACTTGTTGGGCAGTGCAAATGCAATTTATGTAACCAAAGCATTTGTACCCCCATAATGCACTGAAATTAAAAATTAAAAATTAGAAAAATTGCACCTTAAGAAAATTCTCTTACCTCATATCCTTGATTACTGTTTGTATTTTATTTAATTGTGTACTTTCTTCAATAACATTAATTGGCCACATTTTTATTCTTCTTTTCCATTTTTTTCAGTGTTGATTTGAACATGTCATCTTTTATGGTATTTTCCTTTGCCATATTGGAAAAAACTATGTCTTGTATTTTCAATTTTTATCATTCAGTTTAACTGCTTCAGAATGGTTATCACTTCTATTATTTTGTTTTAAGTTTTTTATTTTATTCTTAAATTTCTATTTTTTTGTTTAATACTTTTAAAGTTAAAAAGGTGATAACATGCTTAGTGCAACAAATGAAACAATGCTGTAGAAACAATTGTCTATCTCCATATTTATCCATCTATTTTCTACATCTAGCTGTAAACAATATTAAATTTCTTCATCACATAAACAGAAACAAGATATATGAAAATAAATATATATAGGTCTTGTTTGTAAGTAGAGATTTAATTTTCTTTTTTTCTATTTGCAATAGGTATAATGAACACATAGGTTCATATGAGAGCAGTTTTTTCTCTTTTTTTAATTTTTAAAAAGTTTATGTCAAAAAATTATAAGAATAATACATTGAAAAGCCATATACTTTCATTTAAACTTACAAATTGTTAATACTGTTATTATTTTTATGAGCCAGCTGAAGTAACTAGTGGACATCATAACCTCTCATCATTAAATTTTAGAATAAGGAAATTGTTGTTTCCTAATTACATACAATCATTAAATTCAGCAGGTTTAATATTGATAAAATGGTGTTATCTGATATAATCCATATTCAAATTTTTATGAGTGTCTTCATTGGTAATTTATAGATTTTCTTTATGATCCATGATGCAATCTGACATCATAAATTGCATTTATTTTATATCTCTTAAATTTTCTTTAATTTGGCATAGTTTTTTTGCCTACTTTGACTTGACATTTTTTTTAAGAGAATCAGCCAAACATTTTAGAGAATGTTCCTCAATTTGTGTCTGTCGATTATGTTCTCAGAATTAGACTCAATTCTGGCATTTTGGGCAGGTATACCACAAAAGGGATATTGGGCTCTTTCCAGAGCAGCAGATCACCCTCATTTTGTCCCATTACTGGTCATATGGTAACAGCATCGGACAAATTTGGCTCAACTTTTATGTAACATAGTTGGGAATTGTTTGAGTTGTTTTCCAGTACTCCTAGGTTACATAACCTGAGCATGCCCATATGAACCAAACATGCAACCACAGGTGGAACCTAAGTGCTCCCACGAGGGAGCAGGGGACTGAATTACAAAGCAGAGACAGCATGGCAGCATCCAAGGTCCAATAAGAGCAATTCCTGGTGTCACCTTGGGTAGGATCCAGTCAGATCATGCTTTCAGCATCACCTCATTGCAAGATCCAATCACATCACACTTCATTACCCTATGCTTATAAAACCTAACCCAGCCCGTGGTTTGAGGAAACAGATTTGAGTGTTTCTTCCTGCCTCCTTGCCATTCCAGTAGCAATAAAGCTTTTCTTTTCTCAAAGATTGATGCAAGATATAAGCTTCTATGAGCATCTGGCAATGAACCCATTGATTGCTTGGTAACAATACTGATCGCTTGGTTATTACAGTGTCCATAGATTGCAGCACTGTAAAAGCACTTTTTTCCTTGTAATTAATATTTAACTTATGGGTAAACATTTTGAGACTGTGTAACATCCTATTAATACAATGGCTTTAGCATCCATTATCTCAACTAATTATTATTATTTCACTTCTTTACACACTTTACCTTTCCACTAACCTCTCTTGAAGCAAAGGCATCCCAAGACTGACATGTCTGCTCTCTTAAAGACTCTTTAACCTTAGTTTTGATTCTTCCAGGTCTCAGACATGGTCTCACTATTTCCTCCACTGTTCTCTCTTTGGGGGTAATTTTTATTCACATTTCTTTCTTGCTCAATTGTGGCTACATTTTCCTTTTTTCCACTCAATTTCTGTTTGATACTTTGTTCTGGCTTGGCCTCCAGAGCTGGCTCTACAGAATTGAGCTGTGCATTTCACCACTTGCATGTAAACTAAATGTTGCAGTATTTTGTTTCCCAGTCATATTGTAGGTCTGATGGTCAGGGATGGTTTTATTTTCCTTTCCTTGATTATCTGGAGGAGGGACAAAGGCAATTTTAAAGAGAAAGACAAAGACTGAGAGAGAAAGTAGCAGAGAGAAACTGAGAACACCAGAGCCAGAGAGGAGCAGAGAGACAGAGTGATTAAGAGGGATGAACAAAGGATCAAAGAGAAATAAAAAGAGCACATGGAAAAAATTGTTATGTTTGCTTTGTATTATGTTAGAATTTACTGAATATCTGACTTATTTGACAATTTAATTTGGCAAAAACATTACCAAGTCCATAAGAGTTGCTTCTATAGGTCCCAGATGAATTTCTTATTTTTAGAAGCCATCTTAACACTGCATATATTTATTTAATAAATTTCACAGAAATCCAGAATTTAAAATTGTTGACGAATGTGAATATTTTAAAGGGAAAAATATATTACACCAATTAGTTTCTGCCAGAAATTTATGCTTTTCCTATAAATATATGACTTCTCTAAAATGTATGTGACACTAATTTGGAAGGAGCAGAAAAGAAGAACAAATCCTAAATTTTATTTCAAGGTATTTTCCAATTGCTATAAAAAACTAAGAAAGCTGTTTATAGGCAATATATGAAGGTTTAGAGAATTTTCAAGAGGGGCATTCAGGCTTCACTGATCTTTACTCATCCTTACACTCACACACTTAAGGAATTTTTCTGTATATATTAAACTTAATGTTTTATCCAATGCATAGAATCTGACTTACTTAAATGGTTCAATCACATAAAAATATTAAGAGTGTGGGAGTCGATGTTTCTCTCTTAAGATCTTCTACAATAAATGAACTGTGGCAATCAAGTTTCCAAATTCTATTAAGCATAGAAATGTAAAGTTTGACTATTTTAAACCTAGGCAATACGTTTAGGCATTTTTATTTTACAATAGTGAGATAGTATCGAAATGGTCCAGTATAACAGTTCACTTAATTTGCCATGTGAAAAATACATTTAACATTCCTGATGAAAAGCAGCTCTATTAAACTGAATGGCCTTTTTCCTATTTTCAAATGTCTTAGGTTCTTACAATGAACTTCTAAAAATATCCCCATGCTACTGAATTGCTAGTGAATTAAGTGAACATTTCATTTACCATTCTCAGATAAATATACACATAAACCATGTTTTATTTAAGACACTTAGCTTGGGTGTGAAACACAGTTAAATGAGAGATATTTAATAACCCAATTTCAAAAGGTCAGCTTTCTATTTTAATTCCTTAGAATATACAGGTTCTTGATATCACCAGTATTTAATAAAAACTTCATTTCAAAATTGTGAATAAATTAATGACTGATCTCATTAACACATCACATTGAAATATCGATCATCTCTCATGCAAACTCTAAAATTAGAGTCTATCTGATGTTAAACAGCACTATAGCTCTAGCCTTCAAAGAGACTTTAATTCCTGTTAAAATAATTTCTTGCCTGGTCTTTCTGCTTTTAGTCTCTTCTTAGACTGTCCTAAACAATTCTCCATATTTTTGTGAGTTAAATCAATAACTTGATCGCATTTGGGATGAAACTCTGAAACAAACAAACAAAAAAATACTCTGACATCCAGGAACCAGGCTGATGCTCACAATGAAGCCACATGTTTTTCCTGTTGCTCATAAACAATTGCAGACAGCATGAACACCAGACAAGGTCACTCTGAGACCATCAAAAAGTAACACAAAATAAGGTCACTACGCAAGTCACAAAATACCACGCAATCTCTGTTCTAGCTAAAATGAGTAACCGCAGCTTCTTTACCAATAACAGCTTCATCCTTACTATAGTCTACTTAACATATGATAAAATTTATTGAGATACCCAATTTTGGAATTGCCCTCTATATCTGACAGCATCAGTCTAGTGTGAACCTCTGCTTTCCTAGATCCTCAACATTACCTGATTAGAGCCCAACCTTCTTACGGTCTTTAGCTAACACCTTTTACTAAGATGATCACAGTGCCCCATGCTCATTGCAACAAATAGTAATCTCCACTTGTCAGCTATAGGTGTACTCTGAGTGTTTTTTAACTAGAGCACATTAGCATGCCTTCAGTGATTTTCCTTTGTCTATATGGGTCCATCCAGTCCTTTGAGCATGGTTTGCAAGATCCTGCATAGGTTTTTCTCCTCCTACTTGACAGCTCATCTGCTGCTGCTACTTTCTTCCACAGGCAACCCTTTCTCCCAATCAACTTTTCCATTCCCCAAATGCTCCATGCTCAATTTAATAACAAGCAAGTGACAAGAAGGAGGACTAAGGGGGACTTTGGAAGAGAAAAGAAAGATAAAGAGGAAAAATAGGAATCCAATTTTGCCATGCATTGTTGTTTGAAAGAGGAGGAGATTTGAACTGAATGTATCATCGCGTAGGCATTATGTCTTTCA
>NW_012137525.1:45969-47688 GCF_000956105.1 Propithecus coquereli
ACTTTTCTAAAATTGAAAAAAATAAAACTTAACATTTTAGAAATTCTATTGTTGCTTAGTGGCTCTAATTAGGAGTGATAAACATTCCTTCTTAGAACTGCTGGAGACCCTGCTAAAGAAGAATTGGAATTTCATTTTTTCTTCTATCCACAGGATACCAATAAAGATACAAGGAACGCTGATTCCATGACTCTTCTACTGCCTGGGAAAGTCCTGTTAAAAATTTGCAGCTAAATCTTAATTTTCTCCTGTCATGGTCAAGGGACTACTGACTCCCTTTTTATATCTCACAAAAAATATGCAGGAAAATGTTTAAGGGATTTTCTGACTATGTCAAGACTTTGTTAGTAATTGAGATAAATTTAGTGACATTGATGTGATTATAATTATTTTGACAGTGATGGCAGAGAACACTGCTCTTAAAGTAGATTATTGAAAATAAAGGGTACATTTGCTGTATTTGAATACCATTTATTTACTTATTGATTTATTTAAATCACCATATTATTCCAAACTGAAGTAAGGTATTTTAAATACTACATATAATTACTACAAGGATGGTATTGTTGTTGTTATTTCATTCTGTTCCATTTTTTTAATGGAAAAATAACAACAAAGAGAGAATGACAATAACAAGATATGAGGGAGATCTGAATGCTATGATTGTCACTCCAGCACTAATTTGATTTATGTAGGCTGGTATGTGTATGGGAATTTGAGCTGGATATCAAAGAGGATAAGATTCCAAGAGAGAGAAATTCTGTTCAATGCTTAAGAGTTTTCAACTACCTATGTCCTAGCACAAATATACAGCCTCTCAATAGAAATAGAAATAAAAAAATTAGTATGAGATAAATATGTTTCTAATAATACAAAACTTAGAAATGCTTTCCGATAATTTTTATTATAGTGATGTTGTCTGAAAATCAGTCTGATGAAGTATCACTAAGTAGTACAAGGGTCTTCACACTACTGTCGATTCAGCTCATCACCTACTTTTGTAAATAAGTTTTATTGGAACACAGCCATGATTCTTCATTTATGAATATCTATACCTGCTTTCATGATACAACAGCCTAGTTGAGTGGTTTCAACAGAGAACTTCATGACCTGAAAGCTTAAAATAGTTACTGTTTGACCCATTATAGAAAATATTTACTGATACCTAAAGTTGTAGATAAGAGTAAATAATCGATTTGAATTCAGGCTGTCTTACTTGTTACTGTGCAACTCTGGACATATTACTTAATCTCTGTCTGCTTTAGTTTCTTCTTCCTTAATATTTCTAAGGCATATGAGGTATCACCTGGTACATAGTAAGCTTTGTAAGTCATTGTTCTTGTTATGGTTCTTGAACTTTGGGTAATACAACATGTAATATCCTGAGAAAATTACCGGGATTATTTTAAAAATGCAAAATGCAAAGTGTCATTGTTTTTAAACAATGCAATTTCATTAACCATCATCATTTTTATAGATTTTTCAGGAAATGTCTAGTTTTGCAGAAAATAGCCATTTTCCATTCTGGCACAGACTAAGTTATGGGTCCAGAATATCTAGCCTTCTAAGAAGTTATATTTCTCAGGTCACATTTTATTAATTTTCTCCCCCTCTCACAAATGCATTATTATGTCCTTCAAGTAGTGAGATTTTGCCACTTGTAAAATTAAATTATTAGAGAAAATTTGTCATTTTACTTTTCTTGATAGTTGACAAAGG
>NW_012137525.1:50368-51126 GCF_000956105.1 Propithecus coquereli
TTAAATGAAAAGCAACATACTGTAAAGGAAAACAATAAAATGTTCAGCTATTTGAAAAGATAAGTGACAGTAAAACATTTCTGATTAAACTTATGGAGGGCAGGATGGAGACAGAAGTCATGTGTGCATACACGCACCTCAAATTCAGTGATGTAAATGGGAAATCAAAACAGATTTTTAAAACATGAAAACATTGATATACATTCGTAGAAACATCACACCCAACAACAGCAGAATATATATTATTCTCACCTGCACATGATTCTTCAGAATAGAATATGTTAGACCATAAATCACATCTCCATTCATTTAAAAGGTATAAATCATAGTGAGTATATTCTCTGACCAAATGGAATGAAAGTAGAAGTCTTTCTGTGAGTATATTACCATGATACTAAAACAGACAAAAACATCACGAGGGGAAAAAAACCAAAAAAAACACTGTACAGATTAATACCCCTTATTATTACAGACATAGAAATCCTCAACAAAATACCAGCAAACCAAATCTGGCAACATAAGTAAAGGATTATACATAATTACCAAGTGGGATTTGTCTCACAAATGCAATGATGTTTCAATGCAGAAAAATCAATGAGTTTAATATGTCATATTAATAGCATAATGGACAAACACCACACAATCATCTCAACGGATATGTAAAAGCATTAGACAAAATTCAATGCCCTTTCATGATAAAAACAGTCAACAAAATAGACATGGACGGGAATTTCCTTCATCTGACAAAAAACACTATG
>NW_012137525.1:51176-53152 GCF_000956105.1 Propithecus coquereli
TTAAAAAAAGATGAACATTGATGTACCAAGGATTATGGTGTTTGTTCCTTAAGCTGTTTTTTCACTTCTTCCATCTCTAGGTAGAAAAGAAATATATCCTGTTATGAATTTTACTGTTTTTATAGGGCCACAATTGTATGCTGGACTGATTAAGCTGGCTGAAATTAATGGCTCTGTCCACACATTCCTTTTCCACTGGGCCCCTCTTCTGTGGCCCTCCTTGCTGATAAGGGAATAACATTTGGCAATGACACAGTAAATAGCAAGATTTTAACACTGCCAAGGGACTGTGTAAGTACTTAATGAGCCATTTCACTTTGTTAATGTCTTACTCTTTGCTCCATGTTGTTAGGTCAGTAGGCAAATTGGAACTATAAAGTTCAAGGCTGCCACACACATCTCTGAAAATAGAGTCAGTGCTTTTGTCTCTGTGTTCTTTTTTTGGAAAACATTTCCCATGGCAATTTTCAGGAGACAATGCACTGTCCTATCAGAATGGTGAACATTGTCATATGTTAATGGCTTAGTTGACCCATTACTGGGATTTTGGCACCAAAACAATTTTATTTTTCATCTTTACCTTAGACCCAAATCCTCACTGTACCTCATACCTCTCAGCTCTGGTGTGTATAGTTTGTGGTTTTCAAATGTCAGCTAGGCGATAGGATTAGAAAAGATGAGATCCATCTCTGCCGTCTCATCTATAATAATAATATTTGATCAGATACTATTAAAAAGTAAAAGCCCAGAATTAAAAACCTGATGAAGTTATAAAAAAATAAAGAGCAAATCATCTGATCCAATATCAGAGTCCAATCATTATGCTTGTCACGTTTCCATATGTGAGCTCACACACACAAAAGCAATAATCTACAGTACCCTCTTGTCTCTTATCTAATTATGCTCACAAATATATTTCAAGCTGAGACACTATGGTATATTAAGAGCAGTGGACTTCAGACTCAGACTTCCTAGTTCTTAATATTGTTTAGACTAATTAGCAGCAGTGCAACCTAAAGCATACTCTTAATTTTTCTAATCTAAAGTTTCCTCAATTATAAAATAAAGATAACACTACTGTATGTTAATACTTCATAGAATGATTTAAATATTAACTGAGATAAAGCATACACATCACTTATTACAGCACCTTGAACACAAAAAGCACTAAAATGACATAATTATTACTAAGCTAATTGAGGAAAGTTTGCACTAAAGTGAATTATTATAATATTATTCCTTTTTCAATCTACTTCTATTCCTTCTATACATGGTCAGTCCTCAAAAGGGTATGGAGTTTCACCCTGGAGAGGATTTTATGTAGCAGGCATTAAGGCGGCAAACATTTCTACTCTTGTTCTATTGGCCAGAACATCAGATAATAGTCAAACCTAACTGCAAGGAAGGCTGAGAAATATACTCTTACTATACTTGCAGGAAGGATAAATTAGTTTAGTCAATAGCTAACCAATCTTCGCCAGGTAACATTTTAAAGTAATTCTTTTAGACATCATTTTTATAGATCTTTTAATCTTTATTTTTTCTTTAGCCAGAGAAGTATAATTTGATTACATTCATTTTGTTTTTATGTACTTAGCCTTATTTCTGTCAACCCTCTGCACTTTTCCATTATGCTTTTGTTTCTTCATTTTGATTTTTCTACTTATATATTTTTGCTGATTTAAAAACATTTTCCTATTGTTCCCAAGTGCTTACTTTTATGTTTATTTTTAAACAACATTTTCCATCGATTTAAAGAATATAGGAAACTGAAATATAATATTTAGTATAGACCAGGAAATCTCCAAAAGGCTTTAAGTTTATAAACTCATTTAATCCTCAAAACACCCTTATGCTATAACCCAATTTTAAGCATGATAAAAATTGACAAAATATGTATTTCACTAGTAGAATCACAAATCTGTGTGTATCTAGAATATAGTTTCATAACGTATGAAACAAAAGTTGACGGGATG
>NW_012137525.1:54327-56334 GCF_000956105.1 Propithecus coquereli
AAAGCATTAGACAAAATTCAATGCCCTTTCATGATAAAAACAGTCAACAAAATAGACATGGACGGGAATTTCCTTCATCTGACAAAAAACACTATGCAAAACCTGTAGCAAATATCATATTTAATGGTGAAAAATTGAAATGAAAGCTTTCCTACTAAGATCAGGGATAAGACAAGGATGCCCATGTTTGACAGCTGTATTCCACATTGTATGGGAGGTTTCAACTAGGACAATTAGCCAAGTAAATGCCCTGGAGTTAGAGAAACATGCACTAGAACTGAACAACCAGGAAAGGAGGACATCCTACCCAAGGCATACAATCATATCTCAATGGAAAAGAGATCGTACAACCCACTGAATAGCAGAGAAGTTCACTGGGGTCGAGTCAGAGCTGATCCACAATTGGCAGGAGTAAGGGAAATGCTAATCTGGAGTGAAGGCACACCGAGGCTTTCAGGTAGGAGCACAGAGCGGGGCAAGGTGCCGATGGGATGGGCAGGGCTAATGGGACAGCGTGCAGGCGGAGTCAGGCTGTGTGAGCCTACTCACAGGCAGACCAGCGTGAGAAACAGGACATGCAGTGACTGCAGTCAGAGGTCTCTGGGAGACAACTCTAGGAGATATAGGCAGTCAAGTATGACAGTTGGGTGCACAGTAGCAGTTGGGATACTGGTAGCTGAACCTGAAGGATAGATGTGCAGAAGTCAAGAGTCTTCCCACTAGCAGAGGGACATGAGGTTTGGAATGTATGTTATGCAGATCAAGAAAGCCTCAGCAAGGCCAGTCTAGGGCTGAAAATTTGCACAGGGATTAGTCCCTTTGGGCTATGCTGGGGACAGTGTACCACTGCGTGTCCTGTGCATGTGCTGCTTTAGCCTCACAGGAGCAGGAGAAGAAAGGTTGTTTTATTTTTATTTATTATTGTTTTTATTTCAAAGAAGTATTAATGAGGTACAATGTTTTGTTTTGTTTTGTTTTACATGGATACCTGTGTAATGCTTAAGTAAGGACTTTTAGAAAAGTTGAAAAAAAATTGCTTGCATTAACTTCCAAAAAAAAAAAGAAAAGTTGCTTTAAAAGAGCAAGCGCACTAGAGACAGGTCCTTCCTCGTGTTCTGTGCCTCCCATGCCCTCTACTGACCAGTCTTAACGTAGTGCTCACTGCAGAAGAGAAACACTTGGAAGAGTCCAATCCATTATCACAGAACTGGTACTGAGGGGTGAATTTAGAACCGAGAGGCAATTAACTTACAACTAGCACAATCTTGAAGAGGAAGAACAATGCAGGAAGACTTGCTCTATAAGACAAAACAAATTATAAACCTTTAATAATTAACAAAGTATAGTATCAGTGTGGGGATATGCAAATTAACCAACAGAATGAAACAGAAAGGTCGAAAAAGACATAACATCTAAAACTCTGACATAAAGTGATTCTTCAAAATAGGAAAATGATACTTTTTCTAAATATATGAAAAAGACAAAGAGACTTTGTCTTGTCTGACATCATAGGTAGATCGGAGTTCTGACAGTGAAAGGGTAAAGCTAATACATGCTAATACAAAAGATTATCTTCATTTCCGTGGGGTAGAAATTGCTTGTTATAAAGGAGAAAAAGTATACTAGTCATGAAGAAAAAATTTCTCCAATAGACTGCAGTAAAACTAATACACTCCAGTTATCAAAAGATACCACAAAGAGAATCAAAAGGCAGTTAAGAGTAAGAGAAGGTATTTGAGACACATGTATATCCATAAGGTGTGAAAAACACCTATCTTTCAATGTTTTATAAAAGGAAAAAGAAAATTTGACAACATACTTGAATAGATACCAGACAATATCGGATATCCAAATGACAAACACACATCTGAACTGGAGCTCAACTTTGTTGTCATCATGGAAATGAAGACTGAAAGCACATGACACACCATGCAGATACATCGAATTAGCTAAAGTTAAACAGACACATGTCTGTGAAGATATGGAGCAACGGGGGTGTAAATTGTT
>NW_012137525.1:59854-61779 GCF_000956105.1 Propithecus coquereli
ACTAGTGCTGTGGGTTATTCTCCATTCTCATACCATTAGCAGGTAGATTCTTGGTGTACGACTAGGAGGAGAACATCTGGAACTCCCCTTGGGGTGTCTAATGTGAAAGTGGGAGCATTTATCTTTGCAGGATCAGTAGTGAACTAGTTAATTATTGGCTTTAAAAAAGTCATATATAATCCTCTTTGGATAATCTAGCTTGAAACATTCCTTTTCAAAATTCTGGAAGTTGATGGATTTGGCTTTTGTCTAGCATATGGAATGTTTTATAGACACACGCAGTCTGGTCTGGAAGGTTTTGTGTATGAGCTTCCATGTGCATGTTGACCCCATTCATTGCTTTTGACACAACACACAATCTCTGTTGAGTACCTCTTTTACTTACCAGATTGCAGCTAAAAGTAATTAGACTTGTGGAAATCAGACTCTTGAACTTTTATAATATGATATATATTTTTCATTTGCTTTTCTAGACTCACCTTCCACCCTCCACACTGCTTTGTATCTCTGGAAGCTATTCCAAATGGGTTGCATCAACTGGCTCCCTTGCCTTCCTGCTTTCAGTCACACTGTGACAATGGGAGGCACCAGTCACAGACCAGAGGGTAAAGGAAAATGAAGGTTGGGTAAGCCCTTCTACTGAAGGCCAAAGCATCTTTTCATCAGCCCTCCTCATGCAACTATACTTCCTTTTTCTTATTTCACAAGAAAACTCTTTTTTTAAAGATTTGTTTCATTAACCAAGATCTCCTTGTCCTCTTAGTCCTAGGGATGCTAGTTTTTCACCACTGTAGCTACCATAGAAAAGGGACTATATTCTGCATCATGCCTTATCAGTTTCCCTAAGCCATTTTTGAAACACTGGAAGTAATATCTTAATTACACTCTTCAATCACCCACTTTGAGTGTGCTACTGGTTTTCTACTGGGTCTTTGACTAATGGGTATAATTTTTTAGAGTTAACCTTAAAAACCCACTTTTTTGGTTGGTTTGGTTGGCTGGTTTTTATGGAGGAGGCCTCAGTTTTTAATGCAGTTTGAAAATAAGTAGTTTTAAAAATTTTTTGACAGTGGTTAGTATCTTTAGAATCAAAATTTGCAAATCTAAAGAGACTGTGTTGAACAGAATGATATTCATTTGAACATCAAAAACTTGGCATTTTAGTTATAAATTGCAATCCTTAATGGTCAAATCCTATATAGCCCTCAGAGTCCATCTGGTATTGCTCTTGCTAAAGCCACTTCTGAGAAATAAAATTAAATCTGAAGCCTCCTCAACCAACTAAACAGATCCCCTCTTGGCCAAAGGGATCCCAGAGAAACCTTAAAACTGAGTTTCTGACCATGACAAGATGGGATGCCAGACAGGACTCATTAAACGGCCTCCCTCACTACCTGCCGTTAGACTTTCTTTCCTAAGAGTTGAACAGAAAAAGCCTTTTCAAAAGACTTGCTCCACTGCTAATCAACTAACAAATGACCAGCATTCTTTCCTGCTAAGAAACCATGGGCCATGGACTGGTTCTGGCCAGTATGCAGAGGCTGCTTGCACAGGATGCCTCTGTGTCCTCCTGTTCACTTTTTGATGTATATGGCCTAATTGTAATACTGTTCAAGTGTTAAGTCTTCAGACCAAACTGAACATGGGACACATGTAACATACATGTTTTCCTAGTACACATGCATGTGTCCCTCTCCATGAATATTCATATCTCCCTCTATAATCTGTTTAATATGAATACTTGGCCCATTCAATAAGCGCAATTTCCAATCTCATCCTCCACCTAAGTACCTGGATTTTCCATTTCTGCCAGAGACTACACTTCCCACCCTGTGGGTTTTCCAGCCTGCAGGTTGCAACCCTTTATAAAAAATAAAGCTCTCGGCGGGGCGCTGTGGCTCATGCCTGTAATCCTAGCATTCTGG
>NW_012137525.1:61829-62392 GCF_000956105.1 Propithecus coquereli
TAAAGCCAAATTCATTAAGAATTCGTCTAAATATCACTTGATGGGTCTTGACTAGAGGAACAAGTATTTGGGAATAATTTTCTGAGGGTAGGTGTTTAAGTAGGGGTGTGTGTATATGGTGTATGTGTATGTGCCTGTGTGTGCATATAAAAGAAGTGAAATTTCTCAATTTCTGGTCCATCAATTCTCAAACAACCTGGGCTCTTGTCTCGCATATGACAGCAGATAATTTTTGAAGTTGCCTAAATAGGCAAAAAAAAAAAATCTACTTCCATTCCTTCCTCATATGATTACTTCTGCTTAAAAATTTTTTGCTCTAAATATGAGTCTTAGAATTATTCTTTCATAATAAGAAGACATCGTAAAAGAACTTTTGAGGGTACCTGAGAACTAACATCACCTAATCTGAAAAATAGATGAAGGACTCTTTACTTGACTGTATTATAATTTTTCTGAGTTCTAAATTGTAATGTGAGCTCTTTCATTACTGGAGAAGAGGGAAAAAACAAATAGACAAAACTCAAAATGTGAAAACTAATTTGCTGTGAGATGCTTGAGAAAAA
>NW_012137525.1:71457-72791 GCF_000956105.1 Propithecus coquereli
ATATAAAAATATAATACAATTTTAAAGTTCTTTATGCAAGTGGAACCATATTAAAATAAACAGTATTTTTCTGAAATGAGAAGCCAGAAATTGCAGAGACAAAGGAATCATAGACAGTTTAAACCTTTATAATGCAATCATCATACCAATTAGAAAATGAGAGCAGAGCCTAGGGACTCTGGCTACCTGTCTCCTAGACAACTGTAGCAGATTGTTTGCATTGACATGACAAAGTATTAAGGTGCCTTTTTGCAAAAGTCCAAGTTCTAGTTCTTGCTAGGCACTCAGTAGTGGCTAAGAACACATCAATCATCTAATAATGAATACACTAATTCATAGTTTTAGTCTCTGAATTTTCAAGCCAAAGCCTTTAGTTTCTGAGTCTTTCGGTTTATGTGTTCCGTTCTTTATTGAAAGCAGAGGATGAAAGACTGGAAATAGTTTATTTTTTGTTATCATCATCACAATTAGATAAACATATGCAAAATTTTTGACCAAAGTTATTGAAGAGGTTTGTTTATAATAAATAAGAAAACGGTGGCATGAGATGAAATAGAATTGATTTAAATTGTTCATTGTATCATTACTAATGACTATGAGAGTGTGCGAGCATAAATAGATATGTGACTATTTCTAATGTCTGGGGAAAATTTCAAAATACAATAAATAAGCTTCTCCTTTAATGGACATAGACTTCCTTACCCCACAGTCAAGATAAGATACAATCAAGTTTCTCTAATAGTTTCCTGTTCTATTTCAAATTCTCTTTAAATACAGCAATTCCTTTTGTAATAAGCCCACTCTATGAGGATTTAAATTTGAAGTCAAGGAACTTGAAGCTCAGTTACATGTCAGGCTTGTTTCAAGTCTTTTCTTTTTGTTTGTGTCCATAAAGACTGATTCCATGGTCACACGTTTGAGGTTATTTGTTCTTAAGGACAGTATCTGGGTTATATTTCATCAGGACAGGCAGCCAATGTTGGAGGTGTAGAAACGTTCTGGCCCTGCTGCAGGGTTACGGTTCATAGACTGGGTCTCTGTGGAAGATATATGAGTCCTCCCACCATTGTTCAGTGTTCAGTCCAGGAGTTTAACAGAAGAAATCAATGAGGCGCAACTGTGTAAAATAGGGGTCAAATATGTACAGCTGTGGCTCCACATATATCAGATAGCTCTGTTTGATTTTCCTCTAGACAGTATTCATTATCAAAATGGGCTTCAGAAGCTTTTTATTAAAAACAAATTGATGTTAATTAATTCAGATTTTGCAGTGGCCATTAGTCAGCTATCTCCTGAAGGAAACTGGATCGAATCAAACTGTTCCCTGCAATCTC
>NW_012137525.1:75016-76262 GCF_000956105.1 Propithecus coquereli
CCTGCATACTCTAGGTGAGCCTTGCATTTTTGGTCATCTTCAAAATAGTACAGTTACATCTTTTGAAAGAGTTGTTGGAAGCCAGTTCTATGGGCAGCATGATGGATGGGGCAGTGTCATGAGTAATGATGTTACCAGCACTAAATAAATGGTATTAGGGAACTGTGGTAGCAAAAAGATCTATATTGTTTCAATTCAATCAGGTTGTGAAGAACATGACATTGTGAGTAATAACAGTGTTGCTACCTTTCTCAAAGTGGGAGATAGGAAGCTAACCAGCTATGACACATTTGAAAGGAAAGAACATGAAGAAATGCTCCTGGACCCAAACACAGAGAAATTGTGCCTGGACACTACAAAGAATCTTCACGTGCACTGATTGAATAAACAAAGACCTAATACTTCTTCTCTACTCATTATTTTAAACCTTCACCAGTAAATCACTAAGCCTCACATAGGCCCATAAATTGTTAAAGATATTTTTAACTAAAGTGTTTATATAGATAGAAAACCCTACAAAAAATATTTTCCCAGGATCCTGGGCATACTAGGGGCAGGCCCACCACACCAAGTTCTTCTCTCTGGTAACCCATTCAGATACCTAGAGGTGTGCAAAACATAATACAAGATCACTTTAAATTTACAATAATGATGATAATCATAATGTTCTCCAAATTAAAAGGAAAATACATTCTTTTCCTGATTGTGGAGAGATGTTTGTAAGGGAGACAGGAGATAACAAAAAAAAAGTCAAGTCATGGCAATACATTTGTCCGGATGTTTCTATCTTATTTCAAGCATTCAAACAAATAATTATAGCTAAAGGCTAGTGATAGTTCTAAAGAGTTTGAATATATTTACTTCTTATAGACTGAGTTCACATGTTTGAACTGATGGAACTTAATATATTCATTCCAACTTATTGAAGGACTACCTAAAGTACCAGGTATACAAGTATGAAAAAAGTTCACAATCTCTATCTTTGAGCTAGTAACAGTTTATTGGAAGAGAAAAACATGTAAACAAATAATTAAACATATATTTTGAGAACAAACTGAAGGGAGAAAATAACTATATGGGAAAACAGAAGCAGTCTTTATAGATGGAAAGTTTTGAGCAGCCTTACAAGATGAATAGGAGTTTCTAGGGACATAAGCAAAGCAAGTCTAATACAGGATGGTGAATATGTACCCAAATGTTAATGTTGACTCCAACTCCCTATTTTCCTTACTCTGTGACTTAGATC
>NW_012137525.1:76314-78337 GCF_000956105.1 Propithecus coquereli
CTATCTCTAAATCCAATTTTAAATTGGGGTACTTATATTTTAAGTCAAAGCGAGCTTTTACTCTGGCCTTCTCCTGATTATCAGCTGCTGTTCTTTTGCTGCTTAACCTTATTTTAGTGATCTGTATTATGTTATTTTTCTACTTATTTACTGATAATATCGTGTGGTTACATTTTCCATCTATCACAGATTTCTAGATTGAAAGAAATTGTATGTGTTTTCACTTAAATACTTGGAGTTTTAAAATCTATATACATTTTTTTAAAGAAATAGATTTTTTCCTCCATTTTGCAAGAGAACTGTCTCCTGAATATATTAGATCTAAAAAAAGGCTTCTCTGATATTTTAACTATTCACATTCTATAATTCTTTCTCTGTATATTATTCTTCTCTCATGCCTTATCTCTTTCTAACAAGCACACACATACATAAACTACAGGAAGAAAGAAGCCTTTAAAATATCCTTTATTTTTTTCTCTTTTCCTATAATTAGTCTGAATAAGAACCAGTTCAATTGTCCTTTTTCTCATTGTATAGGCCATTTGTCTGAGTGACTGACAAATTAGGTGAAGACAGATGTGAAATATGTTTGCTTCTTTTTCCTCACCTTTCTTTAGACTGATGAACAGAGGAAAGCCAGAGGTAGGCAGCTTAATCTCTAGAAATAGTAAGTGAGAGAGAAAGAAAGGGTGTGCATGAATATGTGTGTGTATGTGGGGAGGGCAGGAGCGCAGAGGAGTTTCAAATGACTCACAACAGAAAAGAGGATTGTGGAAAAATGAGAGTATAAGGACAGAAGTTACAATGAGGAAGAAGTTGGAAGTGATATAGAAATTACAGACAAGGCTGCTCTGAGAACTCCAGCAAGCAGAGCCCCCATTCTTCAGGTGGCCACTACTCTTTAAGTACCATCTTTAAAACTCTCTATATCCTGCTTCGATGTCTCTGAAAATGCAGGCTGGTTGTGCTACTATGCTGGGACACCCCAAGCCCAGACAGGGACCTGCAATGGCCTTGGTCTCTGCTTCTATCTTCTGGGGTTTTTCCTACACTCTTGCCCTACCAAAACTGGGGTCATCCAGAAAACCCAAGGAGCTCCAATAGTTGCAAATATGAAGTCATCCCAGGGCCCATTCGCCATGTCCTCAGGTCCTGGGTCTAAGAAGGCAACCTCTAGCTCCTTAAGCATTTCTCTAATGGGATCATATGAAATTAGGTTGCCATGTTGGTGCTGACATGCTGATTTTGGGTGACAATCACTCTCATCACTTTTTACCCCGTGTCCCCCACAATATTGGTACCTATCCCTCAGTAGGCTTTACACCATGTGTTAGTCAATCTTCCAGGGATTGTCACTTCTATTATTTCCAATGACTTTCCAGACCATTGTTGCATAATGCCAATGGACCCTTTTAAACAACGTCCTCTATTTTCTCCAATTAATGTGATTTTTTGCTTTCCCAGGTCAGTCGTTAAGCATATAAGAAAAGAGAAGGACATTTCTTGGGTGAATAGAACCACTCTTCTCACTTCACCCACAGACTGTGTGATGGACTGAATGTTTGTCACCCCAAAATGGTATATGTTGAAACCTAAATCTCAATGTGATGGAATATGGGTGTGGACTTTGGGAAATAATTAGGTCATGAGGATGGAACCCTCATGAATGAGATTAGTGCCCTTACAAAAAGTATTTGGAGAGCGAGCTCTCTTTGCTTTTGGCTACATGAGGACACAGCAAAATGATAGCCCTATAAGCCAGGAATAGGGCACTCACCAAGAGCACAGTCATACTGACACCCTGATCTGGGACTTCCAGCCTCCAGAACTAAGAGAAATGTGTGTGTTGTTTAAGTTACTCAAATTCTATGAAAATTTGTTATAGCAGCAGAAACTCACTGAGACAGGCCCCTTACCTATATACTCCCAGCTAGTATATATGAAAATAGATCACATTTTAAGAATACAGTGATCATAGATAGCTTCAAGGTTTCAAGAAAATATATGGTTGGAAGATGTGTTT
>NW_012137525.1:82132-83318 GCF_000956105.1 Propithecus coquereli
TTCTGTGTCCAGGTTAACCACTCTTATGGGGGCTTCTTGGTGGAGTAGTAATGAATTTCTACAGTTCACTTGTCTGCATAGAGGTCGTGCTGTGCCTGGCAGTAATCTCCACTGCCCTTCAGAAACTCCATAAATGTGTGACCAAGAACACCACAGAACTGCCCTCTCTGTAGCGCTGTTCTCTCTTGCTGCAGGCTCCTGTATCAGAAGAAGGTTCCACTCTGGGTAGCTTCAGGCTCAGCTCTCCAAGTGTGCCATAAAATATTTAATGGTTTCAATATTAATGCATATTTTGCTCTTAACAATGCTTCATGAATATTTAAAAATATCTCATGGCGCAGATTTTCAAGTGTTTCTCATAGGATATACATCATATTCAAATCTAACAAGTTATCCCAAATTACTTTCCAAATTGGTTATACCAGTTTACGCTCTCGATATCAGGGCTTGAAAATTTTTCTGTTCTACATTCTTGTTAATACTTTTGATCTCCACCAGAAATTTTTGTCCATTTACTTGTATCTCATCAAGTGTTTAATTTGTATTTCCCTAATTAATAATGTGGTTGAGAGTCTTGTTATATAAATGGTGGCCTTTCTTGTTTTCTATTTTATAAAGTGTGTGTTAGACATTAGTCTATTACTTTGACATCAATTCAATTACATCTATCTATCCATCCTCCTAAAATTCATATGTTGAAGCCCTAACCCCAGTGTGATGGTATTTAGAAATGGGACCTTTAGGAGATAATTCAAATTAGATGAGATCATGAGGGTGGGGCCATCATAATGGAGTCAGTGCCCTTATAGGAAGAGACACAGAGAGCTTCTTCTCTCTCCACATATAAAGAATAGGACATATGAGCACAAGAAATGGTGGCCATCTACAAATCAAGAGAAGATTCAGAATGAAACCTACTTTGCTAACATCTTGATATTGGACTTCCCAGTTTCCAGAACTGTCAGAAAATAAATTTCTATTGCTTAAGCTACCCGTTATGGTAGTGTTTTATGGCAGCCTGAGCTGACTAATTATCTATCTGTCATGACTCATATACATTATTACAATTGTGTATATTATAGTTTACCCAAAACTTTAGGTAGAAAGTAGAGACAAAGTTTTTTTCTAAACACATAATTTTCAATATTGTTGAAAATGGATGTCCTTATATTTTTAGGGTCACATA
>NW_012137525.1:84943-87112 GCF_000956105.1 Propithecus coquereli
GTAAAACAGGCACCAGTGCTGTCTCTCCACAGGGAGAATTTATGACATGGTACTATTATAAACCAAAAGATTTTATAGTGTTTCATTTTATGGTCTACTCTGCCTAAAATGACCTAAGGTATAATTTTCCTCCCACTGATAGATGCCATCTACAAAGTGCCACTGTTATTGAAGGGTTGGGCTGAACCTATAAGGAAATAATTCTCACCTTTATGTCTTTTGCTTCTAAGCCCAGGTGGTAATGAAAGGGTGGCACATCAGTAAAAGGTTATTCATTAAGTGCCCTTAAGCATGTTTGTAAGTACAGGGAACCAGAAAGACTCTAAGAACAGTTCTGAGTGAAACTTTTGGTCATTTGAAGTAATTACCTGAGGTGGTCTGCGTGAATACTCCCAGAGCAAGTGAATTGTCTAACGGGAAAAAAATGAATTCCTAAATAGCTTTTACAGCCCATGTGATCTCTGTAGCCATTAAATTCATCACTGTGCATGAGACCAAGCTCCTGCTTATTTCTTCCAAATATACTTCCTCTATGGCTGGGTATGTGAAATCTCTTAATGTCCTGTTCAAGGTAAATCAACACTTTCTTACAAAATGTCCTCGGTGATACATATTAAAAAGAGCTCCTGGGAGAATTTACATGAATTTGGAAGAATCGAGAAACACTGGTGATACAGTCCATGTATTTCAGTTCAGTGTGTTTGAATTTCAATTCAGTAAGTATAATGATAGTTCAAGAGTTAGAAATCTTCCGTTAGGCCAAACAATCATTACCAGATGACTTAGCACTATAGGTGTCATGTTCTAACCACATGCAAGCATGCTATTAATTGTAAATTAGTCAATACTAATAATAATCCCCAGCTTTTCATCATTCTTACTTGAGTTTTTTGGGCATCTGTTTTACTTGTTTTAATGTTTTGGCTATTTGTTTCTGTTTATATCTACCTATTTCATTTTTTTGCGCTACAGTTGTATTGATGATCACATTTAAGTGATTCCATTAGCCTGTTATCTCCCCCAGGATGAGAACTGTGCCGCCTTCTTTGTATAACCCCACAGTGCTTTAGGGAAGGTTATGTACACAACATGGACAAAATTGATACTCACAGGCAGTTGCCTTAAGCCTCATATGAACAAAAAATCTCACCTATGGAACTAAAAAACTGAAAATTTTACCTAACTTTACTACTAAATTTAGTCACACAAGTAATTATCGAAGATAAAGGAAGTTTACTTTAAGTGAACACTCAATTTTTTGATAGGCCCTATGCACTTAAAGTTATGCCTTGATTGATACATAAAATTGGCTCTATTTGGAACATATTTTTACCCCTTCGAAAGGAGGTGAGTAGAAACATATTTCTCACTTTATTTGTCTGTTATTGAACAGTGGAGGTCAGAATAGAAAAGCTGGTACTTCAGGTGTTCAGGTGCCAGCAGGCAGGTGTCTGTTGGGCCTGATGTCAATTATGAAAAGTTTAAGAGAGCTTCCTCTTAAAGAGAGAACAGGGAGGAAATAAAAGCCTCCTTAGGTAGAGTACAGACTGATGCATGAGCCAAGGGGAAAATTTTTTCCTTTTTATTTTGATTTTTTCTAAGATACACACAGGCAATAACCTAAGATTGGATTCCGCATCATATTTTACTCATCCTATGGATATAAGGGCACAGCTTAAAAAGGCCTGTTCTCCCAAGTGCCAAGTCAGCTGTGCTTGCTCAGCCTTTCTGGACCATTTTGTTAGCATGAAAGTTTAATCATCTTATTCAGTTCAAATTAGGAGAAACTATTCTGGCAAGAGGTCCTCTTTACCACTATGTTGATTATTGTAATAAACATTCACAAGTTATCCTCAAAAACTTTTTAATCCTATCTCCTGATAGACCCTACTTGCTTTTCAGTCATCTTTTCAATTGCACTACCTCAAAAGAAGCTGGAAATGAGAAAAATTGTTAGCTCTCATAAATCCATGCTCTTCTGATAAGCACAGAAGATTGTGTCAACATTACTCCACCATCACCCCCTGCCAGCTCTCAGCTCTCCCAGAACAGGAGCAACAGTAAATCGTGTTAGGGAGTAGTAGTATACCACAGTGATTAAATTCACAGACTCTGGGAGAGGCAAACTGGCCTTCAGCCTATCATCGGTTTGGTTTTATGTAAAAAAAA
>NW_012137525.1:88587-90708 GCF_000956105.1 Propithecus coquereli
TTTCCAGGTTATCAGGGTGATAGAGCTCTTTCCCTACAATTATACCATTTTGATCTCAGGCAAAATAGTACCTTGGAAACATTGTACAGACAAGGTCTTCCTCACCCTTCATCTTGACAACTCATACATCAAGTCTAGTTTAAATGGAAAATACTCAGGGAAATCTTTCCCAAACTAACGAATTCAGTTATTTTCCTCCGTTATATGGCATGAGCCATATAATGAGCTGCTCGCTGGTATGAGGCAGGTGAGCTCTGTTTACTATGGGATCTCAAGTGCAGTAAACCTGGTGGTACTGAGGGTAGTACCTGACATTTTAGAAAGTCCTCTGTATCTATTTACTCAATGGATCATTGAATTGATACATTTTAATAAATTTGGAATAGTAATCATGTGTAAAAATGGGCTAGGTTATCTTCATAGATTAGAAATTAGGATTTTGTTTTAAAAGCATATTGCCATAAAGTATTTGGAAATAGAAAGGGTAGATATAAACAACAAACTTAGTAATGTAAATTAGTTGGCTGTGTATGTGACATGCTTTATATTTATCCAGTATTCATTCTCAACAATTAAAGGAGTTTGTTAGTCAAGTTTCTCATCAAAAAATGCAGTATGCAATAGAAAACGGAATGCATAATACAGGTGAGATTTTGCTAGGGGAGAGCTTGGCTTGGAATATTGCCAAGGTACAATGGACTTACCATAAGATGCCTTAGGTAATGCAAAGGCAATATTAGCTTTTTGGATGCCTGAAACTTTACAGAGGCTGGGTAAATAGTAATTCTTAATTGTCAATATTTTTGAAGTAAATGTATACTAAACACTACATTTTAAAAATCACATTTAAACATTGCAGTAACTCTCTGAAAGCGGTGGTTCTATTCATGGTTTGCAGATCTGGAAAAGTCTAAAAGGAATTAAGCAATTTTCCTAAGTAAAACAACTCCTGAGAATTGGTGCTAGAGTTTGAATTAGGGTCTAAATGGAAGCTATTTCCACCCCAAACCATAGCAATAAGATTGAGATATATATATGTACACACACACATACATATATGTATGTATGTACTCCTATTCCTATTAAATGTTTATTACAGAATCTTGAGACTAGATCAGGATTAGAGAGGTCCTATTGTCTAGTGATTAAAGGCAAAGGCTCTAGAGCCAAATTACTCAGGTACAAATCCCAGTTCCACAACTCCCTATCTTTGCAATTTTAGATAAGTAACTTCATCTCAATGTCCCTTGGGTAATTCATCTATTAAATATGGAAAATAGAAGCACTAATTCATAGGGTTTCTCCAGATTTGTTCTATTTTGAAACAAACCTAACTAACCACCCTTGAAGTATAAATTCCTGATTAGGTAATTAAATTCATCTAGATGATAACAAACTGAAACTATCTGAAATATGTTAAACTGAATCAAAGACACCATAATGTTGCCAAATATTCCTGACATATTGAGAATTCTTGTTACACCTAAACTTGAAATCAGTAATCAACATGTCTGAAGTTTTCTATGCCTTCAAGATTATGTCACTACCAAGTTTCATTCCACCCTATGCCACTCAGACTATAATGTGCCCAAACACATACTGGAATAATTATACAAAATAGAAACCAGAGTGAATGTAAAACTCTGAATAAAATGTTAGAGGCTAACATCAAGTTTAGTGATTTATAATTAATTTGATTTTGATCATACTGGAAATAGAAAATCAGCATCCACTACTCATTTCCTTCAGGAAAAAAATGCTCAATTTTAGCATTTGTACCAAAATATTGGAATAATTGCAGCTCAGAGATAATTTGGTTTTCTTTTTTACAAAGTTTCTTCTCAAAGACTTCATTTAAGAATTCTGATACAGAATTTCAGTTTCCATGATAATTTTATTTTCTTCTAGAAACACAAAAAAAAGAGACAAAACATGTATAGATTCAGTTTTCCACGGCTGTATCAGCTTCCGCCAATCTTTACCCAAATATACTTTATGCTATCTCTAGAAGAACCAAATCTTGCCTCTTTTAAATATCAAGGTCACTCTTATAAATAACCTTCATGTGTTTTGTTATCATATAAGAATAGTCAGAAAATGACAGACAGTACATGGCATAAT
>NW_012137525.1:102268-104734 GCF_000956105.1 Propithecus coquereli
TCTCATTTTTTATAATTTTCCCTCTGTATTTATGGGGAATTGGTCCCAAGACTTTCTGTGGCTACCAAAACCTGTGGATGTTCAAGCCCCTTGGTACAAAATGGTGTCGTATTTGAATATAATTCATGAACATTCTCCAGTGTAGTTTAAATCATTTCTAGATTACTTATAATACCTAATACAATGTAAATGCTATGTAAATAGTCATTACGTTGTATAGGGAATTTATTTTTGTGTCATTATTTAGGAAACAATTTAAGAATATTTAGGAAATAATGACACAAAAAAATGTCTGTACATGCTCAGTAAAGATGCCATTTTTCTCCCCTGAATATTTTCCATTTGCTCCTGGTTTAATTCATGGATGTAGAACCCACAGATAAGGAGGGCCACTATATTCTTATTTCCTATTCCTAGAAACTATTCAAATACTTCTTAAAATAGTTTGTAATTCTTGGTAATTCTATTTTATCACATCTGATTTTTAATCTATTTTTAACTAAAATAAAATTATGAAAATGTTTGCATTATGAGGTGGTTGTGTTTAAATTTATCAAGAGAAGTCTAAAATTCATAAATGTATGAAATAATATCCAAATTGTTTTACACTGGCAAAACAGTGCCCTCAGTAGAACTTGTGTCTAGATAGTCTATTACGACTGTACTTAGCATTATTTGCAGAAATTTAAAATTATTTTTATTGTCACCATTGGTTCATGTGTTCAAATTCAGAAAGTTAAAATGCACACCACAAATCCCCAAAATATCTAGTAATCTACTCATATTTTCTGAAAATAGCATTTGACCTTCACTAATTTTCTCAAACACTAGCAGCATTTATTCACCCTTTATTATATGCCAAGATCTTTGCTGTAGAGAAAGTAACTTTTATGTCAATGTTAATTTTCAACAGTACATTTTATTTCTTACATCGAAAGTCAAGAAAATATCTTTCTTTAGAAAATACAGTTTCTAATGTGAGTTAATGTGATTGTTCACTTCCATTTGCTTCACTTATTTATAAGTAAGATTATGGAGAATGGTGCACAATACATGATAGGGTTCTCTGGTTGTAACCAATAGACATTGTCTCTGACAAATATAAGAAAGGAGTAATTTATGCAAAGATACAGGACAGGGTGCTCACAGGCCTGAAGAGAAAACTAAAGACGGGGGTTTAAAAAATAAATTCAGAACTAAGATGTTAGTCACACAAATTGAGTGACAATCTGGGATTACCCAGGTAGAATGAATTAATTTCATCTATTCCTTCAGTCCTTGCAGCACTCAGATCAAGATTTGAATTCTGGGTGATGTAATTCCATTGGCTGAGCTTAGGTCATTTAGTCTGGGTTACTAAACTGTGGAATAGAAAGAGTAGAAGAAACCTCCACAACAAGAATGTGGCCTGAGCATGGGGAAGCCAAAGAAAACAAGGAAGTGTGCGACCTTGAAGCAAATGCTTAGTCTCAGAGATCAGAGGCTTAAAGAAAAGGACAGATTAAAACCAAAAAGAAAGAAAAGAAAGAACCAAGCATGCTGAAGGAAAGGGAAGTCCCCCCTACCCTTCCTGCTTATTCTTCCAATATAATACTCAGCTGGGCCCACCTTACCACGTCTTGGTTGATACCAACTTTATCAACTTTTCCCTTAAAGCCAAACTGGACTTGGTGTAGTCAATGATGGACTGTCTGTATACCAAGTGTGTTCTTTGTATAACTGACTGTGTAACGCCTGAAACTGAGAAATCGGAGCAAAACTATCAAGTGGCCCTCAGGATTGCCAAGGATCCAAGATTTGAATGATTACCATGCACGAAGGAACCTATGCAGATGACTGCTTAGTACAGACAGTAACTCAGCACAAGTGTTACATTGCAGCCACAGTTGACTGAGACCTTAAACAAAGAACCCAGAAAATCCCTGGAGTTCCTATCATGTACATTTCTAACCATAGATGCAATATGGAACAGATGCCTGATGATTATGGAGCCCCTCCCTTCTAATTCTTACAGCACGGCGTTCCTCTTCTTTCCTTCAACCAATTTTCTCTGTTAGCAGTTTGTTAAACATGCGGTAGCACAAATTATTGTTCTGTTCACCCATTTGCTCTATTATGAGCTGAATACAGTTAAATACATTCACCTTTGGATGCTATTTTGAAAATGATCTTTTTGTCTCATTTAAAATTTTAAATGATGGTCACAGGGTACAAAACCTCAGACAGGAAGAATATTTTATTCTTTTTTTGAGTTCTGTTGCACAGTGCAGTAAATACAGTTAATACTAGAGTATTATACATTTCAAAATTGCTAAGAGAGTAAATTTCAAATGTTCTTGCCACAAAAATGTTAAGTATTTGAGGTGATAGATATTTTAACTAGTTTGATTTAATTATTCCATTTTGTATTCATGGATTATAACATCTCTTTGTACCCCATAAATAAATGCAATTATAAGTTGTCAA
>NW_012137525.1:104784-106218 GCF_000956105.1 Propithecus coquereli
ATAATATTCAACCAAATGATACACTGAAATTAATCTAACTCTTCTTGTTTTCTCATCTCCCTATATATTACATGGTCACTCCTTCTCATGGGATTACCCATTCTTAATAACCTACAAAAATATTCAAGCTGATTTTTCTTGTCAATGATTCCACTTTCCATGGTGTCGAATCTATTCTTTTCTGTCTCTAATATAAATTTTTAGTGCAGACTAGAAAGTTTTGTTTCCTAATTTTTTCTCCCTCACCATTACGATGTAATCCCTTGAGCATGCATTATTTTAATAGCTGCATAATATTCAACCAAATGATACACTGAAATTAATTTAACTGTTCTTGTTTTCTCATCTCCCTATATATTACATGGTCACTCCTTCTCATGGGATTATCCATTCTTAATAACCTACAGAAATATTCAAGCTGATCTTTCTTGTCAATGATTCCATTTTCCATGGTGTCAAATTTATTCTTTTCTGTCTCTAATATAAATTTTTAAAATTTGATTGCATTTAATTACTTTACAACTTTATATTAACTTCTGCAGTCCAGTCTTCTGACATAATTTCTTCGAGTATCATTTTTTGACCTTTCATTTCAGACCTTTATTTTCTTATGTATCTGGTTTATTTCCTAGATGTAATTCTTCTTAGGGCCTATTAAAGGCATCAAGTAATTTTTTTTCTACTTTGCTTTTTATTAAATTCATAGTCTGTTATATCCAACTTCTCAGATCCAGTTACAAAGTCTTTTATAGGTAACACATAAAAATATTGATTTTTTAAAAGTAAAACGTCTGCTTGTCCTAGTTAGATTTCCTTATACCTTTTTAAAATTTTGAAACAATTTCATACTTACAGAAAATTGCAAGTGCAGCACAAATAATATTTTTTTCACAAGGTAAAACTTTCCACTGACCATCCATGTTACTTTTTGCCCTATTAGTTGATTATCATTGCACTCCTTGAATGAATACGGAAAGTAGAGATGAAGGGGTGTGCATTATTCAGGCTGTCAGGTAGTAATGTATGTCCATAAGAATTAATCTGGTTTATTAAATTAATTGGAATGTAGATATTTTGATGTAATTTTGATGTAGTATATTGTCATTCACATTACATGTTTTATTGAACAGCCACTATATATAGGGTGCCGTCCTATATAGGCCGGACCCAGTTTTAAAGTGAAAATCAGTCATGTAATATTATTTGTTAAATCACATATTTATTTCACGCATGAAGCCTGTGGCTAACTATATTTTGAACTCACAGCTTCATTTTCTCTCTTCCTCTGACCTACAGGAATTAGAGGCTTGCTTTTCATTAGTGAGCTGCCTTTTGCCTATCCACTGAGGAAGGATTAGGCATTTATGTAAGGTGACAAAGTTACATATTACCATTTTGCTGTTCGGTGAGCTGTGGCAGTAGCCATTGCCCACC